>NC_133456.1:122947788-123274038 GCF_048565385.1 Saimiri boliviensis | reverse complement strand
TGGACTGAGTGTTCTTACGTCTGTCCCCAGAAACCTTGCTTTATTTCCACAGCCACATTACCTCAGCCCTTCAAAGTTGCCACAAGCAATGTTGGAATTTAATGTCGCTCCATTTGGCTGCAGTGAGTAAGAACATTTGCTGAAAAACAGCAAATGGGTGTGGAAAAATAAAGCAGGGGGCTATTCAGTAATCAGAGGGTGCATGAAATCAACAGAGTAAGAGATGTGCCACGGGGCTCTCAAAAGTGCTGAAGCCACGCTGCCACCAATACTGACTCCAAGTGTCTTGGGACCGAAATATACCACTAGAAGCGTATGATTCTTAAGAGATGCTGTGCAGTGAAGGGGCTGTATGAAATAGCAGCAAGTGATTCCCAGGCTCAGGTGTGCCTGCACACGGTTTCCGCAGTCACCTGCTCACCTGCCCAGCCAGGGTTCAGCGAATGTAGGCATTTGATGGAAAAGAGGGGCAGGGTGGTGAGAGTTAGGAAACATGAGTTTCAGGTGCTGAATGCCCTGCACGAGTCCCATGCCTTTAGGTAAGTCATTTTCATTCACAGAGCCTCATTTCTCACTAGCAAAATGAGAGGTCTGGACTGGCCTGTGTCCATCTCTTTGGTCTCAGGATAAAATCTTCCTGCACATGCTAGCATGGCAGTGCTTCTCATGACCCAGCTATCTCTTTCACGCCCAGCAGGTCATGCAAAGGGAGCCACAGCGAACCAGTAAGTTCAATGATGAGTATACTGGGCTTCTGGGAGGAAGGCATCAGAGAGCCAGGACTTTAAAGAGGGCACCCACGTGGGGCAAAACAGCCAAGACCAGCTGTTGGCTTCACCTTCTACCCAGGAAAGGAAGAGATTAGTTCTGACATCTCATTTCTCTGGCAACTTAACTGCAGGAAACAGCACACCTAACCACCCAGATCCTGTGCTAGTGAGAAGCCGGTGTTTTTCAGCTGCGTCCTTACAACACCCTTCCAGCTTCTTCCTCTCTCCCCTGTTGGCCACAAAAATTCCGAGTTAAGGTATTTTAAAGTGGTATGAGTGCAATCCCATAGGTAAACCGAGTCACGTTTATGCCTCATTCCCATGCAGCACAATAGCAATTGAATGTGTCAGGGATATTGTTATTATTATAGGTTCATTCAATTACAGCACTGTGGGTGTTCACTATTCATAGTTCTTGAAAACAATTGAATCTTGTCGTCATTTCACATCCAGGTACCAAAATTTCTAGGTAATAAATAATAAAACTGAAACCAGGCATTCTTTAATATTAATATGTAAAGGAATGTTAAAGTTTTGAAGTGGTTTTTTGTTTTGTTTTGTTTTGTTTTGTTTTGAGATGGAGTCTTGCTCTGTAGCCCCGACTAGAGTGCAATAGCATGATCTCGGCTCACTGCAACCTCCACCTCACGGGTTCAAGCAATTCTCCTGCCTCAGCCTCCTGAGTAGCTAGGACTACAGGCACACACCATCATGGTAGGCTAATTTCTGTATTTTTAGTAGAGACAGGGTTTCACCACGTTGATCAGTGTGGTCTCGAACTCCTGACCTCGTGATGTACCTGCCGCTGAGATTACAGGCATGAGCCAGCGCACCTGGCCCTGAAATGTTTCTTAAAATTCAGATTCCTGAGCCATGCCACCAGAAACCCTGAGTTAGCAGATCTGGAAGGAGCCCAGGAGTTTGCATTGTAAGTGCGTACACTAGGTGATTCCAAGATTCCAAAACTCGTGGTGGGAGGGGACGCAGCTGGGGAGACACTGATCTCAGTCTCACCCCTCTGCCAGTTTCCCTTTCCCAAACGCCTGTCTCCTGTTTCAGACCTTGACTGGTTCTTCCTGAATCAGCCAAACAAATCTCCTTCCTGTATCCCATCTTCAAACTTAGTAAACATGGATTTCCTGGGCACCAAGTCTGAATTCACAAGCAAACGTCATCCCAGCTGGCTCAGGCAGGACTTCCCACGAGCCTGAGTTCCAGTCTTTCCTGTTCCAACCCTTATATTTCCCATTTGCCTGATCATTTGACTGCAGGGAGCTCATATTGGTACCCTGAATGCTTCTACTTGCTACATTATATTTCAACACCCTAATATTTCTCCTGAAAAATGCCTTTCAGTTCTAGCATGGGATTCTAGACTTTTTTCTCCCCAGGAAAAGGCTCTAGAGGCTCCTTGGTCTCTCCACACTTCCTAGACAACGGAGTAGGACGTCTCACTCCCAGAACCTAATGAGCGGTCCGAGAGAAGCAGCTTCCCCGGGGATGGGGGAAGGGTTGTTGCTTGGGCGCGGCTTCCAGATGGCCTTCCCTGGGCTGCTATTTTTTTTTTGCCTTGCGTCCATTAATTCATTTTCTTCCAAGAATTCTTGGGCTCGTCCCATTGCTTTGATTTCCACTGTGCCCACCTGTTTCTGGGGATCAAGGTTTCCTTCCTCCTCTGGCTCCTAACCCTTGGGATCAGCCGTAAATACCCTCCTACTCGCTGACTCCTGAAGTAAGCCACAATCCTTTAATCCTTTTGAAGTTGGAAACAGCTGGAAACAGGCTGAGGGTGAAAAGAGCAAAGAGAGACCCATGGATGTTAAGTACAAAGTCTCCCTGGCCACTCTGTTCCATCAGACAGATCTCCATGTAACTGGAGCTTGAGGCCAGGATGCTTCCCAGACACCCCGCCTTCTTGGGAGCCCTTCCCAAATCCCCTCTCCCTCCATCCCAGGCTTGTCCTCTCCTGGTCTCTCTCTCTCTCTTCAGTAGTCCTTCTCCCGACTTCACTGTACTATTCATTTCATTTCATGCTTCCCTCCACCTGCCCCACCTCCACAGAGGAGAAGAGAATTGGAAGGACGCTATTGACAAGCCTCGCGGAGATTCCCTTACATTGTAGTGAAGCAGACTATTCTCCCAGTATCAACTTCTTTTTGTTTTAAATGTAAAAAAAAAAAACAAAGTCCACACTCTCTTCCTCCTGGGAACCAGGGCTGGCACTAAAGTGTGATAGGACTTTTGGAGCTGGCATCGGAAGGGCACGGGAGAACTGATGGGTGATGGCACCC
This sequence comes from Saimiri boliviensis, assembly GCF_048565385.1. Taxonomy (NCBI): domain Eukaryota; kingdom Metazoa; phylum Chordata; class Mammalia; order Primates; family Cebidae; genus Saimiri; species Saimiri boliviensis. The sequence continues at coordinate 123,270,977 of NC_133456.1, read as the reverse complement.
ACTGGCACTTGACCAGGAAGCGACATTTTTGTCTGTCTACCGTGGCACCTTTCCTCTCTGTTTCATGTAAAGAACGCTTTCTCGCAAATGGTCTCTCTGAATTAATATCTCTTTCCATGCCTGAGGTTCATCCGGCTCAATCAGGGGTTCACCATGAGCCCACATCCATCTATGCAGCCATTGCAGCCGCAAAGGCAACATTTGCAAAGGCTGTTCCATGTAGCCATTCCATGAAGACAGCCTCAGGAGCTGAAAGCCTGGGTTCAAAGCCCAATTCAACACTCGCACAACCCTCAGCAAGCCACTGAACCTCTCTGTGCCTCGGTTTCCTCATCCGTAAAAGTGGAGCAGTAAAAACCACCTTAGAAGGATTGCTGTGAGAATTAAGTGGGTTAACCCATAAAAGGCACTTACAACAGTGCCAGGAATGTATTCACCATTCCCCTCAGTTCTCTAAGTGGAAACCCCTTCTATTACTATTTCACTTCCATCTGTCTTCCTCCTTTATTTACTCCTAGGCTCCCTCAGAAATCCCCAGTTCAATCCAAGTTGTAACCTCTTCCAGACAGTCAAAAGCAACATGTTTCTTAGTAAGTGGCTTTGGAATTTTTCTAAATGTGTAGAAAACGTTTAACACCTTTTGGATCACATTAGATAACCTAAAAATGCAAATTAATTCACACACAATTGATCAATAGGTAATGAGGTTAATAGAACCAGGAAATTGTGTTGGTTCATGATCTTTATCTAGGCAAGGGGCACTGTTCTAGCAGCAACAGAATTATAACCTTCATCAGCAAGGGAAAAAGAAAACAGCTTGATTACTACACTGGCACCTATAAATAGTTATTATTTTTTTAAGCTCTGGGATACATGTGCAGACCACGCAGGTTTGTTGCATAGGTATACACGTGCCATGGTGGTTTGCTGCACCTGTCAACCTGTCATCTAGGTTTTCCTCCCCATGTGCATTAGGTATTTGTCCTAATGCTCTCTCTTGCCTTGCTCCCCAGCCCCCGACAGGCCCTGGTGTGTGAAGTTCCCCTCCCTGTATCCATGTGTTCTCATTGTTCAACTTCCACTTATGAGTGAGAACATGCAGTGTTTGGTTTTTTGTTCCCATGTTAGTTTGCTGAGAATGATGGCTTCCAGCTTCATCCATCTCCCTGCAAAGGACATGAACTCATCCTTTTTTATGGCTGCATAGTATCCCATGGTGTAAATGGGCCACATTTTCTTCATCCAGTCTATCACTGATGGGTATTTGGGTTGGTTTCAAGTCTTTGCTGTTACAAATAGTGCTGCAATAAACATGCATGTGCATGTGTCTTTATAGTAGAATGATTTATAATCCTTCCAGTATATACCCAATGATGGTATTGCTAGATAAACAGTTATTTTTAAGCAAATAAACAATGCTAACCTCTGAGGCATCCTCTGTAGAGAAGTAAAAACCACGTGTGCTGTGAGGCTGTCTTCCTATGGCAGACAGATGCCTCGGGACCCACGTTACCAGCAGCCCAGGGCTCCTCCACCTGCTCCCTTGGCTCTCATGTAAATGTGACCAGCACAGCCACGCTATTGCTTCTGGCGGCATTTTCTAGCTGCACTGAGCTGCCTAACCGGGCTCTTAAGGTTATTGTTCCGGGAACCAACCAATTTTTGTTTTTATACTGCTCTGGTTACAAAGTGGCGTAGTTTTGAGTGGCCTGTCCGACCATAATTTTTCCTAAATTTGGTTACTTTAGCACAAAGTTTTGCAGAGCACAAGGTTTTGTAAGAAAACACATATCAAGTTAAAGCAGAAACACCTGTATTATTATCCCTACTTTGAAGACGTATTTCAATGTATCCACATTTTATTTGTAACTGGATTTCCAGTCCTTATATTAAGTCTTAAAATCATCACAAAGAAAGTGTACAAGCTTATTTGTGTGGAAATGAGATGGTGTTCGAACACTCTTTCAGGTAATATTGAGCCATCATTGACTGAGTTCTAAGATCAGTTGAAGATACTGCTTAGACTTCAGTTTTTGAGCTACATGATTTCTCTCAGAAACTGAGATAAAATAACATTTACACTTACCATTTTCTCTACGTTCATTATTTAATTTAAAAGTCATCTCGATATCAAGTAAATGAGTAGCCTATGTTTGTTAAATGCTTACTGTGCACCACGTCCTCTTCCCTTTTTAAAAAATGTTTTTATTTCCATAGGTTATTGGGAAACAGGCAGTATTTGTTTACATGAGTGAGTTCTTTGGTGGTGATTTGTGAGATTTTGGAGCACCCATCACCTGAACCTGATTCGTAGTCTTTTATCCCTCACCCCTTCCCACCCTTTCCCCCTGAGTCCCCAAAGCCCGTTGTGTCATTCTTACGCCTTTTCTTCCTCATAGCTCAGCCCCTACTTCTGAGTGAGAACATACGATGTTTGATCTTCCATTCCGGAGTTACTTCACTTAGAATAATGGTCTCCATCCAGGTTGCTGCAAATGCCATCAATTCATTCCTTCTTATGGCTGAGTAGCATTCCATCACATATATATATATATATACATTTCACTGGTAACTCATTGATCCTCAAATCACCTCTTAGAAGGTAAGTGCTCAGTTTTCAGGAAAGGAAGCTGCCCCCCAGAGGGGCTAATGTGAGAAGGTCATCCAGCTAGCGCGTAGTGAGGCAGGCACTGACAGCCCAGCGTGTGGCTCTAGAGCCTGCAGCACAGTGTGTCTGCCCCTCAGCCCCACCGTGCTGCCTACGGAGGGAGAAGTGTCATTTCCATTACATAGTTGAAGAAACCGAGGCTTGGCGAGATTAACGTCCTGTTCCAAAGTCACAGGTATTAAGTGGTAAAGCAGGAATCTGAGCTGAAAACACGCACTGGGCCTCTTGGGTCCCTCCTGAATTTTAAGCCTTTCTGTTGTCCCAGGCTCCTATAACTTCATGTCTCTTGTCCCCTGAATGTTTTTCAGACTTCAGGTAGAAAAACCTCAATGCATTGCATGTATTACTTTTAAATTTACATATTAGTCATTTATTTCTTAAGTGTATGCAGAAATATCTGGTTGAAACAGGTCTTTAGTAAAAAGACATCAATTTGAAAGAATTCTCAACAAAGTTTTCAAATGTGTAGATTTTCGTTTTTCTTCTTCTTCTTTTTTTTTTTTTTTTTTTTTTCCATTTTAAAACTATTCGAATGAACTGGGCAAAACACTGGTCATTCCTGATAGCTTTGAGATTCCTTCCAACTTCTCTTTAAAATTCTCCACGAAGATAAACAGAAAGATTAAACGGGGAAATGAAAGCTCAGAAGACCATATGCAACACACCAGGCTGATTCTCCGCTCGCTGTATCATTCAAAAGGAATTGTACGGAGCTGCACATTTTTTGAATTAAAAGTTACACACTCCATAGCCCGACCAAAATGGGACAGATGCTCCCAGAGGAGACTGGGCCTGCTTCTGAATCATGCTTTCTGTTACTGTGAAACACCAGGTTAGCACTAACCAGAAAAACAGACAGATTTCCCCACTTTTGAAGCAGTCAAAGCCAGGTTTCTGCCATCCACCCACCAGCCGGCATCTCCTGTTTTGTTTCGGTCGGTCTCTTCTGCTGTTATTCTTCGGCCAGAGTGTGGTAGATGGTAGACGGACGGAAGCAAGTGGGGAGTATTAGAGAAACAATTTAGCAGCTCCCACTGGAAGAAGCGACTCACAGATAAAGGAACATGCAGTTCCCAGAAGAAAAGGGGTCCAAATCTAACCCTCTTGCCCAGGAGATCTGCCCTAGATAAATCAACTGACCTGGGTTCTACACAGCAGCCTTACCCTCCAGCCTGCACACGAAAGAGGTGCTGCCAGCATCCACAGCTCCTTCCTAAGCCAGTACCTCCATCCCCACGTGCTGTGAGCTGAGCCACTCTTGAGAGTTGACAGGAGCTGCCTCGCTTGGAAATGCAATGTTCATCCAAGGAGTGACACTGTGCAGAAGCCCAGACCCTTGCTTCAAGGCAGGACAATGCTGTAGGGTTGCTCACACTTCAGAGCTCCCCATGGGCCCAGCTAAGACCAGACTTCAGCTGCACCCACAGTATCATCGAGTTCCATCCTCAGCCACATGCTGCTGCAGCTTTTACAGGTTTTACCCGCAAACGGTCTCACCACGTCACTGCACAAGAATCCCCTCTCACGGCCAGGCATGGTGGCTCACACCTGAAATCTCAGCACTCTGGGAGGCTGACGTGGGAGGATCACTTCAGGTCAGGAGTTCAAGAACAGCCTGGCCAATATAACAAAACCCTATCTCTACTAAAAATACCAATATTAGCCAGGCGTGGTGGTGTGCACCTGTAGTCCCAGATACTGGGGAGGCTGAGGCAAGAGAATTGCTTGAACCCAGGAGGTGGAGGTTGCAGTGAGCCAAGATAGTGCCACAGCACTCCAGCCTGGGCGATAGAGGGAGACTCCATCTCAGAAAGGGAAAGGGAGGGGAGGGGAGGGGAGGGGAGAGGAGGGCAGGGGAGGGGAGGAAAGAGAAGGGGAGGGAAGGGTACCCTCTGCTTCTCAGAATACCAACATAAACTACTAACTATTCTAGGTATACTTAGTACCTTGTAAATAAAGGTGATACAAAACCTTTCTATACGTATTTTTTTATTTTATAGATTTCAAATTAAATTCCAAAAAGCAGAGAGCCAGGCTGTTTTGTAGTTCTGAAAACGCACTGCCAAATCGTCCTTCTGTGGGGATTGTCCCAGCCGTACTCCCTCCAGCAACGGCTCAGAGTCGAAGTAACAACCACGCAGCCAGCACCAGACCTCATCATCGGTCCAAACCAATAAGGTTATGTTATTGCTGCTTTTATTTGTATGTCTTGGATTGCTAATGAGGTTGAATGTTTCCCCACATTTGTCTACTAATTGCACATCTTTCTTATGTGGATTTCAAATCTGAGAAGAAAATTCCACGCCAGCTTTCCAGAAGTTTCAACACCATGAGATTAATTTCAATGTGTGTGAGGGCTTTTCAGTTCCATGGAAGACAATTCCAAGTTTAAAAACTGGGCAAAGTCATCAAGACTGTTTTTCCTGTGTAGAAAGGTTAAAGTAAAACAGATGTGAAACTCGCCTCCAATCTCTTTCCTGACTGTATTATTTGTTAGGGGATGTTAACTCTTGAACGTACATGCACAAGAACACCGGAGAAATAATTTAATCGTCGTCGAGCTTACATGTCTGGTCCTTTTACTAATGAAAACAAGCACATTAAGTAAATAAGCATGACTGTGACAAGCGACCACGTTGGCCTTATTTCCTGGGTCCATGGCAAATGCTTCTGGTCCTATTGTCCTTCTCATGTTTTCCCTTTCTTCTTCAAGCGCTCTGAAGGTCCGTGCTCCCCACATTCCAGTCTCTGAAGGTCCGTGCTCCCCACATTCCAGTCTCTGGGCCTTTTGCTGTTTCCCCTTCACACTCTTCCTTGGTAAGATATTTAAAGTGTGAGAATAAACTATTTGGAGGGATTTTTCCAGATCTTTCCATTTCACCAAGGACTGTCATATTCCTCGAGGTTCCCCACAAAGTCAGCGGTGCTCTCATGTGGGAGGAGAACCTTCACCCTGAGGACATGCATTCCTCAGGAAGCACTGTTCAGGGGGAATGCCACAGAGATAACATGGATGTTTCTCATCATTCCCAGACCACCATCTGCACACTGATCTGCTGTGTCCAGATAGGTTGTTCTCCACAGCAATGAGCTTTTTGTTATGTGCATAAGCCAGGAGGTGTTAGACAAATTTGACCAGGTGTGGTGGCTCACACCTATAATCCCAGCACTTTGGGAGGCCAAGGCAGGTGAATTGTTTGCGGTCAGGACTTCGAGACCAGCCTGGCCAACATAACAAAACCCCATCTCTACTAAAAATATAAAAATGAGCCAGGCATGGTGGCGCATGTCTGTAGTCCCAGTTACTCAGGAGGCTGAGGCAGGAGAATCACTTGAACCCATGAGGCAGAGGTTGTAGTGAGCTGAGATAGTGTCACTGCACTCCAGCCTGGGGCAGCTTCAGGAAGCTTCTAATCATGGTGGAAGGTAAAGAGGGAGCAAGATGTTTTACGTGGCAGGAGCAGGAGAGAGAGGTGAAAGGTGCCAACACTTCTCAAATGCCAGATCCCACGATGACCCACTCACTATCATGAGAGCAGCAGCAGAGGAATGGTGTTAACCATTTGTGGAAGACCACATCCACCAATAATCATCTCCCACCAGGCCCCACCCCCAACACTGGGGATTACAATTCAACATGAGATTTGATGAGGACGCAGATCCAAACCATATCACTGCATAGAGCATACAAAAATATATGTTAATTGATTGCATATGTTATAGGTAAGGCTTCTGATCAACAGGAAGCTATTAGTAGTTATGCTTTTGGGAATTCAAAAGTTATCTGTAGACTTTCAACTCCCTGGGAGTCAACCCTCCTAACCCCCACACTGTCCAAGTGTCAACTCTACTCGCCCCTCTAAAACAGGGAAATCTCATATCCAATTTCTAGCTTCCCTTAAAAAAAGAAAAAAAAAAAAAAAAAGCATCTGACCACATTAGGCTTCAAATTCTCATGTGGCAGGGTAATGGCCTCTCTCTTTAACTGAGGCACCCTACAGTTTACCGTTGCTCTCTCTGGCCTTCAGCCTCCATACCTTTTTGCCTCTTAGTTCCCTTTCATCTTTCCCTTCCTTCCTTCTTAAACATCCTCTTTCCCTGGCTGGGACTCTCTCCCTTCATGTGCCCTTCACCTTACCCCTCTACCTGGCATGGTCTATTCATGTAGAATCCTGACTGATGGCACCTCTTCTCCACAGTCTCTCCTGACTCCCCCGTCACCACCACTGAGTTAATCCATGACTCTTCCATACTTCTCTGGGACATGTATACCTGCATATATTTACTGACAAACCTTGGACAGCAAATTTATATTGAGAGACTAGAATACAGCAGACAGTCTGTGAGGGACTTCACATAGAAAATGCTCCAGGGCAGCAGGGAGTACATAGTTTGTGGAAAATGCCAGGATCACAGGTTGTGCAGAGTGTTATGGGAGGATACAGGAAAGGCCACTCCATCTGAACCAGACTTCCAGGAGTAAATGACTCACTTGATCTGAGATTTGAAGGACAAGGCGAAATTAGCTTAGCTTACAAGTTGAGGAAAGGTGAATTTCAGGGAAGGAAAGCAGTACTGAGAAGGCACACAAGCCTGAAGTTTGGCGACAGGGTCATTTTTTAATATCAAGCCTAGCATGCTGCTTTGTTTTCACAGCCAGAAATGTAAAAATTAAGGAAGAAGTTTTCACAAGCATAGTCAATGAAAACGGGATGAGGACATGCAAGGCTTTCTCGCTTATTTGGGGTTAAATAAGAACCTATTTTATCCAAAGCTTTTCCAAATTATTTTCTGGAAGTTGCAACGAAATCAAATCTAATTCCCCAAATCTCCTCGTGGGGATCGTTTAGCAAATAAAAAATGTAAGTGAGTAACAATTTCCTTCCAAACTTCCAAATGAAAATTTTTGCCGTAATGTCACAAAAATTATTACCTGAATTTATCTTGCAGGCAAATTAGATGATGTTTTACATTCTTTCCCTCATGAAATCACTTTTAAGAATTAAGTCAGAAAGAGAAGAAGCCAATTTTAGCAGCAATTTGCTCTTGCTGTAGCTGGATTTTGGTTAAAACTGCCTGAAGTAAACTTAATACACACTAATATCAGTATCTACCTCTTAAAATTTCAGGTTCCACATACAAAATTCCAACTGGATCTACCACATATGCAAAGCCCCAGTGAAAGGTATTAGTTTTGAAAGTTTGAAGTTACTGGCAGCTTACTTAACATTCTGAAAATGAAGCCCCTGTATTCTTTGGCCAAATATCTTTCCTTGTGATAACTTCCAAACTTCAGCATAGAACATAGGAACTTTGCCATGAGCATTCACGTTTTCACAAAGCAAGGCATGTATTCTAGTACTTTCCATGGGATCGACGACTTTGATAATGATATAAACAATTCTCATAGATTGCCAGGCAGGGTTTTGCATGCTTAGCAGTAAATAACTGATTTTTTTTTTCCTGTCCAAATCCTCACTGTGAATTCCACATTACTGGAGCATTATTAAATGCACATTCTTATCAATTAATTTTTTTTATTATTTTAGTATTTTAGAAGCATAGTCACTCTGTCACTCAGATTAGAGTGCAAAGATGCAATCATACCTCACTAAAGCCTCAACCTTCAGGCTCAAGCAATCCTCTCACTTCAGCCTCTCAAGTAGCTGGGACAACAGGCATACATATATCACCATGCCTGGCTAATTAAAAAAAATTTTTTTTGTAGGTACAGGGTCTTGCTATGTTGCCCAGGCTAGTCTTGAACTCTGGACCTCAAGTTATACTCCTGTCTCACCCTCCCAAGATGCTGAGATTACTGTATAAGCCAGTACACCTGGTCCTATTATTGATTTTTAATATCTCATTTGTTTGGAAGAAATTTGGCAGAGCTTTCAAGATTATTAGGTTTAGTTGTAGCCCCAAAGTCTTGAGAAAACAGCTCCTTTTATTCTGCTTCCTCTTTAACCACCAGTCACGCAGAAACCCCAAGTTCTTGGGGGCAATCATAAGATGCGTCAAACTCATGATAAGAAAATGCAACGATTTGATCTTTTGCAAAACTCAAAGTGTGATATCAGCAGGTAATGCATTCTAATGTGTGACTGTAGACTCCAAGAAAGAAAAATTCTGGAAGAGCTTCTACACATTCGTTCAGATAGACTTGTGGCAGCACTCAGAACACATCGCTCTTGGAGAATGTCTTCGGCATTGTGAAACTTTGTCCTCCAGTGATGAAAAGTGCTGCCTATATGGTTTGGCTCTGTGTGTCGAATTTCATTTCGAGTTGTGATCTCCATGCCTCGGGGGAAAGGCCTGGTGGGAGGTGATTGAATCATGGGGGCAGATTCCTCCCTTGCGGTTCCTGTGATAGTGAATTAGTTCTCATGAGATCTGATGGTTTTAAAGTGTGGCACATACCCCCTCACTCTCTCTGTCTCTCATGCTGCCATGTAAGATGCACCTTGCTTCCCCTTCCCCTTCTGCCATGATTGCAAGTTTCCTGAGGCCTCCCCAGACATGCAGAGCTGCGGGTCAATTAAACTTCGTTTCTTTATTAATTACCCACTCTCAGGTAGTTCTTTATAGCAGTGTGACAACAGACTAATACAGCTACTCGATACAAAATCTTTACAGCCATTACAGCGTCTTCTGTATATGTTCCAATATAATTTAATATTGTATATATGCAGAGGATTGCAATCTGTAATAGTAAAGTCTACCCATATAAAAATAAGGTTTGTGTAAATTTGATTTAAATCCATTAAAGTTAATATAGGGCTACATGGTTCCTTTGACTGGTGTTCCCCCCCGCCCCGCACATAAAACACACTGAGGAAGTTGAATCCCTGTTGCTTGCAATATACCTGGATCTAACCTTGATTATAAGTGAGTCTTATCAGATTTGTGTGTTTGGGCTGCCATCTTCAGCTGCCTTATAGAAGAAAAATGTTAATAAGGGATATTTTCAAGAGTGCCAAGCTGGTTTTGAAGAGTAATTAGTGTTGCTAATGCCAGTTGCTACATGACTGCCTAGTTTCTTCTCATACCTGAGCCTCATAAGCATATTATTTGTTCTTTCTATGAGTACAAGTATGTTGGAAGTCTAAAATATGCCACCTGTTAGAAACCAAAACCTCAGTATCACACAACATACCCATGTAACCAACCTGCATACATGCCCCTGAATCTAAAATAAAAACTAAGGTTGGGGAGGCAGAGAGGGAGGGTCACTTGTAGCCAGGAGTTCCAGACCAACCTGGGCAACATATCCAAAATTCTGTCTCTACAACTCTTTTTAAAAATAAATAACCAGGTGTGGTGATGCATACCTGTTGGCCCAGCTACTTGAGAGGCTGAGGTGAGAGGACCACTTGAGTCCAAGAGTTTGAGGCTGCAGTGAGCTTTGATTGTACCAATGCACTGCAGCCTGGGCAATAGAGTGAGGCCCTGTCTCAAAAAATAAAATAAAATACTACCTTTTAATAGGTACTTATGCAAGGTTTAAAATATTTTTTATGATTCTCTGATATTGCTATTATTTTTTAAGATGGAGTCTCACTCTGCCGCCCAGGCTGGAATGCAATGGCACAATCTTGACTCACTGCTAACAATTCTCCTGCTTCAGCCTCCCGAGTAGCCGGGATTACAGGCACCTGCCATAATGCCCAGCTAATTTTTGTATTTTTGTAGAGATGGAGTTTCACCGTGTTGGCCAGGCTGGTCTTGAACTCCTGACCTGAGGTGACCCACCTGCCTCAAGTTCCCAAAGTATGATTTTTAATTTACTGTTGGACTGAACTCCATTGTTAAACAACATAAAGATACATAAAGAAAAAAGAATCATTCCCCCAGCCTCCCTAAAACTAATACCTCTGATGTAAATCAAGTTGTCCAACTATCCTATTCTTCATGCACCTACAAATGTATTCATATTTATATTAACATACACACAAACATGCAGTGTTTTTATTTTATATTATAAAATAAAATGATATTACATTGTACATTTTCTTGTAACTTGCTTTATCACTTAACAGTTTCTCATAGATGATCTAGCTTGACCACAGACAGATCATTTTCATTTTAAAGAACACCATAAACTGAGATTGATTTAATTTCCATTAAAATAGAGAATATTTTAAAAATCATATAATATTTCCATCCAATAACATGGCATAAGTTTTCATTTATTGAGGTTTACTTTATATTCTTCAAGAAAAAAGATTTGCATATAGACACTGTAATTTTTTGTTAAAATTTTTTAGAGCTTTTTCCATAGCTATTGTGAAGAGGGCTTTATTTTCCAGTTATATTTAACCGCTTTTTGTGAGTATGGTGAATTGTGTGATTTGTTGTTAATGACTTCCTTCTTGGTTAGAAGACTATACATCCATGCACATTGGGTATAATCTGCAGTACCTTTAGAGATGAAGCATTCTTCCTCTCCTCATTTGGGCTGGCCATGGGATTTGCTTTGGCCAATGAATGTGAGTAGATGTGATATGAGTATATCCAAACAGAAGCTTTAAATCAGCGGTGTGATTTCCCTTGGCCTCTTGAGCTGCTACTCCATGGCATGGAGATGTCTAGGTAGGGGCCACTTCTTCAGTCTAGATCCCAGAATGAGAAAGTTTGTGAAGCAGACCTCCGTCTGACCCACAGCATGAAGCAGAGTAGCCGCCAACTGTGAAGAACCGGGAAGGGTCTCATATTTCACCTTACTTTCAAATCAACATGTTAACTTGCTAGTTTCATAAATGCTGACTAAAGGCACTTGGGTTAGAGACAAAACGCTTGATTATAGCAAAAGCAGTAATCAGAATATCAGCATGTCTGTATTGGTTCCCTATGTCTTCATTTCCACAGTGATGATGTGAACAGGCCCAGATGGATGCTGAACAAATGCTGGGTTACATTGTAGGAAACAAACATAGAATTTAAAATCCCATCATTTCATAGCAAGTAGTGAGCAAGCCAGCTCTTTGCCCCAGAGGTAAAAATTACCTCCTCTCTCAAGCTTGCTTGCTGTAAACACAACCCTAAGAAAAGGCTGGGTAGGAAATGATCAGGCTCTTGCATGCTTAGCACACCTGGCAAGATATGTAGGAACAAGAGTATCACATGATGGAGAGTTTCCCAACACCAGCCTTCAGCACTCATGCAATGTTAGTGAGAAATAAATGTTTGCTATTGTAAGCCACTGTGATAGCAGGATTGTTTTGATACACAACAAAGTTGTAGCTAGTACAAAGAAAATACATTATATTTGTATATTTATCTTATATCTTGCCACCTGACATAATTCTCTTATTCTAAAACATGTTCTAATATGTTTTGTGGGTTTTCTAGGTATAACAGTGTCTTTGCAAATAAAGTGAATTTCTCCCTTTCCCAAGTATTTGTATTATTATGTATTATTTTAAGTTTTTTTAAACCTTCTGTTAGCCAAAATCCCAAAACAATTTTGAATAAAATGATGATAGTAAATATGTCATTTATTCAGTTATTGTGTCTTACTTCAAAAGCCAGCCTTTGTTACTCTGCTGGTACCTGGGCTGGAACTCCAAATCATTAAACTTGGCTGATAGAGGTGCTTCAGGGAGCTCACAAGCTGAAGGAGGAGGAAGACGCTTGTTCCTTCCTGTATGTTTCTTGGGGGCTTCATATTTGCCTCTTGTTCTCATGAGTGCCATCCCACCCATGCTGCTTCATCTTGGCAGCAGCAGTCCCTTTCTGCAGCAACAAGTGAACTCAATTAGCAGTATTTCTATTTTTGGCAAAACTGCCTCACTGCATCTCCCCCAGAGATACTATCAGCACCTTCTACTTAGAGGTCTGAGCTTAATTTCCAAGACAGTCTTTCTCCAAACTCCTAAGCTTTAATAAATCCACCCTCTTTCCTTGATCCCACCCAATCACAGAGCAGTAGCTGTTTTCTGTAGTTCCTATTTCTGTGATCTCAAGTTCTCTTTATGTTTTTTAGCTACCTCATGAACAATTTCATATCTAGTTAATAATTCTTAATTCTTCAGATTAAATTCTCTCTGCTAAAATAACTGGTGTGATTTCTGCTTCCTGACTGACCCCTGACTAATACAGTAGATATTCCTACCTATTTCCTGATTTTAACAATAGTTGCTTTAGCTATTTTCCTTTTAACATTACAGTTGCTGGTTTTAGTTTTTGGCTAATCACTGCTGAAGTTTATCAAATGTGTTTCTTGTATATATTTATAAATACATATTTTTCTCCCTTAATAAGCTAGATATTTCTCATAATGTTGACTCATCCTCATATTCCTGGAATATATAGCTAATAGTATACAACATATGCAGCACCTATTACATACATCCTAAAAATTGTATATATACATATTCCCTTAATAAGCCTGTATAGTCTTATACAGTTTATAAATACAGTTATAAATACAATTTACAAATACTTATAATTTATATTAATATTGTCAAATTTGCATTACCAAATATTTATTTGGAACTTATATTCATAACTAAAATTGAACTATACTTAGAATTTTGTTCTTGTACTATTATTATTACTTGTTTCCTACCTATCTGATCTCCTCTGTTGAACTTAAAGATTATTAAAAGTCAATGCCTTAGTGATATTTTTCTCTTACACAGTCTATATTATAGTATCTTGCAGAGAGCACATGATTGATATACATGTTGAATGAATAAACACATGTAATAGATCTGAAAGTAAGCCTTTAAAAATTAGCATTTATTCTGTAATATACAATTCTAAGTTCATACATTAAAAACATTTGTAAGAAATAAAAATACTTAACAATGAATCAGTTTGGTGTTTAATTAGATTTTTCTGGGCCTATGTGCTCTGTTCGGAACTCAGAAATATTTAAAATTAATGCAGGTCCTGTTTCCTTAAATGTCTCTTTACAGAATTTTAAAAATTCTCCATTTAGTTAACAACAATCGTTTTTGTACACTTGAGTCACTGTATCATGTTTTCTGACACAGATTATATCAAAATTATTTCTTTTTCCAGAAGATTAAAGAAAAATTAGTAGAAGATATGCATCAAGGATTCTAATGTATAAAACCATTTTCAACAGAATGCTTTTTATTTAAGTCACAATTGGATTTCCATGGTTTGGGGCTTGAGGGTTTCTAAGGTTTTGCTCCTGCAGATTCAAGACTTATACTAGACATCAAAGGTTATCATGTTGGCCCTCCAAGGCACTAACTAAAGGAACTGGCAACTATTTACAATTTAGCTTCACTTGAGTCCTTCCCTTCAAAGTAGCTATCAATAGGTCTTTGTGATTATGTTTAAGGACAAGACATGTTCTCATTTATTCGGATATGGTTTTAAATTGCATTTTAAGGACCTTCTGTGGGCACAGCACAACACTGGGAGACAAATAAGAAAAGTAAAAATGGGGCAGGGCATGGTGGCTCACGCCTGTAATCCCAGCACTTTGGGAGACTGCGGCAGGTGGATCACGAGGTCAAGAGATGGAGACCATCCTGGCCAACACCGTGAAACTCCGTCTCTGCTAAAAAAAATACAAAAAAATTAGCCGGGCGTGATGGCACACACCTGTGGTTCCAGCTCCTCAGGAGGCTGAGGCGGAAGAAACACTTGAACCCAGGAGGTGGAGTTTGCAGGGAGCCGAGATTGCGCCACTACACTCCAGCCTGGAGACAGCAAGACTTCGTCTCAAAAAAAAAAAGAAAGACAGAAAGAAAAAGAAAAGCAAAAATGTGTCCTCTACTACCAAGGATCTTACAATACAAGGGAGAGACCATGTGCCAACCCAAATTTTATATGAGAAATAACAGCATAGGACAAGCGTTTTTCTTTCAGTCCCAGTAATAATAAAAACAAAAATCCAACAAAATGAAAGGAATAGAGTGCTTACGGGGCACCCCGAAGGTTTTTTTTTTTAAATTTGTTTTTTGTAGTTGTTTTAATTCCAGGTTCTAATTTCATGTGATTGGGGAGGTAATGATTGGCCATTTATGATCATAACAACAAAGAACATTTTTCTTATATCCTCATGCATGTTTGGAAGCAGTAATGTAAACAATAATAATAGGAATTATTTTACTTCCTATTTTGAAAATAAAAATGTAAATATTTATTTTAAATTTCCTTACTACCTAATGTTTATAACTGTAATTTTTATTATAAAGAAAGATTACTATGTATCTTATTCCTGAAGGACAGTACTTTTACAAAGCCTAGGTTGGAATTATTTGAGAAAATACTATTTTTGAATTTATTACATATCCTAAAAGTGACACAAAATATATTTTCATCAGTTCATTTCAGCTTAAGTACCTCAACCTGTGTGGTTTCAATGTATGTGCATGTATCATACATCTGATGATGGCAAAAATCTACACAAAGTTCTGAAAACTATGCAATTTTAATGATACTCACCTAAATTTTAGAAGTAAGTGAGGGTATAGAACTACAGTTCGGTTACATTAGTTATAGTTTATATTACTATTCTTTTTTTTTTTTTTTTTTTGACAGAGTCTCGCTGTCACGCAGGCTGGAGTGCAGTGCTACAATCTTGGCTCATTGTATTTCCACCTCCCAGGTTCAAGCCATTCTCCTGCCTCAGCCTCCTGAGTAGCTGGGACTAAAATCAACATCCTGAGTAGCACACAAAATCAACATCCAAAAATCTGTGCAGTTCTACACACTAATAACAACCTATATGAAAAAGAAATTAAGAAGGATTCCATTTACAATGATTACAAAAAGTAATAAATACCTAGAAATAAATTGAAGTCAAGAGGCAAAAGAACTTTACAAGGGAAACTACAAAACACCGATGAAGGAAATTGAAGAGGACACAAATGAATGAAAAGATATCCTGTGCTCATGGGTCAGAAGAATCAATATTGTTAAAATGACCATACTATTCAAAGCAATCTGCAGATTCAATGCAACCTTTATCAAAATTCCAATGGAATTTTTTTACAGAATTAGAAAAAACAATCCTAAAATTTGTGTGGAACCAAAAAAGACTATAAATAGCCAAAGCAATACTGAACAAAAAGAACAAAACTGGAGGCATTATGCTACCTGACTTCAAAATATTTTTCTTTTTTTTACTTTTTTTTTTGAGATGGAGTTTCACTCTTGTTACCCAGGCTGGAGTGCAATGGTGCAACCTCAGCTCACTGCAACCTCCTCCTCCCAGGTTCAAGTGATTCTCCTGCCTCAGCCTCCCACGTAGCTGGGATTACAGGTGTGCGCCACCATGTCCAGCTAATTTTGTATTTTTCTCGTAGAGGCAGGGTTTCACCATGTTGGCCGGCTGGTCTTGAACCCCTGACCTCAAATGATCCACCCATCTTGGTCTCCCAGCAAGCTGGTATTATAGGCTTGAGCCACTGCACCCAGCCCAAAATATATTTCAAAGCTATAGTAACCAAAACTCACGTAAAAACACACACACAGACAAACGGACAGAATAGACAACCCAGAAATAAATCCACAAATTTATAGGCAATTGATTTTTCAATGAAGGTGCCAAGAACATACTCTGGGGAAAGGATACCTTTTCCACTAAGTGGTGCTGGGAAAATTGGATATCTATATGCAGAAGAATGAAACCAGACCTGTATTTCTCACTATATACAAAAATCATCTCAAGATGGGCTAGAAACTTAAACGTAAGACCTGAAACAATAAAACTATTAGAAGAAAACAGGGTAAACATTCTAGGACATTGGCCTAGAAAAGGATTTTACGGTGAAGACCTCAAAAGCATAGGCACCAAAACCAAAAATAGACAAATGCAACTATATAAAACTAAAAGCCTTCTGTACAGCAAAGGAAACAAACAGAAGAGTGAGGAAACAACCTACAAAATGGGAGAAAATAGTTGCATATTTCCCCCTATTTATCTGTACTATTCATCTGACACGGGACTAACGTCCAGAACATGCAAAGTACTCAAACTCAACGGAAAAACGAAACAGAACAAAAACAAAGAAAATAATACCACTAAAAAATGGGCAAAGGACACGAATGCACATTTCTCAAAAGAAAACATACAAATGGCCGACAGGTTTATTTAAAAATGTTTAATATCATTAATCATCAGGGAACTAAATAATAAAAACCACAATGAGATACTGTCTTACCACAGTTCGAATGGCTATTATCAAAAAGACAAAAAATAACAGATGTTGGCAAGGACGTATAGAATAGGGAGCTCATACACTGCTGACGGGGTTGTAAATTAGTACAGCTGTTATGGAAAACAGTACAGAGACTTCTCAAAAACCAAAAAAACGGAACTACCATAAGATCTAACAATCCCACTACTGCGTATTTACCCCCCAAAAAAGGAAGTCAGTATATCAAAGGGATACCTGCACCCCGTATTTATTGCAGCACTATTCACAATAACAAAATTATAGAATGAACTAAAGTGTTCATCAGCAGATGAATGGGTAAGTAAAATGGAATACTATTCAGACAATGGAATACTATTCAGCCGTAAAAATGAAATTCTGTCATTTGCAGCAACAGATGGAACTGGAGGTCACTATATTAAGTGAAATGAGCCAGGCACATAAACATAAATATCACATGTTCTCACTCATATGTGGACGCTAAAACAGTTAATCTCATGGCAATAGAGAGTAAAATAAAATAATGCTACCAGAGGTGGGCAAGTGTGTGGGGTAAGAGGAACGAATAGAGGTTGGTTAATGGGTACAAACATACAGTTAGACAGAGGGAATAAGTTCTGATGTTAGATAGCAGAGTCGAATGACTATAGTTAACCACCATTTATTGCATATTTCAAAACAACTAGAAGAGAGGGCTTAAACTGTTCCCAGCACAGAGAAATCATAAATACTCAAAGTGCTGAATATCCTAAATGCCCTCACTGGATCATTACATATTCTATGCATGTAACAAAATATTACATGTGCCCCATAAATATGTACAAATATTATGTATCAATTAAAAACAATTTAAAAAAGAAATTTGTTCAAAGTTTTCTTACTAGCTCTCTCAAATGTCAACCAAAGGATGAAAACGTAAAACATACACTTACTGTTAATATGGTGTTAAAATCCCCTTTATTTTATGGCTTAGGGACTGTTCAGTTTTCGCTACTTTTTTTTTTTTTAATTTACTAGTTTGATTTTTTGTTGATTGTTCAACAAATGTCAATGTATAGATCAAAGGAAGAAAATTATATCGAACAAATAATGAAAAAATACTTAGGACACTGTCCTAGTTTTAAAATGGCGGTTGATACCTTAGAGTTGTTAAGGTTTTTTTGTGTTTTGTCTGTTTTTATCTCAAAAATCTCAGATTTAATGAGAACTACTGAAATTTGAAGATGGTCCCGAATGGAAAAAGATGGAGGACAAAGGTGAAATCAACGAACAGAGAAACTTTAGCAAATGTCTAAGTTCCACAGCAACCTCTTTCCTGTTTTGACAATGAGTCCTTGCAGGTGTGTTTCCTATCTTGCCTTCTTGCTCAAGAAGAATGTTTATCATTTTCTGAATTTACCAGCAAGTGGTGTGTGCTGAGGGCTCATTTATTACAAAATGTCGCTAACTCACTCCTGTCCTCTTAAATTTAAAACAGCTGCTACTCACTGCCAGGATTTAAATCTTCACAGACAGATTTCCAGACTCTCTGTATGCCTGTATTACACCTTTGTTAATAATAATATCTGTCCATCAGGGTGACAAGGGTACATTGTGCTTCTATGCACATATTTTCTCTGTCCATATATAAAAAAACTAAAGCTTTCATTTTGTTAATACAAACCCATGATTTAATGTTTTTAAAACACCACTGACGGTTGGTGCCATTTGAAGCCTTACAGTTTAGTTTTGCTTCAAGCATCATAACTTCCAACATTGTTCTTTTTCCATGGAGTTATTTTTTAAAAATATTATCTCTGAATTAGAATGGCTCATTTACTGAGTGAAAGTAGCAGAGGGATCCAAACTGAATGTTAAAAGACAGAGCAAATTTGGAAAAGGAAATTTATTCTCTAATTTTAAATTGGATTATAATTTGTTTTTTCAGATTACATTTTCACAATTTAGAATTTACAATCTTCTCAACATTTATTTGTAAAGAAAGTACAACTTCAACTTTTTCAATGACCACTTCACTGCCTTAAAATATATGAAAATATGAATTTTGATGTAATCATTAAATTCTTGGATTTTCAAAGATATAATTTTCATTTTACCTTGTTTTTACATTGTTACCTTACAAAAAAAGAAATAATTTTGTTTCTTCCCATTAGATTTTCTTCTGGGACAACAGTTCAGTTTCTATAAAGAGAGAGTAATCTGTTTTGAAAAATGCTAAAGATTATTTTCATGCATAAGATAAATCACTGAGACAGTAAGAGATTCAAAAGGTACTTCATGTTCTACCAGAGTGAAATCCAAATCATTCTCCTCCACGGTGAATTCACGGTTTCCTGCAAGATAAGATCTCATCCTGTTAAGGACTTTATCTTTGAAGGAAAAAAGAACATAATTTCTCAAGGGAACTCCAGTATCATAATTCATAAACTTGAAGATATTAAAATACACAGGCTTTATTTTAAAATAGTCATCTAAGGCTTTGGAACCTACGGTATAAAGTATCGATGATAAATTGTAATACGGTAAATATGGAGAAGTGAAAAAACAATATTTAAAAGTTTTCATTCTGATGAATAAAATTAAAATGCCCAGTAATCCTTAATTAATACATTTAGAATCCCTTCCTTAGTGATGAGAATTAACTTTGCAATTTAATTTGACACTTTACAGTGTGAAAAAGAAAGATAAAAATTAAGCCTCTTGGGAATGGAAAGAAAATTTCCAGTCTCTCACCAGCCAATTCAATTTAATCAGGTCTTTCTCTTCTTTTTTCTGAAACCATTTGTGTTTCCACACCCAGCCCTTTCCATTTTCTGTGTTTTATAAACAGAACTAGCTTTAAAGATCTGGGGTTTGGATTTTATTTTATCTTGAAGTGTATACCTAGATTTGCTGCAGGTCAACACGGTAGTCCATCATTTCAAAGGTTTTTAAAAAATAGACTCTAAAAGCAGATATACGGTATTCTAGATATAAGACACCAGGAGCCAAGTATGGCACAAATTTCCAAATGTTGAATACTTTTGACAGTGTTCAGCTTATCTTGGTATTTATTCGTTCATTATTCATTCATTTATTAATTCATCAAAAATATATTGAGAATTTATAATGCACAAAAGATAGCATAGTGTTCAGGATGTAATCTCTACCTAGAGGCACTCATGGCTTAGTAGGAGGGTCAGATACGTAAACAAACAAGTTTCAGTTTTAGATGGTATTATAAATGATTACATAAAAAGTTGTATGGTGCTATGGAGAAAAAAATGAGAAGACTTCCCATAGCAGGTGACATCTGATACAAGGCTTTAAGAAAGAACAGAAAGATAAGCAGAAGGTGAGAAATTTACCCTTGGCAGACAGAAGACCATATGCAAAGAAATGGGGTTGGGGGAACTGGGGATGCAGACATCTGAGGTTGCCCGAAGGGCAGAGTAAGTGCTGACAGAGGAAGCTGAGGAGAGAGAGGAAAGGATTGGAGCCAAACTTTCTGTGCCAAATTAAGGACTTAATACTTTAGTCTGTTTGAAAAGCGTTTTAAGAAGAGAAATGACATAATCAGCTTTAAGATTATAGTAGATCAGACTCCCGAAGAAATGGTTTCTGAAACTCTGAGATTTGCATCCGGTAATTCATACGGGGAATGATTTCGGGGACATTACCTGTAAGGAATCGAAGAGAAGCAGGGAGGGAAGAAGGAACACTGGGCTGCCGTGCAATATATATCATTTCCCACCCCCCCCCCCACCCCGTTCCCGTTCTTTCTCCTTAGGGTTGTATACAAACCCATAAACAATGGGGAAGAGCTTCTGGTCTTCAATGCTGGTGGGTATCTCCCTTGGTCATTCTTGCCCACAGGCCCAGGTAGTCCATTCACAGATGTGAAGCCTCATGCCTCTGGGTCAGATCTGGCCTCAGGATTGTCTGTCCGGAATCCTAACGTGGGCCTTCTGAGGTCCAGCTTTCCAGGGCACACATACTTATGGTCCTGTGTACAAGTGAGTCATTGACAAAACCTGCAGTGTGTGCGTGAACCCCCAGTAACACCTCTTTTTTTTGAGACAGGGTCTCACTCTGTCAGCCAGACTGGAGTTCAGTGGGACGATCACAGTTCACTGGAGCCTTGAACTTCTGGACTCAAGTGATCCTTCTGGCTCAGCCCCCCAAGTAGCTGGGACCACATGTGCACAGTACCATGTCCGGCTAATTTTTAACAAATTATTTTTCTAGAGAGGAGGTCTGGCTACATTGGCTATGCTGGTCTCAAACTCCTGGCCTCAAGTGATCCTCCATTAGCCTCCCAATATGCTGGGATTACAGGCATGAGCTACTGCACCCAGACAGCCACTGGTTCTTGAAGAAAGAATCCTGGACCAACAGCAGTACCTGATAATTGCTTTTCATTTTAAAGTTTGTCAGGCAGCTCTAATTCATTGTTTTTAAATCTAGAACAATGAAGCATGACAATAGAGATTTTGAGAACATCCGTAATATAAATATACTGCAATGGTATATGTAATATAAAAACATTTTAATATATTTATGGTATTAAACTCTGCTTACAATAAGTTTATTTATTTATTTATTTCGAGACAGAGTCTCGCTGTTGCTGAGGCTGGAGTATAGTAGCACAATCTCTGCTCACTGCAACCTCCACCTCCTCTGCTTAAGCAGTTCTCCTGCCACAGCCTCCTGAATAGCTGGGACTAAAGACATATGCCATCATACCTGGCTAATTTTTATATTTTCAGTGGGTGGGGGGTGGTTCACCGTGTTGGCCAGGCGGGCTTCGATCTCTTGACCTCAAATTATCCACCCACCTCGGTCTCCCAAAGTGCTGGGATTACAGGTATGAGCCACCACACCTGGCCTAAACACTACTAAAAGTAAGTTTTAAGTTAATTCATAAGAGAAATTACCAATCTAATCTCTCAACAAGCTGAGAAAAGCTTCTTGAAGCAGCTGGAATTTAAGGAGTTCAAGGGCAGAATCTTCTGGCCCTTCTCCTTCCTACAGGCTGAGGATCATCAGAGTTAGGCTGAAATCCTGGTGACTTCGGGAATGTAGGTCATGCATGACCAAGCAGCAGGATGGAAGGAGCCTGAAGCCCAGGCATCACCCTGGGCAAACTGACCCTGGACTGCCTATGTCCAGATATTCTTAAATAAAATAAATTTGAATCCTATTTAAGCCTGTTATCTTGGTGTTCTCTCATTCACTAACAAGTTATCCCAACTAACGTTAATAATATCAGTAGTAGTGCCTATTGTATGACTAGGCAAGAGACTCTCACCATAACAGATTAGATACTCACATTCTATGCAGCCTTGGAGTTTAGTTTTAAATGTAATAAAAAAGTGACTGCTATTACCATTGGTGGTATAGAATAAAAAGTGAATGTGATTGTTAACAAATATTCGCCTCCCTTGTCTCATGTATTATGTGAGAAGAGAGGGGCCCAGGGAAAGAAACACATGAGGCTCTTAGCTAGGTAAGACTGTGTATTCTGAGTGCCATCAGTACAACATTATACATTCAAGACCACACTGGGAACCCAATCTCCTATTTTACACTTCAATTTTTCCTATTTTTCTCTTTTGTTTAAACAGCAAAAAAGGTGACACCTTAACCGATAATTCCTAATGTTCAAAAAGTTCCTTCTCCAGAAGATAGCTCTAAAAATTGTGAAAAATCTATTTGTAGAGGAAAACGTAACTATTAAAAATCATGAATTTGTGCACAACATTAATGAATGTCTGAGCAAAGCTGTTCATTTTGCAGGTTTTATGATCATTCTTAAACTGGAGGCTTAAATGATCAAGCTCTTCACTTGAGAGCTATCATAAACTTGAGTGCCTTCAGGGAGCAAGCAGGTAGGTTAAATAATACCCAGGTGTGGTTATAGGAAAATGTGGAACATCTGTGCCTTTGAACCAAGCAACCTCATTCCAACAATAAATGCTCTGAGTGAGTGGGGGACCAATACCGTCAGAGCTTCTGATTTTTCAGAAAAAGCCAAAAGACTTGTGATATGGTTAGGTTTCGTGTCCCCACTCAAGTCTCATCTTGAATTATAATCCCTACAACCCTCATGTGTCAAGGGAGAGACCAGGTGGAAGTAATGGACTGATGAGGACAGTTTCCCTCATGCTGTTCTCCCGATAGTGAGTTCTCACGAGATCCGATGGTTTTATAAAGGGCCCTTCCCTCTTCAATCACAACTTCTTCCTGCTGCTGTATGAAAAAGGTCCTTGCTTCTCCTTCTCCTTCCCCTTAAGTTTGCTGAGGCCTGCCCAGGCATGTTGAACTGTGAGTCAATTAAACGTCTTTCCTTTACAAATTACCCAGTCTCAGGCAGTTCTTTACAGCATCCTGAAAATGTACTAATACAACTTTTTTATTAAATGTGTTATCTTCTGATATTCAACATTTAAAAAACACAGCATGAATCTAACCAAACACCTCTGTGAGCTGAGTGCCACCTTCAACTTAAAGTGTGATTGCAATTAATTAGACTGGAGTTTGCAAAATCAGACTTTAAAATTTTACTTTAATTTCTCCTTAATATAACTGCTTTAATGGATTAAAAATGGCCTGAACCAAACATGAAGGGTGGAAAATAAATGACAATTTGTCAAGCAGAGAAAGAATATGCTGGACGAATTGCCAAGGGGAGCAATCACAGGCCTTTAGAGACAGGTAGAACTGAGATAAGTTCAGAGTTGTGACTTTGTTTTCATAGGTCATTAGGGTCTTGGGGACAGCCAAGAGTTTTGGTGACAATAGTCATAACTTTTGACTTCTAGATTCTATCCACCTGTCACCCCATTGGGCAGATGACCCTCCTTCTTTAACTGGATTAAAGAAATTTGTCAAATTCCTTTTATGTGTCAGAAACTGTCTTTGTATTAAGGATACAAAATTGACTAAATCACAGTCTCTGTCTTCGAAAGATTCATAGCTGAGTGGGGATAAAAAAAAGCATACATAATTATGTGTTATTCAATCTAAGGTGCTACCAATTATAAGAAATTTTTTTTGTACCTCTTAAAATTAACCTATGATATTCTTCAATTTTAAGATGAATTCTAATTTCAAAGATATTTCAATGTTTAAAAAGAAGTGTATGTTAATAAATACTGCTATAGAAGAAGTTGTGTTCAAGAACAGGGAGAAGAAATGATCTACCCATCTGGGCCAAGCAGGGAGATAGAGTAAAGTTTGTAAGGCTGAAATGGGAGTCAGATTACTTGAAGCAATGTAACTATCTTAATGTGCTTGGGCTACCACAGCAAAATACCACAGATGGTGGGGCTTGAACAATGGAAATTTATTTTCTTATAGTTCTAGAGGCTGAACAGTTCACTATCAATCAAGATCTTGTAGCTTTGGTTCCTTGCTGAAGGCCTTCTTTCTGGCTTGCAGATGAGTGCCTTCTCACTGTCCTCATGTTGTGGGAAGAGAAAATAGAGAACTCGGTTCCTCTTTTTCTTCTTGTAAATACATCAATCCTATTGGATTAGGGCCTCACCCTTATGACCGCATTTAATCGTACCTCCTTAGTTCACTTTTCTTACTATAATAAAATGCTACAGCCTAGGTAATTTATAAAAAAGAAATTTATCTAGTCACAGTTCTGGAGGCTGGGAAGTCTAAGATCAAGGCAACAGCAGACTAGGTTGTCTGGTAAGGGCTGTTCTCTGCTTCCAAGATGGGACCATGAGGTTCCATCCTCCAGAGGGGAAGAATACTGTGTCCTCACATGGCACACAAGCCCTTTGATAAGGCTCCACCCTCATGACTTAATCACCTCCTAAAGGTTCCTCTTCTTAACGATACTACACTGGTGGTTAAGTTTCAACACAAATTTGGGAGGGGACACCAATATCTAAACCATATGACCTTCTAAAAACCCTATCTCCAAATACAGTCACACTGGGAATCAGGACTTGAACACACAAACTGAGGGTATAGGGGTAGAAAAGACACGTTTCAGTCCATAACAGTGACCTATGGCTAGTCACTCAATCTCACTTCTCCCCCATCTGTAAAATAATAGTAGCTACCTCATAGAGTTGTGAAGATTAAAATATTTCATATGAAGTGCACTGTGGTATCTCAGATCTAGTACATGCTTAGTAAAGGTTGGCTGTTATCTGCAGAGGTAATTAATGATAGAATTTGAACTCCAAGAATCAGTAGATCTTCTCCAAGGACTAAGCAAGAAAGTACATTTCAGGAAAGAACAGAATACTCAAAAGACCTAAAGGACTGTTTTGGAACATTTTGCCTGTCTGCTATGATGTCTTGATGTAGCTGGTGAGGTTTGTTTTTCCCCTTGAGAAATTAAATCTTAGGCCGGGCGCGGTGGCTCAAGCCTGTAATCCCAGCACTTTGGGAGGCTGAGACGGGTGGATCACGAGGTCGAGAGATCGAGACCATCCTGGTCAACATGGTGAAACCCCGTCTCTACTAAAAATACAAAACATTAGCTGGGCATGGTGGCGCGTGCCTGTAATTCCAGCTACCTGGAGGCTGAGGCAGGAGAATTGCCTGAACCCAGGAGGCGGAGGTTGCAGTGAGCCGAGTTCGTGCCATTGCACTCCAGCCTGGGTAACAAGAGTGAAACTCCGTCTCAAAAAAAAAGAAAAGAAAAGAAAAGAGAAATTAAGTCTTTTCTTTTCTTCCTTTTTTTTTTTGGAGGGGGGGACAGGGTCTCACTCTGTCACCCAGGTTGGAGTTCAGCAGTGTAATTCCAGCTCACTGCAGCCTCAACCTTCCCGGGATCAAATGGTTCTCCTGCCTCAGCCTTCCAAGTAACTGGGACCACAGGTGCACACCATCATGCCTGGGTACTTTTTGTATGTTTTGTAGAGACGAGGTTTGCCCAGGCTGGTCTTGAACTCCTGGACTAAAGCTATCTGCCTGTCTAGGACTCCCAAAGTGCTGGGATTACCGAGATGACCACCATGCCTAGCCGAAAATCTTTTTGATATCTTTTCTCCTGTACCTTCTTCCCCATTCCCTGATCCCAACACATCCACACAGACGGCTTGGTTCTTCCAGTTTTCTACTCAGAAGCATGCAGCAGGCCTTGTACTCAAACAAGAACTGGGCTTCTCGGAACAAGGAGACAAGTTCTTTGTCTTTCGATTTTCCTCTTTGCTCCCCTCCACCCCTTCTTCTTGTTGGGGACAGCCTTTGTATAACATCCTTTGTTTGTTTAAGAGAATTAATTGCTATCCCCCAGTGTCCGTCAGTGTCTTTCAGGGGACCTCATGTAAATAAGTCTCCAGGTGGCCTGCTCTGATTTCTCAGAGTTACCAGAGGGGTAACATCCTGTTAGGACATTCATCAAGGATGACATTTAGTGAGGCCCAGAGCAGTGACTCATGCCTGTAATCTCAGCACTTTGGGAAGCCAATGAGAGATGACTGCTTGAGGCTAGGAATTTGAGACTCGTCTGGGCAATATAGCCAGACCCCATCTCTATGAAAAGTAAAAAGAATTAACCAGATGTAGCTGTGCGCACCTGTAGTCCTAGCTACTCAGGAGGCTGGGAGGATCCCTTGAGCCCAGGAGTTCAAGGTACAGCAAGCTATGGTCTTGCAGTTGTATTGGGTAACAGAGAAAGAGCCTGTCTCAAAATAATGATAATAATAATAATAATAATATTAAGTCTAATCCCACTTGAAGCTTGCAGAAGTTATTGTACTTAAAGTTCCCCGTTAGTAACAGAGCTGGTCAGTGCTTTGCTATGTTATCATGCATTGTCATTCAAAATGTCTTGTCTCCTGAAGGAATTTTCTCATCAGAATTATTTCTATTGACATAGTGTCCCCTTTTTAGTAAGCAACTCGCATCTTGAGTAAGAAAGCTACCCAGTCTCTGAATTTCAGTTCATCCATCCATTCACCACGCCTTCCTCTACACGCATTAACTGAGAACCTATTTGGGGTACTACGTGTAGAGGATTCCAGGTTAAGACTCACATTTCCCCTAATCTCACAGAGTTTACAGTCTAGCAGAAGAGGCAATTACAATAATTTGCAATGCAGAGAGCAAAAGCTGCTTAGGGAAGGCTCCTCAGAGTCAGTTCCTGCAAAGTAGAGACCTAAAGGATTGGGGAGAATTAGCTAAGTAAAACGATGGGGGGAAGGGAGGTGATAAAATGAGGTATAAAATACTGTGCAAACTGTGTAACTGCAGACGAGTCAAACCGTGTTACTAAACAGACATCCCTCCAGAGCTCTCCAATCTCTGTCCCAGGTCTTCTTCCAGAAAACTCTGTATCTCTGCTCCTTTGACAGAATAATCCCCCTTTTAACCTGTGTAACTCTTGTTTTATATATGATTGTTTTATTGGTATTAGTACATTCTTGGGTTTGAGCTGGAGACAAGGGCCCATCTCTAATCAGGAGTGACCTGATTTTTATGTCAATTACCTGAGAAGACATCATCAAACCAGATCCTGGGGCTTAGAGAGGGATGTAAGGGGATTGCAGAATGGGATTTTGTTTCCCTTGGTCTTGATCCTGAAGGATGAATGATGCATGTTAGTTAGGCAAGGAAGCGGTGGTTACAATAGTGTTTTATACATTGTTTGTTGATTGAGATCCACAGTATGAAACTCATTTAACGTTGCTACCCAGAGTACTCACATGTGGCTGAAAGTTTCCCCTCATTTGTGTTTTGGGAAAAAATACATGTGATACAATCTGGTATTTTATATCTTGGATTGTGATTAGTGTTTTCCAGAGTGGCTACCCTTTTGGATCACAAAATTAACTTAGTGGGTATGATGACCACCTTAAAAAATGACATAGAAGCAGCCATGCAGAGATGGGAAATAGCAAAGAAGATACCCATACATAGCGGTCACTCTTTTGGAGCTAAGTCTGCATTTTGGACTTCCTGAGACCCTCTGTTTCTTGCATGATTTGTGTCTGGTTGTAGGAAACTCGAGAGAGATTAGTGGTTCTGCCTGTGGGTTGTGAAGCATGAAGTCTGGAATCTTGACTGTGTTACTCAGCAGCCGTGTGACATGGGCACTTGACCTACTTACCTTGTGTTTAAAATGGGGATAATAACAGTTCTTTTTTTTCCCCCAACATGGATCATAGAAACAAAACAGTTCTTATGTAGTTGCAAAGAATTAAATAACGCAGTGCTTGGCACTGAATCTACACTCAGGAAATAATAGCCATTATATTTCTTTCACTTTTATTTTCCCCAAATATTAAGTACTCTCTTTTGTTTTAATTCAGCTTTTCTCAGCTTGCTAAGTAGGACCAAAGGAAGAGATACATGTACTGACATAGAGGGCTCTGGAAGCCAGATTGCTATGGGCAGCAGATACCAAAGAGAAAGAATCACAAGGGGAAACTGAAAGCCCAAGGGCAGGTGTCCCCAAACTACAGGGCCGCGGCCCCCTGAGGCCATTTATCCGGCCCCCCGCCGCACTTCAGGAAGGGGCACCTCTTTCATTGGTGGTCAGTGAGAGGAGCACAGTATGTGGTGGCCCTCCAACGGTCTGAGGGACAGTGAACTGGCCCCTTGTGTAAAAAGTTTGGGGACGCCTGCCCAAAGGCCACAGTGGAGGGCTTCGGTCCTTCCAGTGCCAAACCTTGAAGGTCCAGGGTTTTACTTTCTTAAAGAAAGCAGTTCTTCTCTTTAATAACAACACTTTTGACCCTAGCTTCTCGATACCCGTCTAGATCAAATTCCAGTTTGTTGAAAAAACTTGACTAAATCTGAGTGTATATTTTCCCACAAATTTCTACTTGACATTCCTTGAGGTTGCGATCCTTGCTTGGGTAACTTTACTGTCGGCCATCTTTTGTTCACTGCGTTTACTTCTTTCCTGCATTTAGCAAAACAACAATGTTGTTTTTAATATCTGGGATTTCAAGAGAAAGTATATTGAATAATATGATGAGAAGAAAAGAATATATTCTATAATACCATCTTTCACAGGTAAAATTATTCTACAGTAAAATCATTTAATACATTTGGTGTATGCTTCTTACCCATTCCCACTCCAAAAAATAACAGATGGCATGTACCTGTCAAACACTCCCATAAGGTGTACTAGAAATTCACTTAAAAATTTTTTAGAAATGATATATGTAAAACATTTTGTAAACATGTAAACTATGAAATTAACAATTTAAAGGTTTCTTAAAATTGTTCTGCAAGGAAAAACGTAAATATCACTGTTTTAAAAATATGCAGAACTTTAAAAAATGTTAATTTTACTATACCTCTGCTCTGCAGAAAAACCTTTTTACAATTATGTACAGACTTCACGAATTTTTCTTACATCATCTGATGATTACTAAAACTATTTGATATTCAAATAAAATATACAAGTATTTTCCAAATCAACATTCAAAAACACTTTGCTTATGTAGATTTTTCTGGAATAATGTTTTTTAACCAACTCAGATCTTGAATTAAAAGCTAGTATTCCTGTCATCACTCTTTCTTATAAAAATACCACAGCATTTTCAATGAGACTGTAAACACACCATTGTTTCAGGTTTTATTTACAACTGGAGCTGCCTTGCAAAATCCCTGGCCTGGCCATCTGCTGTGGTTCCAAATAAGTTTATAAAAGTGAACCTTGCCGTTTTCAATACTTCCTCCTTTGGGTCTATTTATTCCGAGGCCTGTTTTTCTCATTCTTTTAAACTTTTTCCCCCAAAACAGATTTGTGTGAGCCACTTTTTACCATAACATTTGTTTTTTCTGCTTATGAGAGGGTAAGATTCCACAAGCCAGAAATAATGTTAATATTTTGTTGTCAGTTCTTGGAGCCTTCATTTTTTTCCACCTACAGAGCCCTTTTCTAACCAGAACTCATTGTTTCTGAGGGCATAAAATTGCAGAGAGGCCGGGCGCGGTGGCTCACGCCTGTAATCCCAGCACTTTGGGATGCTGAGGCGGGCGGATCATGAAGTTAGGAGTTCGAGACCAGCCTAACCAACACGGTGAAACTCCGTCTCTACTAAAAATACACAAACTAGCCGGGAGTGGTGTTGGGCGCCTGTAATCCCAGCTATTCAGGAGGCTGAGGCAGGAGAATCGCTTGAACCGAGGAGGCGGAGATGGCAGTGAGACAAGATCGCGTCCCTGCACTCCAGCCTGGGCGACTGCGTCTCAAACAAACAAAAAGGCGGAGAGCTGCGCTTGAACACAGGAAGGTATCGTCACGTGAGTGGGTGGGCGACTGGAAAGTTTGCCCTGGCGAAGAAGTGAACACGTTTATCCGGATCACCGTTTGTTAACCTTAATAGAGGTGAACGGCAACCTGTAAGCAGCTTCATCTAGCCGAAAGGGAAATTTAGCAGCAAGGGGAGAAACCGAAATCTGCAAGGAACTGTCTGGGCTGGAGGCGGCGCCTGGCAGGAAGGGAAGGTGGGGGCCCGCGGGAGTCTGGAGCCGGAGCCGGAAGGGCGGGACCCAGGGGCGGGGCCTAACTGGGCATGGGACGGGTCTAGCTAGGAGGTGGGCGGGGCCTGCTCCCGGTCTGGGCGGAGTCTGGCGGGAGACGCGCCGAGCCCGGGCGGAGTGAGGGCCCATGGGAGAGCTGTCTTCTCAGGGCTGAGGACCCCTCCCCCCGCACCTGGAGAGCAAACGGCTGTCGCGCCACACGTGGACAACTTTAAAAAAACACGTGAGGAACTGTCTATGGAGAAACCACCTCAGAACCCTGGCGTCCTACTCCAGCCCCCAGGGCGACAGCTTGTTTGCAGTATTCCAGACCGTCTCCGTCCCTTTTTGTCGGCCCCTTCTCCTCTAACCCCAGCTTCAGGCTTTGAGGGAAGCTTTCATAGAGCAGCCGCCGCTGCAGGCGCCCACACCGGCGAAGCCCACCGGCATGCAGGAGCTGAGGCCGTCTGCGCCTGTGCGCGGGGTCCGTGACGGGGCGGTGCGTGCCGCTCGGGGGCGTGTCTCGCACGCGGCGCCGGGGGGCGGGGCGAGGGCGGAGCCTGGGGGCCGAGAGGCCCGCGCCCCTCCCGCGGCCTGACCTCCCGGAACGCTCGGCCGGTGACGTCACCCCGCCGTGACGCGCACGCAGTCGGAAAACTGTAAGTTTACGAGGATTCCTGCAGCCCTTTGGGCTCGCGGGGCCCGCCGGCTGCTGGCAGTGCGGGCGGTGGTGGCGGCTGTGGGGGCGTCAGTTCTTTGGGGAGCAGCGGAACATGGCGAAGGGACAGGCGCCTGCTCAGAGTGGCAGCGCGCCCTGCTGGGCGGGAGGGACCCGGGGTGCGGGCGGCGAGGCCGCGCCCCGCCTGGCAGGGCCGGCAGCTTTTCCCCTGGGGCGGGGAGCGTCTTCCACTCGGGAAGCGAGGCCTTAGAAGGGGCGGAAAGTCCGCATGGAGAGTCCGTTTTTTGATTCGGTGATAAGGGGCCTTGGATTACTCTTCTTCCCCTGCTCAACCCTGGAGTTTGACACGTGAATTCGGGGGTGGAGGCTTCCTCTCAGAGACTAGGACTCCTATGTCCTGGCCGTTGGGATCCCACAAGTGATCCACTCGTCGTGGACGCAAAAAGAAAACGGAGGCAGCAAAATAACCACTGGCTGTCTGTTTTCTTTCAGTGTAAAATGGAGGTACAGCAGCCTCTGGCCTCCCTCGTGGTCGTTCCCCCAGCACTGGGAACACGTGAGATAACCCAAGTGTGTACATTTGCTAGGAGAAAGCTTACACACAGACACTTGGTTGTTCTGAGGAATGTGGTGGCCACTGGCCATTTGACCAGGAATCTTCAAGCCAGAGAGCTTTTCAGTATTTTGCCTACCCCCACGACCTTCCCTCCATCTGATCCTTTACCGCACTGGAGCCTCTTTGGTGATCTGAACTGTTGTCACTAAACTTGATAAAAGGGGGATCAAGAAATAACAGGTATCTTTAGCACGTTACTCTTGGTGATTACAATGCCCCCCTCTTCCGGGTTTTGCAGAGGAAGCTTTCCCTGTGCTGGAACTAGCACACTATACCCAACACAGACACACTGAGTTTTAAGGGTTGCTGTATTGATTTGGAATACCCAGTAATCCTGTCTGATTGCTTGAGTATTTTGGCCAAGGGGTAGTACGTTATCGATGAGTTATTACTAAACTTTAATGCCTCTCAAACTGCAGGACGAGTATTCGTCAGGAACTTTGAAGGGAAGAATACTGTGCACCCTTGAGGATATGTTTATACGGGAGCTCGAGAGTTCACATTTCTGTAAGTTCATTTCAGGGCTGTGATATCCTTTCATCCTGGTGGGAGGAGCCTTGGAATCAGAAAGCAGGGCATCTAATCTTTGTTCTATTCGTTAACTAGCTTCGTGTCCAAGGACAAGTCACCCACACTTGGAACTTTTTCTTATCTAAAATGGGAGCTGATAGTATGTCTGCTGTTGGTTTTTCCAGCATCAAATGAGATCACGAGTGTGCTTTCTAAGTGTGCTGTTGTTATTAGGAGATTTGCATTTGGTCCCCTAGCCTGAGTGAAGTGTGAGCCAGAAATCTCTAGAAATAGAGCAGCAAAGAAGATGGTCTCCAACCTAGCTGGGCTTATGTTGCAGTGGGAAATAGGCAATAAACAATAAGTACATAATGTAATTTCAGATAGTCGTAAGGGCAGTGAAGGAAAGGGAAGGACAGTGGGGGAACAGGGAAGGTGGTTTTTGGTAGGATCTGTCAGGAAAAGCCGTTCAGAGGCAGGGACCCTTGAATCAATTGAAGTGTGATGGAAAGAGCCTGACGTAAGAACATTTCAGAGAGGAATAATAATAATAGCAATGAACACTAAAAAAAAAAGTAGCGCTTAGCATATGTAAAGCAGTGTTCTGAACACTAAATTTTTATAACAGTCTTATGAGACAACCTAGTATCTTTATTTTATAGATGAAGCAACTGACACACAGAAAGGTTAAGATTTGCCAAAGGTTGCGCAGCTAAAACGTGATAGAGACTATTTGAATGCGGGCAGTCTGACTTCAGAGTCCAGGCACCAGGTAACTGTATTTTCGGCCTCACAGCAGAACGCAGGACAATGCTCTGAGGTGGAACCAAGCCTGAGGTGGTCCAGACACAGCAAGAGTGTTTAGAGCACAGCAGGGAAGAGGGGGAGTGGTGGCTGATGATGGTCAAGGGCCAGGCAGGTCCTGGGATCCCTGGCAGGCTGTGGTGAAGTAATGATGTTCTTCTAATATGATGGAAAAGCACTAGAAGATTTGCATCAAGGGAATGGCCTTCTGATTTAAGTTTGACTGTATGGAGAATTAACTGTAGTTTAGAGTGGGTGGGGTGGAGTGAAAAGTGGGAGAGAAAGCCGCTGTGCCCTGTGGGTGAGATGATAGTGGTTTGGGCTGGGGGAGGTAGTTGTGGAGATGATGGTGCGCGGGAGCTGGGTCGTGTGTATTGAAGGTAGAGCTGACTGGACCAGCTGCTGTGGAATGTGAGGAAAACGGAGAAGTGATGGCTTACGTCTAGGCTGGAACAACTAGATGTACAGCGGTGCTGTTCACTGAGGACAGCTACAAATTTAGTTTTGCACAAGTTCTAAATGCCTGTTAGAAATAGTCGTAAAAATAGTGCTAATAAAAATAGTAAGCACTGTGTCAGTGTAAACTGAGTTCCAGACAGAATTTTAAGTACTTTTACCTGTATTAATTCATTTAATCATTGTGAGAATTATATACACAAGGAACCATTATTGTACTCATTTTACGCACGAGAAAATAGGCACAAAGAGGTTATAAGTGACTTGTCTGAAGTCACCCAGCTTGTGAGTCACGTAGCTAGGATTCAGACCTAAGCAGTGTGGCTCTGGAGTCCATGCATTGAATCCCTCTAACCACCTCCAAGTGAACATGTTGAGTATGCATGCCTGTGAATTCAGGGGCATCATCAGGGTTGAAGATACCCATTTATTTTTCTTAAGAGAAAGCCTGCTTTTGTTCTTCATCTAAGCTTTGGTTGACCGTGGGAGAAAGATCATAGGCAGAGGGACTGTGCTAATTGGCCTTTCATGATGTACCTGATGGGGTGCGTGCAGCCAGTACCTGGTATTCCCCTGCCTGTTCCCCCACTCTAGGTTCCATGGGGGCAAGATCTGTTTCTTTAACTTCTCCATCTCCAGTCCCTAATCCCATGCCTGCTGTGTAGTAGATGTTAGGAATGACTTTATATGCTGGGCATTTGCTCAGGTTTTGGAAGTTCAGAGATGAATAAAACATAGTTCTTTCCCTGGAGGAGCAGAGTATGAGGGAAGACCTTGGGAATAAGATGAGTAGACTAAATGCATAAATACATGTTGATTAGTTCACTGTGGTTTACGGCCCCCTCCTCCCTGGCTTCCAGGACTTGTGAGATGGGGCATGGAAAGGGCAAAGGGGCAAAAGAATGCCTAAGCAGTTACAGGATGAGGCTGAGGCTCCCCGGGAGTCCTTTTCAGCAAAAGAATTACTCAAAATCATGCATATTTTACTATATTTGCATTAGTTTTATTTGGCAATGATAGGATTTTTACCAAATGAAGTAAATTCTGATATTTGACTATCCTTGTGGAGTGATGAGTTTTTCCAGTTCTATTACCGTAGTGTTGACAGGACTCACCAGTGAAATAAGAGAGTTGGCTTGAAATGTTGCAGTTTGCATAACAGAGGATGATAGGGGGCTGGGTGAAGTATTCAGGCAGGTTTCCACCAGTTTAAGTGGATCATGCCAAAGTTCCACATATTGGAATAAGTTTGAGTTTCTCTGCTGAACCTCGCTTTAACACTGACATGTATTTTTTTTTTTTTTTTTTTTGGTCATAGAAAGGGGTTCTGGTGATATGTGTCATAGGTGGAATTGCAGGTTACATCTCGTACAGCTGAAACACTGTAGAGAACATGGAGACTAGAGCATAGAAACAAAAAAAGATGTGTCTTGTTCCTGTAGATCTCTTTCACAGCATACCATAACCTCAATAGCTGTCACAATTTTACTGCTCTCTAACATGAGTAATTCAAATTTAAATCACTTAAAGATTATATAAAATTGCATTGTTGTAGATTTTATGGTTAATTTCAGAATTTTTTTCTTAAAACATATAAAATTATATTTTGTTTTAAGCTTTCATTGGGAAAGTACTTTAAACAGGAACTCTCTATTAACATAAATGTAGAGGGGTGCCATCTCATTTTGCAGTTCACAACATTTTAAATCTGCTCTAGTAGCTTCTTTAAATTTAAAGGAGTTGAAATGGTTAGTATTTATTTACACCACATTTGCAGTAAGTTTCCCAGGAACATCAGATACCCATATATGATATAAAGTAAAATTACATATTAAAATAGCCTGTTGATGCTCAGGCATTATTGACTTTTAAGTTCAGGCTCAGTGAGGGCAGTTGGATGGTTATTTAATTGTGTCAGGTAACTCCCAGCGGAGGGGGAGTGATGCTGAGTTCTTTTTGAAAACAACAGAAGCCACTGTTTTTAACACTGACCATATAAAATACAATATCCTAGATAGTAAATAAAATTCAGATTCCTTTTAAAATTTACATTTGCACAAGCAAATTTTAAACTTTTGAGTACTTATATATATATGAAGATTATTTATTGTGGAAAACAGTGTGTCTAACCTAGTGATAGTACATACTGAGCGTTTATTTAAATGTAATTCCTAATAGACTACTTCCTTTTTTTTTTTTTTTTTTTGAGATGGAGTTTTGCTCTTGTTACCCAGGCTGGAGTGCAATGGCACGATCTCGGCTCACTGCAACCTCCGTCTCCTGGGTTCAGGCAATTCTCCTGCCTCAGCCTCCTGAGTAGCTGGGATTACAGGCACGCGCCACCATGCCCAGCTAATTTTTAGTATTTTTAGTAGAGACAGGGTTTAACCATGTTGACCAGGATGGTCTCGATCTCTTGACCTCATGATCCACCCGCCTCGGCCTCCCAAAGTGCTGGGATTACAGGCATGAGCCACCTCGCCCGGCCCAATAGACTACTTCTTGCAGTCACTTTTATTTTGCATATTATCTTCAACTCATAGATATTTGTAGTAATAGCTGGATGCTTGTTTGTATACTTCACAGTGTAAATATTTGCATATATTTAAATAATTTATATAAGTAGCCCTTATTTTTGCTTCATTTCACATTTGGTTGCTTAGACATTAAAATCTTTAGGTTTGATTCTGCCTTCACTGACATAACACTAATGGTAATAAGTAGTAAGTCTAGGTGGAACTAAGCTTTAGTGACAGGTTAACCAAATTATAACCCCCAAAACACCCAGAAGAAAATTCTTAGGGAATATTAAGCAAAACCAGTATGTCCATGAAAGGAATAATTTAGCCATAATTATGTAGCTAATCATCCTTCAAGTTGTTACCATTCTACAGGGAGTATTTGCTTATTTGGTTCTTAAATTGCAAAGCTGTTAGTTTCAAGCTGCATTGCAAGCCACCAATCAGTATGTGATAAATATTGGAAGATGATACTAGGGGTTTAGCCCAGTGGATCTCAACTCAGAATGATTTTGTCCTTTCCAGCACACCCTGGGGACATTTGTCAAGAAGACATTTTTGGTTGCCACATTTGTGTGTGAGGGCATTACTCCTAGCATCTAGTGGATTGAGGCCATGATAGCATGCTGTTGAATGTTCTGCAATGTACAGGACAACTTCTCAACAACGGAAACTTATCCAGTTCAAAATGTCAGTGCTCCTGATGTTGAGAAATCCTGTAATATCTTTTCTCCCTTCCTTCCTTCTGTTCTTCTTCTTTTTTTAAATGCTTTAGAAATGGATGTGGTGCTTTAGGTGACAAATGCCTGACTTGGACAAAGGATTGTGTTGTACTGCTTTTAGTTTGTTGGATAGCTGAGCTAATTTGGTTCATTTACTGAATGGAAAATAATTCTTGAAATCAGTAGTAGCCTTGAATTTTTTTTGGTTGCTACCATGTCTGGTGTTTTTGTGTTTGTTTTTAGCTATGAATATTTTTCTTACTAAAATTAATTTAATCTAGACTTTATATAATCCTGGATTGTAACAGGTTTTCTAGTATGAATTCCCTTCATTGTTGTATTTATTCAATTAGCTATCTCACAGTTTCATGGTTTATATCTATCAAAATCCTTTTCACATTAATTTTCAATTTTGATTATTACAAACAGCCCATTAAATGTATAGGGCATGCATTATCCTCACTATTAGACCAGTGAAGAAACAGACTTAGGTCAAATGACTTTCCATATGTGTTAGCAAGTTAGTGATGAAAGCAAATCTAGGACTTTATTCCTAGGAATCTTTTAAGTTACCAGTTTCTGTTACAGCATTTAATCCTGGCTACTATGAAATAGTTATTACTCTCATTTTATAGAAAAGGAGACTGGTTTAGAGGTGTTAAATAACCTATTTAATGTCACCCAACTCATAATGTAGTTTGCCTATTTCCACTGAGCTATGTATGCTGCGTCTCCAGATATTCTCCAATAAATAAATATGACAGTTTCTGGATAAATTCACAAAAGCTTTGCCTAACTTAATTAAATAGGTCTCTTGACACTCATGTTGCCACCTGAATCGGTTGGTGATTCAGTGTTTGTGAGCCCACTCTAATTTGACTTAAATAGAAGCTTAACTGAGTTTTGGGAAACCATACTTGCTGTGTGGGGAGAACCATGCTTGCAGATCACTGTTTTGTTTTGTTTTAGCAGTCAGAAATGTTTTTATATAGAGTTTTGAGGAAGCATAGAGTTTGAGATTGGCTGATTTTGAGAAGTGTGAACATTTAAGGATTGGCCAGCTTTAAGCTTAGAGTTTAGACACTGACTGGCTTTGAGGAGCCCAGGTACTGAAGTCAGGCAATTGCTGATTGGCTTACTTTCTTGGCTAAGTACTTAAGTAGAAATGCTCAGTAGACTTGAAGGATTGCTTGATTGGGGTAGATTTAAAACTGGTTTTGTGGTTGTTTCCAGCTTAGGACTACAGCCAAAGAACAATCTTTTTCTTTCTTGAAGTTGAAAAATACATACTTTTTATGTCAAACTTGTTAATGTTAGCTGTGGTGCTAATAATATAACATACTTTTGATTTTGCTTTTCTTCTGAAACTGAAAAGAAAAATGGATCCACAGATACCACTTGTTTTCTCTCTATCAGTTTCAGGATAATATAGTTGGGACCCAGGCTGCTTCAAGGATTGTTTTTATATATAGGTCAAAAGGTAATATGTTATTTGTGAAAATATATTAATGCTTTAAAAATTATGGGGAAGGGTGTGCTCCTTTTATGTCTATTTTTCTTTCTTGTGGGAGTGTGTTGTATTATGTGCCTGCCAAAATTAGTCTTGATGGATGCTGAGTTATAGATCTAGAAGTTTATTGTTTTTGCTGTTATTAGAGATACATCTAGAAGTGATTACTTTTTGAAAGTTACTTGGCAATTACCAACATTATGAAGGTTTAATGATTATGTTGCATAGGTTTTATAGAACAAGGCAAGCTAAATATTTTAGTATTTGCAAATCATGTTACTACAATTATTATAATGTAGTACCATTTATATAAAGTATTAGGTTGGTACAAAAGCAATTGTGGTTTTGGACCGTGAATTTTAAATCATTATAACTAGGCTCAAACACATCTTTATTAATCAGAATAGGAAGCATTACAATCAACACATTTTTGCCAATGAGAAGTAAGTTTGTTTATTCCTGTAGTAAAAATTCATGCTTTGGGATTTAATGAACTCTTGGAAAGCATTTTCTGCATCCTGCTGGTTTTGGAAGCATTTTCCTTTCAAAAAGTTGTCGAGATGCTTGAAGAAGTGGTAGTTGGTTGACAAGATGTCAGGTGAATACGGCAGATGAGGCAAAACTTTCATAGCCCAATTTATTCAACTTTCGAAGTGTTAGTTGTGTGTCACATGGTTGGGCATTGTCGTGGAGAAGAAATGGGCCCTTTCTGTTGGCCAATGCTGGCTGCAGGCATTGCAGTTTTCAGTGCATCTCACTGATTTGCTGAGCATACTTCTCAGATGTAATGGTTTCATCAGGATTCAGACAGCTGTAGTGGACCAGGTGTGGTGCCTCTGCCTATAATCCCAGCACTTTGGGAGGCCAAAGTGATGGGTGGATCACCTGAGGTCAGGAGTTCAAGACCAGCCTGGCCCACATGTCGAAACCCCATCTCCACTAAAAATATAAAATTAGCCAGGCATGGTGGCATGCACCTGCAACTCTAGCTACTTGGGAGGCTGAGTCAGGAGACTTGCATGAACCTGCGAGGCGGAGGTTGCAGTGAGTTGAGATCGCACCATTGCACTCCAGCGAGGGCGACAGAGTAAGACTCTGTCTCAAAAAAAAAAAAAAAAAAAAAAAAATCTATAGTGGATCAGACCAGCAGCAGACCACCAAACAGTGACTATGACCTTTTATTGGTGCAAGTTTGGTTTTTGGGAAGTGCTTTGGAGCTTCTCGGTCCAACCCTGAGCTGGTCGTTGCCAGCTGTCATATAAAATCCACTTTTTGTCAGGTGTCACAGTCCACTCGAGACATGGTTCATTGTTTTCATGTAGAATAAGATGACACTTCAAAATGATAGATTTTAAAAATTTTCACTCAGCTCCTGAGGCACCTACCTATCAAGCTTTTTCAACTTTCCAGTTTGCTTCAAAGGTTCTTTGGCAACTTCTCAGGTAGCTGGAAGATGATCAGCTTCAATGATTGCTCTCAATCGGTCATTTTCAGTTTCTGATGGCCATCCAGTATGTTCCTCATTTTCAAGTCTCCTTTGCAGAACTTCTTGAACCACATCAGACTTTCATTAGCGGTTCTGGGGCCAAATGCATGGTTGACGTTGCAAGTTGTCTCCGCTGCTTTATGAACCATTTTGAACTCAAGAAAATTGCCAAAATTTGCTATTTAGACTATGGAAACATTATTCTCATAGTCTAAAATAAAGAGCAAGTGATAAGTCATTAGGAAAAAAATTATAAAGTGAGAAATGCCCATTAAAATGATGTATAGCATGACCACATTTATTTAAGAATGTATTGTAGTATCAAATGGCAAATTCCAACAATGTAAAACCTTCGGTTAACATCTGCAACAACCTAATATTTCAGTTGTTTAACATTTATTTAGAATATTTTTCTTTTTCAGAATGAAGTAACTATTGTACTATGTATAACTATTTGCTGTAACTGTGACAAAACATTTTTCTAAATTGGTCTTTCACAGTAATATTTTAAATTATTTTTTTCCTATGGAGATGTTAAAATTAGAGTATTCATTATCTTAGAAGTTATAGAAGTCAGAGTGAGTTTTCGGTGTAATTTCTTTGTTGTATTGAAGTTTTATTTTTAATTGCCCTAAGTGTTGTCTGTATTTACATATGTAATAAGCCTGTAACTGTTAAAAAATGGGTGCTGTTGTGAGCTGAGATCGCACCACTGCACTCCAGCCTGGGTGACAGAGTGAGACCCTGTTTCACGAAAAAAAAGGGTGCTGTTTTATATGCAGCCCCTATTTTCTTCCTTAACCTACAGCTTTTGTGTCATACCTTCATTCCCGCCTTTCACATAGGAATACTCCAGTGGTAAAACTATGTATGTGATTTAGATATTTTTATGGGAAAACTTTAAAAATGTGAAGTCTGACTCTTGTCTTTGTTGACAGACCAAATTTCTGACCTGTGTAAGAGTTAACCTTACAAAGTCAATCTTAGCCTAGTATGCAAATTAATACTATAGTTAATATATTATAAAGTTATTTATAATATTACAATATAACATTAACAGTATAAAGAATATGGAATATCGTTTTTGACAGAGCGGTTGTTTAACTACTAAAAGATATTCAAACATTGTTATCTAACATTTAAACTTTATAAATTTATACTAAAGAGAAATAAGAAAAACCCTTTTTATCTGGGAATGCAAGCTCCTTTAAATTATCAGGCCCAGAAAGGCATTTAAAATGTAACAGCAGTCACATCGCATTCCCCCTATAGCTAAATAATGACCTCTTCAAGCTGCTTGCTACTGGTGATCCAGACTAACTGACGCCAAGTACCCATAAAATGCCATATACCCTGTAGTTCAACAATGTATAGCCAATCACCAAGCAATGTTATTTTTGTAAACCAATGAGAATTTCTGTTGAACAGTTTTTGTAATTGCCCCCTCTCCTCATTTGTCCTTTTTCTTTAATAACTTGAGCCTCTTTTTTGTTTTCTGAAGCATTCAACTAGGCAACTTGGAAATATGTCCCTGGCTGCAGTCCTCAACCTTTGTGCTTGAATAAACTCCTAAACTACAATCTGACCCTTTTGATTATTTTAGGTTGACACTAAATATGTACTTAAAATTCCTAGGAAAAAATAGATTCCTGAATATGATTACTAGGATTATTCTTGTTATCTGCAGTATGAAATAAACGGATTTGAAATGTGTTTTTTTCTGTGTACATGCAGTGAATAGTTGGGCTCTTATTTGCCTAGTGATATGACAAAGAATCCTAGGTTAGGTTATCCTCTGTAGTAAAATGGAAAAAAAGAGTTACGTGTTCTTCAATAAAAGCTTTATACGTTTTTAAAATTACTAGTGAATGAGAGTGAGATTCTCTTCATTCACTTGTTAGACATATGGATTTCACTTACAGTTCCAAATTTAGCAAATAAAAATACAGATACCTTGTTAAGTTTGAATTTCAGATAAGCAACAAATAATTTTTTAGTGTAAGTATTGGTCATACAATATGCAGGATGCATTTCTCCTGAAGACAATACATATTTATCTGAAATTCAGATTCAGTAGGGCATCCTGTATATTAACTGGCAACCTTCATTTCACTTCCTGTGAATTGTCTGCCTATGCCTTTTTGTCAGATTTTCAATTGTACTTTCTATCTTTTGGTGGTTGTTTTTGCAGCAGTTCTTGGCATACATTGGATTTTATTCCCTTGTCTTTTTTAGATGTTTGCAAACATATTCCTTCAGTCTTTTGCCTATCTTCTAATTTCGTCTGTGGTGTCCAATAAATCAAAGTTTACTCCATCAAAATATTTCCATGTTTGTGCTTTTGAAGATCGCAAATACGTTTTTTTCTTTCATTAGTGTTATAGTTTTACCTTTTATATGTTGGTTTTTAATACATTTGGTACTTTATGGGAAGAATATTAGGAGATGAGGTGAGGGAGGCAATGAAGGGCCACATCGTGTGAAGACTAGTAGGTCATTGTGAGGACTTTGGTTTTTATGCTAAGTGAAATAGGAAGCCCCCGGAGGGTTTGGAACAGAGGGTGCCATTGTCTGAACTGTGTCTTTAAAGAAACTCAGATGACTATGGAGAATAGATTGTGTGAGAGTATGGCAAAGACTGCTAATTTTGCTCCAAAATCTAATTCCTCCATTCTTCTACTACCAGCACCCTGTTGATTTAGCCAGATACATGGCTATGTACATAGAGACTGTTTTTCAACTCCTCCTGCCAATAGGTATGGCTTTGTAATTAGGTTTGGGCCGATTAGATAAGAACACAAGTGATATGTGCAAATTCTGGGTTATCTTTGTCCATACAAGATGCTTGTCCTGGACTTCGTCTGCACACCCCACTCCCTTTTCCCGTGACTGGAAAGCAGCAGCAACTAGAATAGCAACAATTACCTTGAACCTAAAGATTCCTCAACTGCCTAGGTTCCTGGATGACCTTGTGGAGCAGAACCAATTACTACTCTCCATCTTCTCCCCGGCCACCTGCCTATCTCTCTCTTGTTTCAAGGAAGAGAAAAACACTTCTTTCGTGTTTGAGCCACTGGTTTTTGGCATCACTTTATTACAGCAGCTTGGCCCATCGCCTGTATAGTACAAAAATTGGCACCCGAAGTAGAGTGTTCCATAATAAAAAAGCTGAATTGTACAGCACTGGCTAAGTGGTTGGTCTACAGACAGTAGAAAACATGTTATAGGCTAGAAAACTCGTGACCCCTATTATGCAGTGGCAAAATATTCAGTGAGACTGTCACTTCTAATAACTTGGAAGGCAGTCAATTTGTCTACCCAGTTTGTACCTCTGGGGAAGTAGAAACAATCAGACTGCTAATATGAGTTGCTTAGTCCTTGCCAGTAACTA
Organism: Saimiri boliviensis; assembly: GCF_048565385.1. Lineage (NCBI taxonomy): Eukaryota > Metazoa > Chordata > Mammalia > Primates > Cebidae > Saimiri > Saimiri boliviensis. The sequence continues at coordinate 123,228,041 of NC_133456.1, read as the reverse complement.
TGAGAGGGTGTCGAATCAGAGAACAATTAGCCAGTTTGCAATTAGAGTTGAAAGGGAATATATAGTTTCTAATTGTAATAAGCAGCTAAAGGAGGTTCTCTCTGCTAATGGCCTGTGGTCTGAACTGACTGAGAGGCCAGTAATATGGGGCATTGCAGTGTTGGAAAAAATTGCTTCTCTGTGCCAAACAGCAAGAGGTAAGATAGTCATTCTCAGGCATCTGTTAGAATTTCTTGGCCTGACAGTGGCAGACAGTCCAGACAAGGTTTAAATTAAGGATTTGCTTTTCCACCTCAACCAGTCATTTGAAATATGTAAAATCTTCAGTTATAAATACAAAATCTCAGTTCCCTACAACAACAAAGGTTTATTTCTTACTCCTGACATGTTAGCTGTGGCTGTGTTCCACATACTTTGTCACTCCAGTATTTAAGCCAAAGGAATTAGCCTGTTTGGGACATGGCCATTCTTGTGACAGGCAAAAGAGATATGGCAGAACCAGTGTCTTGGGAGCGGTACATGTTACTTTTGTTCATATTTTGTTGACCAAAGCAAGTCAAATGGCTAAGCCTGAAATCAGTCAAGTCAGAAGGGACATCTCAAGTCACATGGCCTGTCCTGATGTCAGTTGGTTGGAGTGGTATAATCCTCCTGCTGTGAATCAGATAACCTCAAGGTAGTTAACCTTCAATCAAGAGAGGATTGAAGAAAGGGAGGAATGGCTGTGTCATAGCGGCCAGCAGATAAAACAGGTGAGTTGGCAAGTTTAATATCTATGACCAGATTAAATCCTTAGTTGTGGTTAATTACTACTTTCATGTGGAACTGACTGAGGCAAACAGACCTTCTGAAAGTTTTAGATTATGTTGCCAAAGATCCCATAAGTTTGGCTTGCAAAAGCCTCTGATGGTTTGATATTGTTTGACACCTAAAGCAACCCTTGGCCCCAGATTTGCACCAGCAGAAAGTAGGCTATTAGATCTTTGCTGCCCTGTTGGAGCACATACTCTTCCAAGTTTGCTTCCTGGATGACCAGAAGAGAAAATGGAAAAGAAAGAATCTTCCAAAGGCAAAGCCAAGACTCCAGCAAACACCCGGATAAGGGTCTTCCCCTCAGAGAACAGAATCTGAAATGAACCAGGGACTTGCTTTCTTGCTAGAGCAGAGATACTTTGCAGTTCTTTTCTTGAAGTGTTTCATCATTGATAAAAATATGTGTTATTCTTTTATTTTCAGAATGGAAGATGTAATTGCATTAATCTCACCTGTATTCCACAATTGTATTTTGAGTGTGATGGTGGTGGTAGAGAGCAGATGTTACACTCTTCTGTTAGTTTGTGGGCCTCTGGACTAGGAAGGAGCCGCATGGATATGTGTGGGTTGAAGAGGGTTGTCTATTGCTCAGACACCTAGACTTTAAGCTAAATCCAGTAACTGGATGAGACTTCATTCAAGTTATCCCTTTAGAAAGGAGATGACTATTCCAGAGTGGGAAGAAGGATGCACCCCCACCTTTGGTACGTATTTAGCTAGGCACATAACCCTACATAGCAATTGTATTTGCTAGGCTCCTCGTAGCCAGGTGAAGCCACATTTCTAAGTTTTGGCCAGTGGGGTGAGAGTGGAAGTGACGTGCTGTTTTTAAAAGTGTATTTGTGCTAAAAAAAAAAAAAAAAAAAAAACTGCCTATTAGTTATATTATTTTCCCTCCCATCCCCATAAATGAAGCATCCGTAGTGAGTTAGCTTCATTCATCCACCTGACAGCAGTGCCCCAAGGAGTGGTAAGAAAAGACCAGAGGAATCTTAGTCTCTGGATGACCTTATAGAGGAAAGCCACCAACCTTCCCTTGACCACTTGTCTGCCTCTGGACTGTAACATGAGAGAGAAATAAATACTTTTTTTTTTTATCTGAGTCACTATTATTTGTCTTGTTACAGGAGTTTAGCTTATATTCTCGTTAATACAGATGGCAGTGATGTAAGCAGGAAACAAATATAGAATGTTAGATTTGAAATTATTGTTGATTTTTCTAGTTGAAGCTTTTCATTTATGTGTTCTATGAAAATTTATTTTTCAGATTGTCTAATTATACCAACAGTTTAGAAATAAAGCTCTTTAACATCACCCCATTATAATTATGCTGTATTTCTTTTTATTTTCATAAGCATATGCTTTACATATGTATATTAAAATTTTATATCCTGGTAGTTGCATGTGATATCTAATCTATTTTCTTGGTTGCTTCAGAGTTCTTATATTTGCATGTTTATTATTGTATAACACTCAATTCTACTGCACTTACAATTTTATTGTTATTGGTCACTGTGGACTAGTTATGTCCCCCCAAACTTCATATGTTGAGGCTCTAACCTTCCACATGACAGTATTGGAGATTCGGCCTTTGAGGAGGTGATTAAGGTTAAATAAGGTCATAAGAATGGAGCCCTAATCAGATAGAACTGGTGTCCCTATAAAGAGAGGAAGAGATGCTAGAGCTCTCTTTTCACCTGTGTGAAGACACAGTAAGAGGATGGCCATCTGCTAGCAAGGAAGAGGGCCCTCATCAGAACCTGACAGTGCTAGTGCCATGATCTTAGACTAAACTCCAGAACTGTGAGCGAGTCCCAGTCATGGTATTTCATTATTGTAGGCCAAGTTGGTAATATATCAGCATTTAGATCGCTTTCAAATTTTCCGTCTATAAATAGTGCTTTTTTTTTTTTTTTTTTTTTGAGACAATCTTGCTCTGCTCTAGGCTGGAGTGCTGTGGCATGATCTCAACCCACTGCAACCTCTGCCTCCCAGGTTCAAGTGATTCTCCTGTCTCAGCCTCCCAAGTAGCTGGGATTACAGGCATGCACCACCACCAGCTAATTTTTGTATTTTTATTAGAGATGGGGTTTCACCATGTTGATCAGACTGGCCTTGAACTTCTGGCCTCAGGTGATTTGCTCACCTCGGCCTCCCAAAGTGCTGGGATTACAGGTGTGAGCCACCGCACCTGGCCGTAATGCTGTATTTTTGTAAAAGTTATTTATTTGTTAAATTATCTTACATAGGACTCAATCTAGAATAATTTCATTTTATCGCTAGTAGTAATGACAGAAACAATATTGATAATAATAATGACAATGAACAATGATGATAATAAAGTTAAGTTATGAGAATGACAAGATCAATAGCAGTAACACACTGGGTGTTGTAGCTCACGTCTGTAATCTCCGTACTTTGGGAGGCTGAGTTGGCAGGATTGCTTGAACCCAGGTGTTCAAGACTAATCTGGGTAACATAGCAAGAACCTCTGTCTTCAAAAAAATTTTTTTTAATTAGCTAGACATGGTGGCATATGCCTGTAGTCTTTGCTACTCAGGAGGATGAAGTGGGAGGACTGCTTTAGCCCAGGAGTTGGAGTTATGATCACACTACTCTACTCTAGCCTGGGTGACAAAGTGAGACTCTGTCTCAAAAAAAAAAAAAAAAAAAAAAAAAATATATATATATATATATATATATATATATATATAATAACAGAACAATGACTAATATTTATTGCTTTTAAAAATACTTGTTGTATGTTTGCTGTGTTTAGGCACTATTTTAAGGGTTTATCTTATTTTAATCCTTACCACAGATTTATGAGGTAAATACTATTAATGCTCATGTTTTGTACATAGGCAAGTGGGGCACTGGGAGGTTGAGTACATTCCCTGTTGTCACGCAGCTGGTTAATGATAAAGTGTAGATTCTTGCTAGGCTTTAATTGCTGCAGACCATGCTATGGACTGAATTGTATCATCACAAAACTCATATGTGGAAGCCCTAATTCTCAATGCTAATAGTACTTAGAGATGGAGCCTTTGGTAGATAATTAGGTTTAGAGGAGGGCCTGAGGGTAGGGCCCTAATGATGTGAATAGTGCCCTTATAAGAAGAGACACCAGAGCGCTCTTGCTCTTCCACTGCCATGTGAGGACACAGTGGTAAGGTGGCTGTTTGCAAGCCCAGAGGGGCCCTCATAGAAAGTGACCATGCTGGCACAGTGATCTCGGACTTCTCAGCCTACAGAGCTGTGAAAGAATAAATTTCTATTGTTTAAAGCACCCAGTAAAATTTCTGTTGTTGTGGTAGCTCAGACAAAGACAAAGTCCATTCTCCTGTTACGTGACATAATAGATTTTTTTTTTGCTGGGCGCGGTGGCTCAAGCCTGTAATCCCAGCACTTTGGGAGGCCGAGGCGGGTGGATCACGAGGTCAAGAGATCAAGACCATCCTGGTCAACATGGTGAAACCCCGTCTCTACTAAAAATACAAAAAAAATTAGCTGGGCATGGTGGTGCGTGCCTGTAATCCCAGCTACTCAGGAGGCTGAGGCAGGAGAATTGCCTGAACCCAGGAAGCGGAGGTTGCGGTGAGCCGAGATCGCGCCATTGCCCTCCAGCCTGGGTAACAAGAGCGAAACTCCGTCTCAAAAAAAAAAAAAAAAAAAGATTTTTTTTTTTTCAGATTGCACAGTCAATTGCAAACTGGACTACATAGAAGGGACCAAAAAAGTGGAAAGGACACCAAGAAAGAATGTTACTGAGGCCAAGAGATAAGCATTTTAAGATCAAGGATGTCATTATTAAATTGATACACTTTGAATGAATTTTCATTTAAGAAGTCATCTAGGCTGGGCATGGTGGCTCACGCCTGTAATCCCAGCACTTTAGGAGGCCGAGGTGGGTGAATCATGAGGTCAAGAGATGGAAACCATCCTGGCCAACATGGTGAAACCCTGTTTCTACTAAAAATACAAAAACTAGCTGGTACTGGTGGCACATTCCTATAATCCCAGCTGCTTGGGAAGCTAAGGCAGGAGAATTGCTTGAACCCGGGAGGTGGAGGCTGCATTGAGATGAGATCATGCCGCTGTACTCTAGTCTGGCCGACAGAGTGAGACTCAATCTCAAAAAAAAAAAAAAAAAGGGCATCTGTGCTTTGGGAAGAGCAGTTTTGTGTTTGCAGTCCAGATTGCAGATGGTTAAGTACGGAATGACGTGGCGTAGGGAGACGGTAAAAACAGTTTGAACTCTTTCATCAGGACTTGGCTGTGAGGGAAAAGAGGGGAATACAAAGTGGCAAGAGAGACATAAAGTCTGGGGAAGTATATTTGGTTCATTTTTTTTAATGATGGGAGTAATATAAGCATTTATGTGCAGGGGGGTAAAAGAAGAGAAGGAGAAATAGAAAACGTGGAGGGGGAAAGTGGATACATGATGGGATCAGATCCCTAAGGAGGTAGATAACTTAAGTTGCCAAATACTGGTTGAAGATTAGCTTTGCGCAGGAAGTTTTCTTCCTGCATCTTCCTGGCACCTTCCTCCACAGTGCCAGGAAGGAGGTAAGAATGTGCGTGTGGTTGTTGGTCAGTGAGAGTGGAGGAAACTGAGGGAGTCTGACCTAATAACCCCTCTTTTGTTTCTGTGGAGGTGATGTCATTTTCTGAGTGAGGTGGAAATAGGAAGCTTGATAGTGGTGGAGGTTTGGAATTGAGTCTGTGGGATGTGAGAGAGCCCGCGAGAGGACTGATGGCAGCAGTGAGAAGGGAGGTGGGAGGCCGTGCATTTGTGGTATCTCCAGCTCGCAGGGTTGGGGATTTTTCTAACAGCGATCTCTAGTCTGGGTATGGGATTAAAGAAGTAGACTCTCAGATTGGTTTAGGGAGTGTATGTAGAAGGACTAGCTGGTAAGAAAGGTGAGAATTTAGGCCTGGGAGTGGGAGGTTATTAGGTCAGACTCCATCAGTTTCTTTCACCCTCACTGATCAACAGCCACATGCACATTCTTACCTCCTTTCTGGCATTGTTCCTCTTTCTGGGAGATCAGATTCTGTGTTACAATGGGTAAGAAGTGAAGCTTGGGGCATGGTTAATGGATTAGGAGAGATAAGAGAATGAAGTGGGGAGAGACCGGAAGCTTAATGGGCTTAAGGACAGAGTTGGTTTATGCATTCATTCCTTCAAGAAGTGTGTATTGACCATTTATCTTCTAGGCACTGTTCTAGGTGCTACGGCCCCCTAGATCAAAACAGTGATCAAAACAAAATCTGCCTTTGTAGAGCTTAATTCCATTGGGGCGGTAGTTGATTAACATATATTATGTATATAAACATATACATATTTGTATGTATAATTTCAGATGGTAAGAAAATATCGAAAAGAAAGTGAGATCAGGGAAGAGGCTCAGAGAAGTGACTTCTGAGCAGAGACATGAATGTCATCAGGGACACAGCAATGAAGATGTCCGAGAGCATTCCAGGGTGAGGAAACAGCACATGTATGTGCAAAGCCCTGGCAGGGCCTTGTTGCAGGAACAGCCGTGGCACTGGAGTGTGAGGAGGAGGACAGTGGTAACAAATCAGGGGCATGATACATAAGGGCCACTGTAAGGACCTTGGATTTTATTCAAGGGTCATGAAAAGCCATTGAAAGGTTTGAGTCAGAGAAGTAACATTATCTATTTTACTTTTCTGGAGGCTCACACTGCCTGCTTTTTGGAGAGTTGATTGGTCATGGGCAATTAGGTAATCCAGAGAGGTAGAAGGACAAGAGATTATGGTCCACAAATAACATGGGAATTTGAGGTTTCAGCAGTTGAGTGCTTCTAGGTGAGAATCTAGTTGCTATTCCTTTAAGCAGACGCACCCACTCCACAATAGACATTCTTTTCTGTGGATGAAGGCCTGACCCTGACCCTTGGCTTATACCACACCCTTTCCTGTTTTTGACTCTCTTCCTCGGCAGCTCCATTATTCATTCTCCCATTTTGTCCTCACCTTGTGTTTCATATCTGATGCACATTGTGGTTTTCCTGGCCAAGGCTTCCTCTAGATCTAGGTTTTCAGACCTTTTACTCACAGTCTGACTTCAGACTTCAGTCTTCAGAAAACGTTGATGAAAGCCCAGTATGTCAGCCAGGGGAAACTGAGGGAAATGGGAGTCAGGAGTACAGTGCTCTGCCCACTTGCAGTTGTCCTCTGACTCCCAAAGCAACCTTGAGACACCTTCTGAGAACCTTTAGCCTGCCAGCTCACAGTGTGGGAAAGCCCCACTTTGAACTGTGATGTTGCTCTCTTGTAACAGGTCATGCCTGGGATCACCCCGGGCCATATGCTTGCCCAGCTCAGCCTGTGCTTTCTTAATCCTCAGGCACCTGGCTTGCCTGACAGTGGTACGGGCACCTTCCAGTTACAAGGTGGTGTGCTGAGGGTACTCAGAACCCTGAGGCATGTATGGTACATGTTTCTGAGTGTTAGTTTTTCTCACTGGCTGTTCTTTACTACATTTTCATAGTAAAAATTAACATAGTTCTAACTACACCATGGGTTCTGTCTGTCCTCAACAAAATTTTTTTTTTTGAAACAGGGTCTTGCTTTGTTTCCCAGGCTGGAGTGAGCTGTTATGCAGTGGTGCAATAACTGCTCACTGCATCCTTGAACTCTTGGGCTCAAGTGATCCTCCTGCCTCAGCCATGCAAGTAAGTGCCTAGAACTACAAATGTGCCTGGCTGATTTTTAATTTTTTTTTTCTAGAGACAGGGTCTTGCTATGTTGCCCAGGCTGATCTAAAACTCCTGGCCTCAAGCTGTCCTCCCTTTTTAGTCTTCCGAAGTGTTAGGAACAGAGACATGAGCCATTGTGCCTAGCCAACAAATTCTTTTATTGACTCTAATTAAAGATGTTAAATTTTTTATGCCAAAAGAAAATAGATGTATTACAGTTTAGAACGTAGTATTTGTGTATAATTTTTAAGGAAAAAAATGAGATCAAGAAATGTAAAGTTTGCATGCGCTGCTTAGGGGTATGCCTTTGGTCTTCTGGGGATTATTAGGTCCCTCAGCTCTGATTTAGGACTACTTGATGGAAAAAGCTTAGAACTACCTATTTAAGTTGTCAGAGATTTGTAATTCTGTACTTTTGTTTTGTTTAGTGGAGCTATTATAACGCTTTTATTCAGCATGGAATAGGAACTGGGCACAATTTAGCCTCTGAATCATGAGGCTTTTCTGGTTAAAGGTAAACATATAAATAATTTCTTCTTTTAGCCATGTTTATGTTCACAAATGTTTATGTTATTAAAGTATGCATTGCTGCATTATAAAAAAAAATCGATAAAGCTAGATATGGTGGCTCATGCCTGTAATCCCAGTACTTTGGGAGTCCAAGGAGGGTGGGTCATGAAATCAGGAGTTTGAGACCAGCCTGGCCAATCTGGTGAAACCCTATCTCTACTAAAAGTACAAAAATTAGCTGGGCATCATGGCAGGCATCTGTAATCCCAGCTACTCAGCAGACTGAGGCAGGAGAATCACTTGAACCTGGTAGGTAGAGGTTTCAGTGAGCCGAGATCCAGCCACTGCACTCTAGCTGGGGTGACAGACTGAGACTCTGTCTCAGGGGAAAAAAAAAAAAAAAAAGGATTGATAAGAACCGGGTGATGGCCTAGGTATTGGAGCAATACTCAAAAACAAGGTTGTCCTAGTCCACAAAGTAAGTTTGATTCTTTGCATTTTCAAAAAATAGAGTATCACTTGCATTAAGCGCTGTAATGCTTCCTCTGAGTTGAGAGTGGATCTTAAGATAAAACATTTCTTTGTCAGAACTGTTTGCAAATAGGAAATTTAAGGTTAAGGGTTTTGCACAACACTGCCAAACTGTAAGACTAATGAGGGCAATGATTTGATCATGTTCATGGATGCATGTGAATTAGGAGTAGTGCAGCACCCCGCATATAATACTTAGTATTTCTTAAGTAAGGAATGAACAATATAACTGGTATAACTGGAAAATATCATTAGGTTGTGTCATAGATATAGGATAGCTTCCCTATATCTATTGAGTTGAACAAGGCAGCCTTCCTAGATGTATTCTCACAACGTTGCTATCAGTATATGGCCCTTTTAAATTAATAGAAGCAGAGGCACAGCTGTGTTTTCTTTTCAGTCTGCCAGTTATCAGGCCTATTTAATCCTATGCCAATTCTGTCTGCAAAATGGGGTTAGCAACACACAGTCCATCTAGTGCAAGTAGCTGCAGTAAGATTAGATGAAGTATACAGAGCAGGAGAAAATACTTAACAAATCATATATCTGATAATGGACTCATATCCAAATTTATAAAGAACTCTAGCAGCTCAATATAAAAAGATAAAAATACCCCATTAAAATGGGCCATGGATCTAAATAGACATTTCTCTAAGGAAGATATATGAATGGTTGATAAGCACATGGAAAGATTCTCAATGTTGTCACTCACAGAGAGAAGCAAATCAAAACCACGTAAGATACTACTTCATGCCCACTAGTCAGCTGCAGTCAAAGGCAGATAAGTGTTGGTGAGGATGTGGAGTAATTGGAAGCTCCATACATTGCTGGTAGGAATTTAAAATGGGCAGCCACTTTAGAAATAGCTTGGCAGTTCTTCAAAAGGTTAAAACATAGAGTTACTCAATGTTACCTAGCAGTTTCACTCCTAGGTATCTGTGCAAGAGAAATGAAAACATATGTACACACAAAATCTAACACATAAATAAATGCTTCTAGCATTATTCCTAATAGCTAAACAGTGGAAACAACCTAAATATCAGCTGATGAATGTATAAATGAAATGTGGTACATCCATACAATGGAATATTATTCAGCATTAAAAGCATAAAGAAATAAAATACTGACTCTATAACATCACAAAACATGCTAAATGAAAGGAGCAGACACAAAAGGCTATATATTGTATGATTCCATTTATATTAAATGTCCAGGGTAGGCTAATCCATAGGGACACAAAGTAGATTAGTGAGCTGAGAGGGTTAGAGGAGGGAGATAGGGAATGACTGCTAATGGATAGGGAGTTTCATTTGGGGATGATAAAAATGTTCTAAAGTAGGGATGTTGGCCCAACTCTGAATATACTAATACCATGGAATCGTATACTTCAAAAGGGTAAACTGCAATGGTATGTGAACTATACCTCAATAAAGCTGTTAAAAAAGAGTAAGTGAGGTAATATGTGGGAATATACTTTGAGCTATTTGAAAAGATGTTATTATTTCTGATGACTGTAAGGCCATTAAATAATAGCAGGATGACTTAGATATTTTTCCTTGCTTGCAGGCCTGTGGTTTTTATGCCATGACTCAACTTTATAAGGCTGTAAGTCAGCCATATAAAATATTGAAAATGTTGAAACATAAAATGAAAACTGCTTGGTCTACTGTTTATATTTAATAGGATTTTCAGAATCAGTTAATTAGCAATAAGTAGAATGTGTCATTAAGGAATTAGGTTTTAGAATCGTAAAATTTTAGAGCTGGCAGAAACTTCATAAGTCATCTAGTTCCCTCACTTTGCTTTGTCTGAGAGCTGAGTCCTATAGAGGCCAAGTAAGATGTCTTATGTCACAGCGCTGAGTAAATTCTAGAACTGAGTCAGTGTTCTTTCTGTTGACTATTTGGTTTCAGGACTATTAAGAGTATCAGTTCTACTATTGATAGAGCTAACACTTTTAAGAGCTGTTTAAATGCTTCCTATATGCTAGGCATTCTGTTAGGTACTTATGTTATCTTGGTTAATCTACACAGTGCTTATGAAGACAGTTCATCTTACCTGTGTATTAGCTTCCTATTATTTGCCATAGAATGAAACAAAACAAGCAAAACCCAAAAAACCGGCCAGGCGCAGTGGCTCACGTCTGTAATCCCAGCACTTTGGGAGGCCTAGGCAGGCGGATCACGAGGTCAGAAATTCGAGACCAGCCTGACAAACATGATGAAACCACGTCTCTACTAAAGATACAAAAATTAGCTGGGTGTGGTGGCACGTGTCTGTAATCCCAGCTACTCAGGAGGCTGAGGCAGGAGAATCGCTTGAACCCAGGAGGTGGAGGTTGTTATGAGTCAGAGATTGCACCACTGCACTCCAGTCTGGGCGACAGAGTGAGACTATGTCTCAAAAACAAACGAACAAAACACCAAAAAACAAAACAAAACAAAAACACCAAAAAAAATTTTGTGGCTTAAAATAACACAAATTTCTTACCTTATGTTCTGGAGGTCAGAAGCCCAGAATGGGCCTGACGTCTTGTTAGCAGGGCTGCCCTTCTTCCTAAAGACTTAGGGAAGGCCAGTTTTCTTGTCTTTCCTAGCTCCGGAGGCTGCTTGCATTCCTTAGCTTTTAGTCTCCTTCCATCTTCAGAGCCAGCAGTGGCTGGGCAAATCTTTCTCACAATGCCATTTTTCTGGTTTTGATTCTTCTGTCCCTGCTTTCCCCTTTAAGAACCCTTATGATTACTTTGGGCCCATCTGAATAATGCAGGTACTTTCCTTATTTTAAAGTCCACTGATCATCAGCCTTAATTCTGTGTGCAACCTTAATTCCCCCTTACTAAGGGAGTGGAAAAAACACACTCAAAGTGTTTCTTTTTCTATTCTCTCAGTCAACAGCAGTCAACACAGAAGACTTGTGATCACATGAGTGGGAGTTTCTCCCCCACCTCCCTGCCCCCCACACCAAGCCATTTTGCAACAGACACCACCAGAATTACCTTCAATTCAATGCTGACACCACCTGGAGAGAGTGTCAGATCCATATCGTCAGGGCTCAGTCTCACAGCAAGTCCCAGGAGGCTCTACCTGTGCTTCTGACCGACCTGCGAAAAATTGGGGTTCCTGCAACCCCCTCTTTGGGTTCATTTAATTTACTAGAGGGCTCACAGTACACAGGAAAGCACATTTACTGGTTTATTATTAAGGATATTACAAAGGATACAGATGGAGAGATACACAACACAGGGCCAGGCGTGTGGAAGGGGCAAGGAGCTCCCATGCTCTCCTTGGGTTTACCACCATCCGAGAACCTCCATGTGTTCAGCTGTTTGAAAACTCTCCAGACCCTGCCTTTTGGGTTTCTAGTTAAGCTTCATTGGGTGGGCATAATTGATTAAATGATTGGCCATTGGTGATCAACTTAACTTTCAGACCCTTTCCCCTTCCTAGAGCTTGGAGGGTAGGGCCGAACATCCTAACCCTCTAATCATGCCTTGGTCTTTCTAGTGGACTAGGCTCCATCCTGAAGCTACCTAGGGACTGCCAGCCATCAGTCAACTCATCTCATTAGCATACAAAAGGCATCACTTTGGAGATTCTAAGGATTTTAGCAGTTGTGTGCTAGGAAGTGAGGATGTAGACCAGATATGTATTTCACAATGTCACCACATGATATAGGGTAGGCAGTGATTCCAGGAAATAGGATATGGACATTCTTTGAGGGAAGCAATATTCTGTGTACCACAATCTGTTAATAAGCTGAAGAGATTTAGGCTCAGAGAGGTTATGTAAGTTGTCCAAGGTCACAACATAGTCAATGAAAGAGTTGGTGTTTTAACCCCGGCCTGTTGTTTATCATATGTGCGTATCTTTCACAATAACATGATCATTTCAACAAGTGCTATTTGAGCCTCCTCTAGAAAAGGAGATAAGATGATGTGCGTTGTTCAATAGTAAATACCTCTTTTTTGTTGTATATATTTAAGGTATATGATGTTTTGATGTACACATGTAGTGAAATGGTTACTACAATCAAGCAAATTAACATATCAGGCATCTCACACAGGTACCCTTTTTAGTGGCAGGAACACCTAAAATCTCTTTTAGCAAAAATCTCATATACTGTACAGTATTAACTGTAGTTCTCATGTTGTACATTAGATCTTCAGACCCTTATATCCTGCATATCTGCAGCTTCGTATCCTTTGAGCTACATCTTCCCATTTTCTACTCTCACCTGCCCCGCTTACCACCATTTTATTCTCTGAGTATTCAACTTTTTCTTTTCTTTTCTTTTCTTTTTTTTTTTAGAGATTCTACATATAAGTGAGATCATGCATTTTCTGTGTCTTGCCTATTTCACTTTGCATAATGTCCTCCATGTTCATCCATGTGTTAGCAAATGACAGGATCTCCTTTTTAAAGCTAAATAATATTCCATTTAAGTGTGTGTGTGTGTGTGTGTGTGTGTGTGTGTGTGTGTGTGTGTGTATACTGTGTGTCCTATTATTGTTTCTACATCTTGGCTAATGCTGTAATGAACATGGGAGTGGAGGTACCTTTATGAGATGATGATTTCATATCCTTTGAATACCCACCGGAGGAATTACTGAGTCATATGGTAGTTCTGTTTTTAATTTGTTTAGGAACCTCCGTACAGTTTTTCACAATGGCCGCACCGATCTGCGTTCCTACCAACAGTGTATGAGCTTTCTCTTTATTTCACACGTCACCAACACTTGTTATCTCTTGTAACTTCTTAAAGTGATAATCACATTTGCTTAATAATATGAAGAAATAGGCTATGTTAATATGTTATTATGAAACAGTTAAAGCATATGGGATGTATATTTATTGATGCGGAAAAATGTTTATGACTCATCATGACTTCCAGCCCCCTCCCCACATTTCTGTTTATCACTTCCTTTCTGTTACCAGTTCCTTCCTTAACCAGTCTAAATATTTTGATTCAAATTCTTTTCCAGCAAATTCTTTTAATTCCTTTGTACCTCTTTGGTCTCTCCAATCTCAGAACCGGATGAACTCAACTACCTGCCGTTTTTTTCACTTTATTGATATACTTGACAGCCTTAAAATTGTCCAGCAGTCTTCCGATGTGTCTATAATCTCACTCCCTTGCTCCCTGCAGCATACTGCCTTCATTTTTATCAACCCTTTTAACCCCCTATCAGTGTTACTTGACATCTTAGCCATTTTCCTTGCAGTTAACCACAACTGACCGTTGCTTCCTTTTGGGAACACTTGTCTCTTAGTCTTTGACACAAACCTTCCCTGGTTTCCCTTTTACCATTCTAGTTGACGATTTTCTGTCTTCTGTGTTACCTGACATCTAAAAGAGGAGAGGTTTAGTTCTCTTGTTTTTCATTTTGTACTTTTGGTTTAATACAATCTTCTTGTATAAGTCTTTCATGTTATCTCTAGCCCAGAGTTTGTCCTCTTCAGCACTATTTATGTTTTGGGGTGGAAAATTTTTTTCAGTGTCCGGGGATGTCTTGTGGATTGTAGGATGTGTAGCAGCACCTCTGGCCTCAATGCTCTGACTGCCAGTAGAATTCCCTCTACCCATACTGTGACAATCAAAATGTCCCCAGATATTGCCAAATACCTTCTGGGCACATGAAATCACCACCTATTGAGAACTGCTTATCTAGCCTAAAGTTCTCTTCTGAGAACTTTAGGGGATAACACTTTTCTGATGTCTCCACTTGAATGTGTCCTAGGCGTCGCAAATTTACCGTGACCGAAATGGACTCTTGTCTTTTCTCCCTTGTATGCTCTCTTCCCAGATTTTCGGATTTTAGATTACTTATGACCTTGCATTGGAGGTACTTCTGCTTTTATTTGCAGTAAAGTAGGGAGCCACCAGAGAGTTTGGGGCCAAGAAATGACATGATTTCACTTAGCTCAACTCTTTCTTGAGCATAAACTATGGCTTGGACTAAAGCAGGAAGAGCAGTTAAGAGGCTACTGTAACAGCTTGCACAAGGATGGCAGTAGGGCATATGGTAAGGAGGGGTATCTTTGGTTTAGTGCTTAAACACAAATATCCCTGAGAAGAAGAATGCACTGTACTTTCATGAAATTAGTATCATAGTATGCTTTGTTTTTCAGATACTTTCTAAGAACTTGCAGGGAACAGGTTTTGGTGGTGCAGAATGAGAAGAGAGTAGCCACGTTCCTGGGTTCTTCCAAGCCAGAACTTCCTGGGATGTTACTTGAAGGGATTCAGGCCAGAACAGGGAGTAAAACAAGGGCCCCAACAGGAGGAGTAAGCAAGACATCTGATACAGCCTGTTTTACCTCACAGTCTTACTTTGGGCAAACATGTACTGGGTGGAAGGCTGGATAGAGCAATTGGAAGTCAGGAGAGTTTCCTTCATGAAATGTAGATGGCACATCATCTTGGGCTGGAAGGACCTTAGCTCAAGTGAGGTGGCCATTGGCATTTGGGATGGGACAGGTTTTTGTTGTACCAGATTGCCCTACATGTCACGAGACTTGTAATAGTGTGGTCTCTCACTGTGACATCTAAAAAATGTCTCCCCACATTTCCAAATTCCCCATGGGAGTTAGACACGTTCAACTGTATACCACTGGACTGAGCCCCCTTTGCTAATTTGAAAACAGCCTTCTGTAATTTGAAGTTAGTCAAAAAGCTGTACATTCCAGGCCCTTAAAACTTGCACTACTTGTTTGGGAACTTGGAAGTGTCCACTGGTTCTTTAAAATTAGCATTGATGTTTATTGCTGATACATCCTGTAAATGTTCTCTGTCCATGTTACATACCTTAAAATACTAAACTGTAATTCTTTCTTAGAGATTGTAGACATTTCAGGGCCTTCTCTAAAGATACTGCAAAGGACACATGCTCCAGCTGCTCTCTTCCCAGTATGGTTACATAAGGGAACCTGAATTAAAATGAATTTAGAGTTTGGATGAAAGGGAATTCCCTAGCTATCTTAGCAAAGGGAGAGGGGGTAGGATTGGAAGAGGGAGGATAATGGCCCATATGTATGTGAATGTTTATGCACATCATGTTTTTTATCAGGTCTAGCAAGTATCAAGTGCTAAATATTTGTAAAATTGTATTTCTGAAAAGTAGTAGAAAGTAGAATAATATTCATCAGATTTGTGAAGGATTGATAACTCAGTATTAGAGGGAAAATTCACCAAGGAAAAGATCTAATAGTTTTGAACATATAAAATGTAAGGTTTATTTACAATGAAAAAAATCCCACAGCACACTGGAGGATATGCTTGTATCAAATGTGACTAAGGGTGAACATCTGTAACACCTTAAGAGGAAGTTCTCTGAAACTTAATGAGAAAGGTTTAATACATAAGGTAAACAAAGTATTTTAGTAGTTAATGATTAATAAAAGGTGGGATTATGTTTACTGTCACTGGTAATCAAAGAAATGCTTTTTAAGTTAACTTTGAGTTACCTCTTCTATTCTCTCGAAAGTACTGAAAATTAGCTGCCAATTCTGGAGAGGCTTTAAGGAAACGGACCCATTCACTCTTATGTGTTTCTTGTGCTGTAGCTACTCCCAGCCACTGGCATTTTAAATTCTTATGTCTCCTCTTTTTGGGTCCTTCCCCTCTTCCTCCTGTTGACTCTCCATCTCTTGAGAGCAGCAGTCAGATCCTGGTGACATCCCTTCTGACTCAGCCCTGCCAGTGAGCACTCTGATTTGCATTCAGCACTACACTGCAGTCATGGGTGTATGAGTCAGTCCCTACCACTTGGCTGGGTGGTTCTTGAGGTTAGGGCTGGTCAGGTCCTGTATCAGGGTCTGGCCTATAAGTAATTATTCAATAAATATTGAACTAAATTATTGGGCTTTGGTGAATGGAAGAACATCACTAAAGTGTAATGATAAATGTAACTTTATGGCAAAATTTTGTAACCAAATACAGAATGATATGTTTAGTATGATTTCAACTGCATTTGAAAAGTAATGTGCAGAATGAATTTTTAAATATTTTAAACTTATAGATAACAAACTTTATTTTCTGTATTACAATCTTTATGATACAATACATAATTTTAAAAATCAGTTGGCAGACTTGACCTCCCTCTCTTCTCATCAGAAATTAACCTCTGGGCGCCCTGTCAAATTATCTGATTGAACTTTCAGGAAATAGGGTGGGCCTCCTCAAAATGTGGGCTTTTAAGGATAGCTGTATTTACATGACTGAATTAGGTGCCCAAGCATGTTTGAACTTTTACTATACCTGGATGCTTAGGTGCTATTTTCATTTTTGTTTTATTTCCTAAATGATTTCATGTTATAGATAAATGGTACTTAGTGTTTTATAGTCTATAAATATATTCACACTATTAGCAGTCAATTCTACAGCTTTTAATAATGTCGAATATAAATGGTAATTGATTTTTTAAAAAACATTTTTTGAGTATCTACCATCTGCCAGTGACTGAAAAATAGAATTCCCTAAGGAAGTCCTTGTCTGACAAGACAGACAGACATCCATGGGCCCTTCATACCTCAAGACAAGTGTCATCATCGTGCACTGAACAGAGTGCAGTGGGTCGTAGAGGAAATGGAGAAGCAGTTGTTTCTTAGAGAGCTGGTGAGATGACTGTTTTCCAGGGAGATAACTCTTCAGCAGGACTTTGGAAGTTGGGCAACATTTTTGCCAGGAGAATGGGAGAAAAGGGAAAAAGCACGAACAGAAATGTAGAAGTGTAGAAATACATGATGTTCAGAAGCCACTAAAAGGTTTACAATGTACTTGGAAAGAAAATGGAGATCAGTGATTATAACAAGGAGACCTAAGAAAAGTTGCTTTTAGTTTTTGTTTGTTTTTTTTTTTTTTTTGCATGCTTTTCTATGTGATAATTGTGTGAGCATCCCCAGATTTTAGATTGCAACATAGATAGGACAAGCTTTACGTTATGCACAGTCTGGCCAGCCAACCATATGGCCTCTCATAGCTGTACGTCAGAGTGTCCCTTCTAAATGTCTGGGTGAACAGCGAGCTACAGGAATGAGATAGCTAAGAAGCCATTGCGTTGTTCCATATCACCACAGGAAGTGATGGCTTAATCAGGGCCGTGATAACAGAAATGGATGAGAGGGAATATATTTGCCTATGTAGCCTTAGTGTCAGAGTTTTGTGGGGTTAGGGAGAGAAAAGAATTATAGATCAGTGTTTCTCAGATTTTCATGTGCATATGAATTGTCTAGGGATTTTATTCAAAGGTAGATTCTGATTCAGTGGGTCTGCAGTGGGGCCTCAGATTCTGCTCCCAAGTGATGCCAATATTGTTGGTCCATGGTCCAGTGAATAATTAACAAGGGTGAGGTAACATGGGTGTGAGGCTCCAATGACTAGATGATGATGTCATTATCTGAAATATCTGAAATGGGGAATACCAGAGAAAAGAAAGGTTGGGGAATACAGGGAGGATGGGATGAAGTTTTTATGAGACATTCAGGTATAAAAATTGTAGACAGCTGAATGTTTGGACACTAAGCTTGAGAGAAAAATCAAGCCTAGAGATACAAATTTGGGAACAAGCATTTCATTGTTTATAGTAAAAGTCATGAGAATGAGTGACATTACCTACAAAAAAGAGATAATATTAGAAAATATACCTATTCCTTCATCATTCAAAGGTCTCATCTTTTAAAAAGAAAAGTATAACTATTTGCTAAAAGTTTAATGTCCACGTAAGTGACTATAAAGCAGCAATGGGAAATAAATTGGATAGGTAGCTTCCTCCCTATGAACAATCTCTAGGTGTTAATTAAGGGGAGAAGTCTTCTTTGGAAAACCCCGTTTTTCCTTGGTAAAGACCAAAGATCAAGTTAAAAATTCATTAAGGTATCTTTTCTTAAGAGAAATTATTCGTATAAAGAATCTTCAAAATGCCAGGCCATCTTCTGACCTTTGAGGGTTAAATTAAAAGCAAATGAAATGAATCCCTGAAACAATGGATTGACAAATGCTGTGATAGGAAGGTGTAGCGTGATGTGAAAGCACACACATCAGGAACATGTGACTCAGTGTGGAGACAAGGGGTGGCCTTCCTGAGGAAGTAGCATTAAGCTGAGACCCGAAGGGTGAGTGGAGGTGACCTATAAGAAGAAGGGAAGGTCGTAACAGTAATGACTTGGAGGGGAGAGGTCCAGCAGGTTGGAGAAGTTCAGTGTGGCTGATCATGGAGTGGGGAGAGTGAGGGGGAATGACCGATGAGCTCCGAGAGGTGAACAGAGCCCCTGGTGAGGCCTGATCCTCTGGGACTTGGTAGAGAGAAGAGGGAGAAAATGTATTTTCCCAAGGAAAAACTATTATTCTGCTTTGGTATAGTTCAAACAACAGTCTTACATGTACGGTTTTACAAGGCTTTTATGGACTGGCCTAGTAATGACATGACTCATAGTAATATTGTTTCTATAGGAAAAATATTTTGGGCTTCAAAGCTGTCCTATAATTTAACTTTCAGATTTTTTTTTTTTTTTTCCATCTGGGGACTGCTTGGATAAGAGTACAATTCTAATGGTTTTTGTTATTTCTGCTAAAAGTGTGCTTTCTCTGGTGTTTATCTATGTGGCTACAGTGTTGATTTTCCACCTTCTGATATGAATCAAAGCTATCATTGCACAGATGCGGATGAAATGTTGTTTTATTTTCTTGACCAGATTCAGAAAATGTATGGAAATAGAGAAATCTTTTTATAAATTGTTTAGTTTTCAAAGTGTGTGTTCTTCAAAGTTAAGGATTCCCTCTGTAAACTATATTGCGGTATACTGTGTTATATACCATGAAAATATGAAAAATGAAACTACCATGAAAATTGTTATAAACAGAAAGTAAAAGAGATTGGTATGTTTTCATTATTAAAGTCAAATAGAATGCAGAAGGTAAACAATAATGGATAAAATACCTAGCTTTAAAAATACTTTAATAACCCTGGGCTTATCATCATAATCATGTTCATTACTAGCTATCATTATCATGAATAATACTTGGTATTGTAAAGCAGGAAACATCAACTGTTAAGGCCACTCCCTTTGTAAAATGAATCTATATGAGTTTCATTTTCTTTAGTAAATGAAACTTTAGGCTGAAACTCTCAAATTCCCTTGTCTTCAACATGCAAAGTTAATTTTATCCACATCTATCTTGTGAAAGTATTCTTCCTTTCTGTATCACTTAGAATGCTTTCAGCTGGTGACAGAAGACCCAACTGAAAATATCTTATATAATAACTACGTTTTATTATCTCCTATAACTAGAAATCTGGAAGAAAGATGGCTTTTTAGTTGGCTCATGTAGCAGCTAATTGTTATCATCAGACACTCTGGTTCTTTCTGTCTTTTCATTCTACCATCCTGCATAAGTTGGATTTTGTCTTCAGACTTTTCCCCTCCTCATCTCAAGATGGCATCTTTAACTCTAAGAATGACATATTCATATCAAAGCACCCTTGACTGCAAGAAAAGAAGGTGTCTTTCTTATGTCTTTTTTAAAAATGAAGAAAACTTTCTTAGAAGTCTCCTAGAAAACATGATCTTATTAGCCAAATTGCATCTTATACCCGTTTTCTAAGCCAGCCGTGGCGAGGGATACAGAAGTCCTGTGCTTGACTTAGGCTAGTCAAGATTCATGGCCCTCCACTCCCAAGGTGAAAAAAAATTAGGAGTTTATTATCAAGGAAGAAGGGAAGACTGGGTGGGCAACCACTAGTGTCTGCCATACCTTCCAAGGCCAATTTATTTGCCTAGACTCTTAATTCATTTCTGCCTCTTAGGAGACTTTATTAATAATTTCTTCTTGCCTTCATATTTAGTCTTTCCGATTCTTTTTCTTCAGGCTTATTGAAAGAAGAGTCTACATGTGCTGCCTTCATGTTTTCCTTTCCCATTGATTCCTTAAATTCCTTGCAATCTGGATTTTGTTCCTCCTGATAATAAACATTTCTGTCAACAACAGTGACCACCTGATTCCCAAATCCTTTGCCAGTGTCTTTTGTTTTCTGGATTTTTTATTCTCTGTTTCATTTTTTTGCACATTATTTAATTCTTTATTGTTTCCTTCCATCTGCTTGCTTAGGTTTGGTTTGCTTTTCTTTTTCTTAGTTCTGTCTTCTTAAGGTAGAAGGTTAGATTATCCATTTGAGATCTTTCTTTTTTAATAAAGGGATTTATAGCTACAAATTTCTTTCTGAGTACTATTTTCTTTAGCTGTATCCAATAGGTTTTGGTATGTTGTATTTTAGTTTTCATTAATCTCAAGGTATTTTCTAATTTTCTCTCTTCGATACATTTGGGTATTTAGGGGTGTGGTTTTCTCCATCTTTGTGAATTTCCTAAAATTCATTCTGTTACTGATTTGTATTATAATTTCATTCTGTTGTTTCTGATAACATTCTTTGTTTGATTAATCTCTTTAAATTATTGAAGGTTGTTTATGGCCTAGGATATGATCTCTTTTGGAAAATGTTTCATATGCACTTAAGAATGCATATTGCCTTGTTGGGTGGAGTGTAATGTAGTTGTCTGTAGGTCTAGTTGTCTTACAGTGTTGTTCAAATCTTCTGTGATCCTGTTGATTTTCTTCTTGGTGTTTTTATCTAGTATTGAAAGAGGATAAGTCTCCAATTATTTTTGAGTTGTATATCCCTTCAACTCTGTCTTTTCTTCCTTCTGTTGTTAGGTGCATATATACTTCTAATTGCTATATCTTTCTGATGGATTGACCCTTCTGTCATTATGAAATATTTCTCTTTAGTAATATATTTTTGTTTTAAAGTCTATTTTGCTTGATTATTTTATGTTTACCATTTGTGTGGTATAGCTTTCACTTTCAACCTGTTTGTATGATTGAACCTAAAATGTGTCTTCTGTAGATTTTATATAGTGGGGATCTTTGTTCTTTTTCTTTTAAAAAAATACAGGCTGATAATCTTTCTTTTGATTAGATTGTATAATCTGTTCACATTTAAGGTAATTACTGATAAGGGAGGATTTATGTCTGCAAGTATGACTTTTGTTTTCTATAGGTCTCAAGTCTTTTTTGTTCTTTTCCTTCTTGCCTTCTTTTGAATTAAGTAGATATATTATAATGTGATATTTTAATTCCTTTGCTACTTTTAAAATTATATATTTTGAATAATCTTCTTAGTGGGTTGCTCCAGGGTTTACAAGGTACATCTTGATTTATAAGAATTTCACTTCTGATTTTACTTACTTTAACCAAAATAGTTTTCCTCTATCACTCAGTTTCCCTCCCCACCTTTTTGTGCTGTTACTGATGTACATACTATGTCAAACCCAACAATACACTGTTGTAATTTTTACTTTTTTTTTTTTGAAGAAGCTGAGACAAAGGAAAGCAAGTACATACTTAGTTGTATTGGCCTCTCTATTTTTCATTTTCTTTACATATTTCTGCAGATTTGAGTTAGCTCTGGGGTCATTTTCTTAATCCCGTAGAACTTTCTTCTCACCTCCTTCTTTTATACTGTTATTGTCTAAATATATAACAATGAATGTTGTTAGCTCTATAATAAAATTATAGCTACAGTGTTTAATTGAATTATTTTTTAAATCAGTTAAGAGAAGAAAGGGGAAGAAATGTGCAATTACAGTGTCTTTTGCAATTATGTATGTAATTTCCTTTACTGGCACACTCTGTTTTTTGGGTCTTCCAATTACCATTTGGTGTTATTTGCTTTCAGCCTAAAGAATTTCCTTTAGTATTTCTTGTAAAACAGATATTCTAGCAACAGGTTCTCTGTTTTTATTTTTCTGGGAATGGTATAATTTGCCTTGAAGCAGATTCTTTTCAGCTGTGAGCCTGTAAAATCAAACAAGTTACCTACTTCCAAAATACAGTGGTGGAGCAGGCATAGGACAGACATTGCCATTCCAAAAGGGAGCAACAGGAAAAAATTAAGGAGTAACAGGTCCCATATGAAACCAAAACCCAACAAGGAAAACAGCATTAAATCTTACAGCTGGAGAACAATCTCCTTTGACTCCTTGTCCTGCATCTGGGGCACATGGGTGCAGGGTTGGGCTCCCAAGGCCTCAAGTGGCTCCACTCCATTGGATTTACTATGCTCAGTCCGTGTGTCAGCCCTTGTAGGTTAGAGTTGGGTGCCTGTAACTTTCCCAGGTTGGACTTGCATACTGGTGGTTCTATAGTTCTGGGGTCTCAGCAGCATTACTGCTCCCACGGCTCCGTTAGGCATTATCTTAATGGGGGCTCTGCTGTGGCCTTGCTTCTGGCTACACAGGCATTTCCTTAGTGGGGGCTCTCAGCAATGGTTCCATCCTTGTGGCAAGTCTCTGCCAGGGCTCCAGTCTTTTTAGTATATCCTTTGAAATTTAGGTGAAACTGCCATAGCCCCACATTTCTTACATTCTGTACACTTGCAGAATTAGCACTGTGTAGATGCCGTTAAAATTTATGGCTTGTGCCTTCCAGAGTGGTGAGTTGAGCCACACCTGCTGCTACTTGAGTCATGGCTGGGACAGCCACAGAGTATTGTCTTGGAGTGCAGGGAGCAGAGTCCTGAGGCAGTCCTGGGCAACAAGCAGTGCAGAATGCCATGGATGCCATGGGCTCCCACAAAACCATTCTGTACTCCTAGGCCTCTGGGCCTGATAGGAGGAGCTGCTTTGAAGATGTGTAAAATGCCTTTTGGATCTTTCTCGAATTGTCCTGGTGAATAGTCTCTGGGTCCCTTGTATCAATATGAATCTCTTTAGCAAATGGTGGCTAGGCCACATTCTTGGTTTCCTTTCCTAAACAAGCTTTTTGAATTCTACATAGCCAGGCTGAGAGTTTTCCAAATCTTTCCTCTTTGCTTTCCATTTGATTATAAATTCTCTTTGTTATCCCTTCACTCCCAAATCTCACTGTAAGTAGCAAAAGTAACCACACAATGTCTTGAATGTTTTGTTGCTAGAAATTTCTTCCACTCCCATGTGCTAATTCATCACTCTGAAGTTCAGCATTCCACAAACCCCCAGGGCATGGACATAGCCCAGAGGCATTTCAAGCTGTTTGCTACTTTGTGACAAATGTGGCCTTTATTCCAAGTTCTCGTACCTTGCTCTTCATTTCCATCTGAGGCCTCTTCAGAATGACCTTTACTTATTTCTGTCAACATTCTGGTCACGAACACTTAAGTAATCTCTAAGAATATTCAGTCTGGGCATGGTGGCCCATGCCTGTAATCCTAGCACTGTGGGAGGCTGAGGCAGGCAGATCATCTGAGGTCAGGTGTTCAAGACAAGCCTGGCCAACAAGGTGAAACCCCTCCTCTACTAAAAATACAAAAATTAGCAGGGCTTGGGGGTACATGCCTGTAATTTCAGCTATTTGGGAGGCTGACGTTTGAACCTGGAAGGCGGAGGTTGCAGTGAGCTGAATCGCACCATTGCATTCCAGCCTAGGTGACAGAGAGAGACTCCTTCTCAAAAATAATAAAAGAAGAAGATTATTCAGACGTTCCCTAGTCATCTTCTGAACCTTTGCCAGAATCCCCCTTAATGCTCCATTTATGGCAATACATGTTTTTTTCTATCTGGTTCCTCCATAGTCTTCCAGCTTCTACCCAATTACCCAGTTCTAAAACTGCTACTTTATTTTCAGATATTATAGCAAAAATCATACATCGTGATACAACTTTTATGTCTCAGTCTGTTTTCTGTTGCTGTAACAGAATACCAAAAAGAAATTTATTTCTTTCAGTTCTATAGGCTGGAAAGTCTGAGAGCAAGGTACTAACATCTGGCAAGCGTCTTGCAGATGGCAGAAAGTTTGTTTTGCCCTATGTTCAGCCATAGATGAGTAGCTTGGATTATTCATTCCCAATCAGTTCTGAGCGAAGGCCGCCTTGAGCATGCCCATAGTCTTCTAAGCTGCCAGGGATACTTTCATATTGAAGCCCTGCTTCCTGGGAGTTGATCTTGGGGCAGAAGAGCTTATTGTTCAGCCACTGTTGGATTAGAGGTTATACTTCAGCCCCTTAGTGACAGTGAAGCTTCCTGTTTTAATTGATTGATCTGTGTGTGGCTTGTGCCCATATCAAGCTCTGATTGCTCTTGAGTGGATGCAGCCTCACACTTGGGCACAGCCTTCTTGACCCCAGTGTTGACTGTGATCTGGCTGTCTCTTTTTCTAGTTCTATTAAACTTCTGATTGTCCTAGTTTGTTGGTTGCTGCTTGTATCATGGGGCCATGAGCACCTTCTTCGTTGCTCTCCACAAAGTTCTTCATTGTTTTTGATATCATACTTAGGCATTTAGTTCTCTAAGGTCTCTTACAAATAGTGTCAGTTCCCTCAGAGCAGGGGAGCTTTTTGTCCTTAAGGCTTTCATCTTCCCACAGGCAGAACCTTGCACCACTGCACAGAAATTGCAGGCAGGAATAGTGGCTGATTTCTTCCAGAGTGACAGAGCATGGGCATTAGCCACTTGTCTTTTTGGCTTGCCCCTATGGGTATGGAACCTTTGCACCACCAGTAGGTTGATGCAAGAGTGATAGCAGCCCAGTATTTTCAACCTGCTGGACCTAGAGTAGAGCTTTTTCCCCACAAATCAGGGCTGGCTAGACTAAGGGAGCCCTTGTCCTCTCTGCTGTGCCTGTACAGAATGGAGATTCTACATAGAGGGTTAGGGAAAATAAACAGTGCCAGTGGCTTGTTCATTTCCAGGGTGAAAATGCAGCCCCACCTTGGGAGCTGAGGGGAAAAGGAGCCCTCATGTTCTTGACAGGACCTTCCTGGTCTAGAGCTCCCAGAGTAACTAAAACAGACTAAGACATAAGTCAGAACTTTGAGGTGCAGGGGAGGTAAGGAGGGAGCAGGTTGTGGCTCAGATGCCACTTACAGGCTCTTACTAAGATACAGAATGTTTTCTTCAATAAATGTTTCTCCATTTATTATATGCTCTTCAAACAATTTCCAGTGAATTTAAGTGATTGTTTTAAATAATTTTTTTCCAGTTAAATTGTTTTTGTTGGGGAGAGGTTCTATGGCCGTCTTCATTCCTCCATTGTGACAGTTGTCTCTTTGTTTTGCTTATTTAAAAAAAAAAAAAGATAAATCTCTTTTAACCTACAGGCTACTTTATAGATTATTTTGTTTTGTTTTGTTTTACTTTATAGCTTCTTAACCTTTAGGTTCCTTCTCCATCCCTTTAATTTCCATACAGTTTACCTGTTGAAGAATCTGGGGTGTTTTATCTGTAGAATCTCCCACATTCTGGATTTTGATGTGTGCATACTTGTGTAGAGCCACACATTTCTCTGACCTCTATAATTCCTATAAATTGACAGCTGTTCATGAACTGGATCAGACTAAGATTTGATTCCTTTAGCAGTTCTATCCATATAGGAGTTTAATGAAGTTTAGAATACCTCTGAGTCATCTGGTGGGCTTGTTATAGTAAAACATAGATTACTGGGTCCCATGTCCAAACCTTCTGATTCAGGATATAGGAGGTCAGACCTGAGTATTTGTATTTCTGGCAAGTATCTTGAGTGAGGCTGAGTGTGTGTCTGGATAACCTGGATTTTTTTTCCTTTGATTTTTTTTTTTTTTAAGATAATGAATTGGTTCTCCATCATCTCTTAAAAGTGACCAGTTTTTTAAGAATATTGTTATGAACTTTTAGAATTTAACGTATTAGTTTAATCCATTTCAAGTATTATGATTGAAGCTCAAATTATTCCATCTTTGGTGGCCAGTAGAAGCCTTTAAAAAAAAAAAAAATGAAAAACAGTCTCCCTCTATCGGCCAGGCTGGAATGCAGTGGCATGATCTCAGCTCACTGCAACCTCTGCTTCCCCAGTTCAAGCTATTCTTCTACCTCAGCCTCCTGAGTAGCTGGGACTATAGGCACCTACCACCACGCCTGGCTAAGTTTTGTATGTTTAGTAGAGATGGGGTTTCACCATATTGGCCAATCTGGTCTTGAACTCTTGAGCTTGTGATCTGCCTGCTTTGGTCTACCAAAGTTCTTGGATTACAGGTGTGAGCCACCACACCTGGCTGGAAGCCTCTTAAAGTTAGCTCCTGAGTCCTAGAACCACTTACTTCTCTTAGAAGCCCTACTGTTTAAGGGATGATAGTGTTTTTTCTCAGCCCTTTCTGTAGACAGAGGTCAGGAATATATGCACATATTTAAGATAAAAATATTTCATAAGATTGATGCTCCCAATTCAAACTTGAAACTATGGTGAAGATGTGTGTTTAAATCTTCCTTCTGTATCTTTTCCTCTGTTTAACGAGATATAAGTGATTATAGAACTGGATAGTCCCACAATTATTCATTTATTTTCATCCTATAATGCAAACAACAGTCTCAGAATGACAATACCTCAATACTACTAAAAACATTAAAATGCGTATTTTTGCATACATTCTCACCTCCTCAATGACATTTAGCACTGGAGATGTCTTCTGAGACTTGAGTTTATTCAGCAACCATTTAGAACATTTTCTCTGTCTCACACTCACTGCTAGAAATGGGATACAAAGAGGAGTAAGATAGGTCCCTGTTCTCTAAAAGCTAAGGGTCAAGGTTATTGGGTTATGTATCATTCTGATATAGGCAGATGTGGCCATAGAACCTGGGGTCCTATTCTTCTTTAAAAGTAATGTTAATTCTTCTTTACTTGAATGTTTCTTAAAACCCTTTCTCTCTACTCTTATCAGGGAGCAGCTTCCTTTTGGTGGAGCTCCTTAATACTTTCTAATCTTCCTTTCCTAGTATATTAAAACAGAGAGAATAAGAGAAAGATACAGAGTTTATTTTCAGGAATTGGCTCAGGATTTTGGGAGTTGGCAAATCAAATGTGTAGAATACACCAGCAGGCTGTACATTTAAGTAAGAGCTGATAATAATCTTGAGTCTAAATTTTGCAAAATAAGTTAGTAGGCTGGAAACTCAGGCAGCATTTCTGTGTTACCATCATGAGGTAGACTTGGCTTCTCTTCAGGTAACTTTTGTCTTCGCTGTTAAGGCCTTCATCTGATTGGATAAGGCCCACCACAGTATGAAATCTGCTTTATTTCAGGTCAACTGATTGTAAATGTTAACTACATCCACAGAGACCTTCACACAACATCTAGATTAGTATTATATCAAACAGCTGGCTATCATAACCTATCCAAAGTGACTCATAAAATTAACTGTCACGCCTAGGTTAACTGTTTATTGCCCAACTTGGGATTCTGTCTAAAAACAGTAAAATTAAATACTTTTATTGATTAACTGACAAATTAGTTTCATCATATTGACAAAGCTATAAAATAGACCTATTAAGAAATTATTTTTAAAATAAAGTTATTTCTAAAACATATTAACATATATCTATATTCATTAAGCAAAACAACTGTTTTAACATTAAAAAGAACATAAGTAGAATTCTCAGTAAAAGTTAACACACTTTATTTAGTTTCTTAGCTATAATTTGTACCTAATATATAAGCTCTCTATTTTTCTGGAAAAAATATTTTAAAAATATGATTGTATTATCTTTAATTGCTTCATAAAACTATAGTCTTTTTCAAGGTACATTTTGTGATTGATACATTTGAACTTACTGATTTTTTCTAAGTTACTATTTTCTATATAAATTGTGATTTTTAAATTTGAGAACGTAATCTGTATGTCAATACTGAGGTGCAAGATAAGTTTAAAGGAAATTTTATTAAATTTTTATTTTGTAATATGTAAATACTCTAACACATATATTTTCACAGCTACTGTTTAAAGAAAACAGTAAAGTTTATTTGCAGCACCTTTATTCAACAAAATTTATGCTACAGCTTGTCAAATAAATTGTGTCTGTTACGAAAATCTTTTGAACATCTTAACCAAATTTAGATGCTGCTAAATTGTAGGCATTTTCAAATTTATTTTATTTTGGTACATAATATAAACTTACTTGAGTAAAAAAATAAGTTCTCCATAAAAATTAAATCTTGAATGAAAAATTTCTGTCTTAGTTTGGGCTGCTATATCAAAATACCACAGACTGGGTGGCTTAAAACAACAATGCATTTCTCACAGTTCTGAAGGCTGGAAAGTCAAAGATCAAGGCACCAGCAGATCAGTTTCTGGTGAAGGCCTGTTTCCTGGTTTGCAGACCTGGTTTGATCTTCTCATTATGTCCTCACATGGCCCTTCCTGGGTGTGTGCACTTGGATGGGGGTGGCAGGGGGAGAGAGAGAGAGAGAGAGAGAGAGAGAGAGAGAGAGAGAGAGATCTGTTTCTTTTTATAACAGCATTAATTTCATCAGGAGGGCCCCACCAACATGACCTAATCTAACCCTAATTAAAGACTCTACCTCTGAATACCGTCACATTGGGTATTAGGGCTTCAGCATAAGCATTCAAGGTGACACAAATGTTTAGTCCATAGCTATTTTCAACTCACTTTGAATGTAATGTTTGAATGAAAATTATCCATTATGTTGATGATTTTGCAAAGTGGGGCTTAAGAGTTTCAAATAATTCTAAGACAAATAACAAAAAGAGAAAACATGGACTATGCTGAAATATTTTTTAAAATTCAGCATCATCTTTGTCACAAATATTTTAGTTCAAATTTTTTTTTTTTTTTTTTTTTTTTGAGACCAGGGGTGTGCTCTGTTGCCCAGGCCAGACTGGAGTGCAGTGGTTAGATCATAACTTACTTCAGCCTTGACCACCCAGGCTCAAGCAATCCTCCCACCTCAGCACCCCCTGCTCCCCAGTAGTGGAGACTACAGGGGCATGCCACCACGCCCGGCTAATTTTTTTATTTTTTGTAGAGATGGGGTTTCGCCATGTTGCCTAGGCTGGTCTTGAACTCCTGGCTCAAGTGATCCTCCCATCTTATCCTCCCAAAATGTTGTGATTACAGGTATGAGCCACCACACCCAGCTTTAGTTCAATTTCTTTAACCCTATGTGTGTGTATAAATGTTTGTAGATTTTGATCAGTAGAATGTCACAGCTTTTGTGGATTCAATTGCGAAATATGTTTACCCCAATTTTGATTGGTAATATATTGCAGTTAATATGGGCATAGTTATGAATTATATGTGAGCCACAGCCAAGGCGAAGTTTATTTCTGTTCCATCATTTTTTAAGTTTAGTAAGAACGTTGTGTTTTCTATGATACTGTGCTCAGCCAAGGTTTTTGATTGTGTTACCACTGTAAAAACAAACAACTTTAACCCTTATTATTCACAGATTTTGTTTTCATGAATTTGTTGGCTTACTATAGGTTGAGCATCTCTGATCTAAAATCAGAAATGCTCTGAAATCTTCTTTGAGTGCCAACATGATGTGCAGCATGATCCTCAAGGGTCATGCTCAAATGAAATATTTACTGGAGCATTTTGGATTTGAGATTTTTGGATTAGGGATACTCAGTAAGTACATAATGCAAATGTTTCAAAATTTAAAAAAAAACCCAAATTCAAAACACTTCTGATCCCAAACATTTCAGATAAGGGATACTCAAACTGAAAAATTGATTTGTAACTGCAAAATCAATACTTATGACACTAATCATTCAACTGAGTGCATGACTACAAATGGCACAGAATGAAAAATTTGGATTGCTCAACACATTTCTAGTTGACAAGCTGATTTCCTTCAGCTCCCATAGTAAACAAGTCTCCTTTTTGTGGTTTATATAGTGCCATGATTTTTGCTTTTTAAGGCTTCTTTGTGATTTCTGTGTTTAAAATGACTACCAAATGTGGAACTCAAGTGCTGTGCATTGCTCCTAAGTGCAAGAAGGCTGTGATGTGCCTTAAAGAGAAAATACATGTGATAGGTAAACTTACAGTGCTGTTGACTATGAGTTCAGTGTTAGTGACTCAATAGTAAAGCCATACATTGCTTAAAAACAGGGATAAATCCTGAGAAATGTACTGTTAGGTGATTTTTTTCATTGTGAAAATATCAGAGTGTATACTTACATGAATTTATAGCCTACTACACATGTAGGCTATGTGGTATAGCCTGTTGTTGCTGGGCTATGAACCTTTACAGTGTTACTATACTAAATTGTATAGGCAATTGTTACACAGTAGTAAATATTTATATATCTAAACACAGAAAAGGTACAGTGAAAATATAGCTTAATAATCTTATGGGACCACCTCTATCTTATATTCAGTCTATTGTTGACTGACACATCATGCAGTGCATAGCTATATATTTATAAGGTATCCTGAATCAGAAAGACACATAAAATGAGGTTATGTTTGATCAGCTAATTAAAATGTAATCAGAAGCTCTCAGGAACCCAACACTGAATTTCCCTTATGTGTAAACAGTTCGGTATTCCCTAACTCAGTGTTCATGGTGACCTCATAGAACTTAACTACTGTGAATAATGAGAACCGACAGTAATTTTGTCTTTGTTGTTGTCTTTCTTCTAAACTGATTTTAAGTAGCAATTACAGTGACGTCAGGTGCTGCATATTCTACAGAATGAACTTCCAAAAGTTTTACTTTGGTTTCATGGATTAGATGAAATGATCAAACCATTATTTTGAATTAACTGATTTTTCTATTTGCTGCATCTCCTGATACTAATAGAAACCTGGTATCATTTAGCTGTGAGTTTTTCTGTTATGGAGCCAAACAGGGATCACTTTACTTTGATGATGTAAAAAAGATGCTTTTGAATCAGAACGAAGTGTGTTTTTTTTAAAAGTCATTTGATCTAGATGAAAAGTCATGCTTTAGAGCAGGCATCCCCAAACTGCGGCCCCCTGAGACCATTTATCCGGCCCTCCCGCCACACTTCAGTAAGGGGCACCTCTTTCGTTGGTGGTCAGTGAGAGGAGCACAGTATGTGGCGGTCCTCCAACGGTCTGAGAAACAGTGAACTGGCCCCCTGTGTAAAAAGTTTAGGGACGCCTGCTTTAGAGAATAATATGTAAAACACTTTCTGCTTTCGTTACATCCGTATCTTTAAGCTAGCCATGAGCAGGGACAGCAGTATTCAATATTTCTTCTGCCTTCATCCAAGACTGGAGGAGTTAGCTGTCCCTAGCTGCTCCTGCCTAAGTAAACTTTTTCTGCAAGGTGCCTGGGTACTGTCTTTAAGAATGAAGTATGAATTACAGTACATTTAGAAATGGGTTACTGCTAGGTGTCTTTCAGATTTAACCACATGTGAAATTGACAACTGGCTTCATTGCCCATGCATCACATGGCTCAATGAGATTACGGTAGAGGCTAAAAGTACAGATAAGTTCTAGCATATTTTAATGCTATCATTAAAAAAAATTAGAAATGGAAAAATCCAGGACAGATGACAAATTGGTGGGACACTGGGTTAATGGCCATAAATTGGTACTATCTCAGACAAACTGACACATGTGCATACTTTTCCAGACATGTGTTCTTTCAAAAATCTTTAAATCCCAAACTCTTTATTAGTGTTTTCCTATCAAAAAGGCTGTGCCCTAAACATGAGTCACTTGTTTGTGACTATTTAGTAATGTCCACAGCATTATGCACATAGAAAAGAATGTAGAGCATTCTTCTTAGCCAGTTTTATTCATTATGGCATTTCTTTTTTTCTGGAACATTTTCTATTTATCTTAAAACTTGTATTAGATTTTGCATGCTTTCATTTTTAAAATAAAGACATTTAATCAAATATGGTATTAATTTCTTCTAAATTAGTTCTGTTTTCTTAATAAAAATATAGTTATTAAAAATGAAATTTGAAAATGAAAAGAAGGCACTTTTTAGATATATTTGATAAAAATGGATTATCTGAATATGATTGTAGTAATACTTTGTATTCAGTTACAGAATTAATTAAAATGATTTATGGTATATCTCATGACTCTACAGGAGCCCTGGGAAATAAATAAGTGACAAGCATTTTTTGGAGAGATATTTCTGAAACATTAAGTAATTTGATCTCATAGGTTCCTGGCAGAGTAGACAGTGGGGCATATCTTTCTTGAGTGACTTACCTCTTTTTCTCTTTAATAAAACATTTGTAGAAATATCATGTTTACATGAATCTACATTTAACGTTTCCCTAATATCTGACAAGTCATATTTTCCAGGGAACTTTAGGTTTATTTTCTGTAATAATTATAATGAGACTGTTGTTTATAAGACATAGTCTGGCATGTAGCAAAACTTAAAAGCATTAAAAAAAATCATTACATTCAATATGGTACCCTGGTTTCTTTCTAGGAATTGAAGAAAAAACATTTGTAGAAAAACAGGTGAAATATAAATAAAGTCTATATTTTAGTTAATAGTAATTAATTAGAAATTAATCAATGTTAATTTCTTAGTTTTAGCAAATGTCCCATGGTTACGTAAGATGTTCAACTTAATGGAAAACTGGATGAAGGGTGTATTGGAACTCTATAGTATTTTTGTATCTACTTTGAAAATCTAAAATTATTTCAAAATAAAAGTTTACTTGAAATATAAAAGTCAAAGTTTATTGATTCAAAATTTATAGTTTAGAAGTAGATTTTCTGGACCATGGTTTAAAGAAATAAAAAATATCAATTACTTAAATCCAGATTCCATGAAACCATTCCAAGGAAATACATAGCTATAGGTTTACATTTTCAGTTTATAGCAAGTGATTTTATTTTTTGAACATTGATGATATGGTTTGGATTTGTATCCCCACCCAAATCTCATGTCAGTTGTAATTTCCAGTGTTGGAGGAGGGGCCTGATGGGAGGTGATTGGATCATGGGGACGAAATTCCTTCTTGCTGT
Source organism: Saimiri boliviensis (assembly GCF_048565385.1). Lineage (NCBI taxonomy): Eukaryota > Metazoa > Chordata > Mammalia > Primates > Cebidae > Saimiri > Saimiri boliviensis. The sequence continues at coordinate 123,194,679 of NC_133456.1, read as the reverse complement.
TCCTGTGATGGTGAGTGAGTTCTCGTGAGATCTGGTTGTTTAAAAGTGTGTAGCACCTCCCCCTTCACACTCTTCCTCTTGCTCCAGCCACGTAAGATGTCCCTGCTTCCCATGCACCCTTCCGCATGGTTGAGAGTTTCCTGAGACCACCCCGGCAGTGCTTCCTGTGCAGCTGAGGAACCATGGACCGGTTAAACCTCTTTTCTTTATAAATTACCCAGTCTCAGATAGTTCTTTATAGCAGTCCAAGAATGGACTCATACAATGGGTATGGTGTTTGTGGACATCTCTTGTATTTGGTTACAGGCTTTCTCTTTGATGCTTTAAGCCACTTGCGTTCTTTGGTCCTTTTGTGTAACTTTTTCTGTTATTACAAGCAGGCCCTTTAAGTGGTTCCCAGTGCAATTCTTTTTCTTTTCCTTAGTGTATTGTTTAGAGATAAAAGTCCAGTAATGTGACTCACTGGTTTGGAGTTGAGTCCCTGTTAGTGTAGTTTTGTTCAGTCACACTGCTTGAGCTTCTAGGTCAAGTAGTAGACATGGTAGACCTATTGTTAACCAGTATGAATAAAGATATAACTCTTACATAGCCATTTCTGTAATTGAGCTAAAATAATACAGAATTTATTGCTGTCAGATAATAGAAATTCTCAGTTTCTAAAATGGACTCTAGCGTGATAACTATTTTAAATTTCTATAAATATTAAAAGACTTATAAGAAGGAAACTTTGTAGTTTGCTGAAACTATTATGTAACTTTTCATTAAAAATAGTGAAGTAGCCATGCAGGTCTTATGGATGGTTTCCTGCTTCTGCTGCCATATTTAATGATTTTAGTTAAATTTCATAAAGGGAAATAGAAATATACTTAAAGGATATGGACACTTACAGACGCTTGCTGGAATAACTCTTGCAGAATAATTTTTGAGTTTGGAAATTTCTGTGTTGCTTTGTAGTCTTTAGTCAGAATTGGTGTTAATAGTTTCATGTTAATAGACTTACAGCTCTATTTTTCAGTTGTTTAACATAATTGTGCTAACCCTGGTGGGGAAGTTTAGAAAAGGACAGGATAGTTTTCTCAGGCCAAGTTTAAATTACATCAATCATGTAATTGTTCACACAAAACAAGCGAACAAGCAAAACTTATTATTCTGTCCTAGAACAGCATTTAAAGTGTTACTTTTAGGGGCATGCTTACCATTCAGCTGATAGTAATTTGTGCTCACCAGTGTGTAAATAAGAATAGCAAGTATATGTTGAACACTTTCTATGTACCAGGCATTTATATTATCTCATACAGTCTTCACAATTACCTGTGAGATAGGTTGGAATTCCCTTTACAGATGAGGCTGAGAGAGTAACAGATGTCTCTAGTCTCAGTCTGAGACGAGGAGGCGGACAGAACAAGTGCCTGTTATGTACAGTACCTGTGATTGGTTCATGGTGTTAGCAGCTTCCAGGAAATGCTGAGATGTTTATGTAGCTGTCTAGTAAACGTCAGATTACTTCAGCTTGTATAGGTAAGAATATCTGATCACACTGGGTGACGTAGAGGGGATTCTCCTGGGGTGAGCAGCCTGGAGTAAGGACTTGTGTTTCCTGTCTAGCTTTGGTCTGGCTCATTCTGCAGTCCCCTAACATGTCAGTTGCTCTCTGTCACCTTGTTAATTGCTGAACACTCACTCATTGTGTGCTTTGCTGGTCACATGCCAAGAACTTTTGGCAGCTCTGGGGTACATGCTCTCCATATGCCTTCTGGTAAGTGTTGGGCAACTAGAAGTTCCTAGTTGTTGTGAGAACTTTGATTCAGAAACTAGGACACATGCCAGAGACCAGGGATGGGGTAGTTGGGCAGCTGACAGGTGAAATGGAGCTATTCAGGTTGTCACTTGGTCAGGACTCAGAAATAGAGCAGGCATGTGACTCTGAAAAGTGGTTTTTGAAGAGGATTATGATGGTTGGCAATGGACTTCATAGTTTGTAGACATAAAATAATTCTAACTTCTTTTTGAGGAAGAGTCATAAAAATACAAAATCTCCTTTGCTCTCTTCTCTTCTTTATGGTCTCTAAAAGTTGACATTTCTCAGGGTTTAGTCCTTAGCCTTCTGTATTTATTTTCCACACGATCTTACATGATCACTTGTTTTAAATGCTATCTGGTCTCCCAAATTTACGGTTTCTTTACTTTGGTCTCTCTTATGAGTTCTAGACTTATATTTATTTCTTTTCAACATCTCCATTAGACATTTCAAACAATATGTCTAAAATATAAATCTTGAGCTCTTCTCCCTGGATAAATGATATGCTCACTTGTTCCAGGCCAAAAACTCAAAGTCATGTGTGACTTTTTCTTTCATATCCCACATCCAGTCCATTAGTAAGACTTACATGTCTTCCTTTCAAAATGTATCCCAAATCACCCCTACCCGTCTCCAGTCAGTCCTTCATATAAGAGTAAAAGTTTTTTTTGTTTTTGTTTTTTTTAAAGGCTAAACAGTTCCTGTCATTCCTCTGCTCAGAACCCTTCAGTGGCTACTCAGCACACACGGGGTAAAACCTTGTCTCACATGTTCTACCAGGCCTGCTGACTTTATCTCCTATACTCTGTCTTGCTCACTGTCTTCTATCCACATCTGCCTTTTGCTGTTCCTTAGATACTCCCAAGGCCATTTGTTAATCAGCTAATTTCTCCCTGCTCCGTGATCCCACACCCCTCACTCCAACCAGTTCTACCTCTAACCTGGTACTAGTGGAAGTAGATTTAGAGAGAAGAAAAGTGCACATCCAGTACTCTCTAGCACATGTAGTGGTAGAGTTACAGTAAAAATATTACAGCTTTAGCATTCCTAGTTTCTGCAATTCGAATTGCTTTCAAGTATAAAAGGGACTGGATTTAGAGCTACAGAAATTCATAGCTAGAATCCATGTGGGAAAGTTACAGAGAGAGAGAGATTCTCCTCTGTTTGAAGAGTTCTAATAAGTTGGTACCAATTACATCTGCATGAAAACAGTTTGATCTGCTTCATGAGACAGTAAGTTCTCCATTACTGACAATGTGCAGTTAGAGGCTGATCAGTCTCACACAGAGATGTGGAGGAAGACCATGCTGGAGTAGAGGGAGGGAAGAATTGATTCTAGGGTCTTCCCACTTCTGAGATTAGGTCAACTTTTAGAATCTTCTTTGTCAGAATTAGTTCTCAGAGTCCTCCTCCGATTCTTCCTCTTGTTTATACATTAGGAAGCTTTCTTAAATAATAAGACTTGAAGGTTGAAATTACTCCTTGTTCCATAAGCTGCAGAATGGATGTTGTGTTAGCGGGCATGAAAACATTAATCTCCTTGTACATCTCCATTAGAGCTGTTGGGTGACTAGGTGCATTAATTAAGCAATAATAATTTGAAAGGAATCTTTTTATCTGAGCAGTGACTCTCAACAGTGGGCTTAAACTATTCAGTAAACCATTCTGTAATCAGATATGCTGTCATCCAGGCTTTGTTGTTCCATTTACAGAGCAGAGTAGATTTAGTGTGATTATTCATGGCCCTAGCATAATTCTTAATGGCCTCAATGCAAATGAAACAGCCTTATATTTGAAGAAGATGCCATATAAAACTTTCATGGCTGGAGAAGGAAAGTCAGTGCTTGGCTTCAAGGGACGAGCTGACTCTCTTGCTAGGGGCTAATGCAGCTGGTCACTTGAAATTGAAGCCAGTGTTCATTTACCATTTTGAAAATCATATACACTAGAAATATGGATACACTTCAAAAACATTATGCTGAGTAAAATAAGCCAGACATAGGACACCACAAACCGATTCCATTTACTGTTCTAGGTTAGTATATCAGAAGTGTGAGAAAAGATAAAATTTACTATATAGTGACAAAAAGTAGACAAGTTGTTGCATGCAGCTAAGGGTGGGTTGAGATTGATCTGGAGGCAGTACAAGGGAACTTTTTGGAATGATGGTTGTGTTCATATCTTGATTATGGTGTTGATTATATGGATATATAAATTTGTCCAAGCCCACTGAAAAGTACACTTAAAATTTTTATATTTTATTATATGTCAACTATTATCCCAGTAATATTGCTTTAAAAACCCTGGTACACAAGTTTTGGAAGTTATTTTACTAGCAAAAGATTAACTTCTGTCTATGTGTAATGCTAAAACTTAGTCACCCTGAAAAATTCACTTAGATAAATCAGTATATACAATGTACATTAAAAAAATACATGAATTAAAAGTCCTTAAGGAAAGAGAGTAGATGAATTCTCGGTATACTTTCTAGTCTGTAGAAAGTTTACGGACTATAGTTTTTGATATATTTTATATATTAGAATCTTCACACTGATGTATGTTTCCAGTTTCTTAAATTGATGTTCGGTTATACTCTTGAAACTGAAAAGCAGCCAGATAAAATGAAATAATTACAATTGTTTTTGATTTTGCTTTCTTGGTCTTCTTGAGTTGAATTTTATTTCATGTTTTTTTAACTAGAAAAACTATTTAGAAGACATACCAATGTTCTGTAGAATCTATTTTTTCTTTTAGGAATGGATCCCCTAGAGTTTAGCTAAGCACTGGACTGCCCGTCTAGAACCCATGCTTCTCTGCTGCTTTTGCAGCAATGTGTGGCTGTGTGGCTAATGAGAGGTGAATGGTGATGTGTGTAAGGTCACCTCCTTTAAGGCAAGCCACTTACCCTAGACTTTCTCTTTTCCTTTTCTGCTGCCTGGGGTGTTACACCAGTTACAGTAGCCATCTTCGGTTGAGAGTTGTAAACCACGTGGAAGATGGCAGAGCCAACCATCCACAAGTGGTCTTGTGAAACACACCTCCCCTCCCACTCTGTATTTTGACATGAAAAAGAATTCCTTTCTCACTTGAGCTACTTTTGAGTCTCTTTGTTATGGGAGAAAGCTGATACACTAATATAAAATTGAAAGCATTTCAGAGTTTTCAGTTTTTCTTTATACTGTTTGGCTATATTCTCTCTATATTGGCATTGTATTCTCAATTAAAATAATTTTTAAAATTGCATATGATTGCATGCCAAGAGTTCCTTTTTGATTATTTAGGAGAATGTTTTGCAAATTTCAAAGTTACTTTTAAACTTTTGGTAGTCATTCTTAATGGTATGATATTAATATATGGAATTCTGCTCTTCTAGATTTTTATGGTTGTATTTCTGGACCAGCTTATGATCAGTTTTGGTAAAGTTACATAGACCTTTTTAAAGAAGTTTTATTTATAAAATACCTAAATACCTATTATGTTTTTGAACTTTATTTTTTTTTGTCTGATCTCTCAGAGACCGAAAGTTGTAAATCACTGATCTCTCCCATTAATTTTAATTCTTATATTTCTCTCAGGTTTTGTTTTGGTGTGTGTGTTAATGTGTTATTTACTGTCAACATTGCAATTGAGGATTATACCTTTTTTCAGAGTAATATGACTTCTTTATTTATTTATTTTTTCCATTAAATAAAAGGTCTTGCTTTGACAGCCAGGCTAGAGTGCAGAGGCACAATCGTAGCTCATTGCAGCTTCCAAATTCTAAGGCCCAAGTTGGTGATTCTTGTGGCTAGCTGGGACTATAGACATGGCACCACACCTCTAATTTTTGTTTTTAATTTTTTATAGAGACGGAGCTTTGCTATATTGCCCAAGCTGGTCTTGAACTTCTGGCCTAAAGTGATCCTTCTGGCTTAGCCTCCCAAGGTGCTGGGATTACAGGTATGTGCCATGGCACTCAGCCATGACTTTCTAATTTATGACTTGAGTTTTTTGTTCTGTTTGAACTGGCATTGGTATTGCTACCTTAGTTTATATTTCTCTATGAATCTGTACTTCCTGTTATATTTACACTTTCTTTGTCATTACTTTTAGGTATGTTTCCTAAAAGTAGAACATAGTTGGATTTTGTTTTTTTAACCTAAAAAGAACGTCTCTTAACAAATATTTAATGCATTTAAATTTGTTTCCAAATTGTTCTAATTGATTTTACTTTATTGATCTTCCTTTCAGCTTTCTATTTGAAATTCTTCTTTGTTTTCATTATATTTTGGATTTTTTGCTGTTTTGATTTAAAGTTTTACGTTTAATTTGATTTTCATTTTTAACTTATGGTTCACCTAAGAGGCTTTGAAATCTATTAAAGATTACTTTAAAGGTTTTTTTTTTAAGCTTTAAATTTATATGATAACCTATCATTAACAGGCAAGAATAGGATGGTGTCTCTTGATTTCCCTCAGTGTTAAATGAGACATTTAATATGTTTTTACTTACCTGCTTCTCTATTTTCATTAAAATGGTCTAAGATTTTTTAATTCAGACTATTACTAAATTATAATTTTAAATAATTTATACACTTTTTAAATTAACTTTTACATGGGCATAAAGATTATGAAAACCCTAAGGTGTCACAACCTTAAATTAATTTCTACTTTTTCAAGTATATTCCGAAAGGAATCTTAAGCCATCAAAATTAAACTCTGATATCGTATTATTCATTATTTTCTTGATTTATTTTTATATTATATCTTTAAAAGGTACCATTTTCATTTTTCCTGTTGTCCACATTCAGACTATTTCTTTGCTCATTAGACTAGGAGAAAAGAAATGGAAATAGTCAGATTTGAAATTAAGATACCAAGTTATGTATTCGATATTTGCTATAGCAAAGTCTAAGGTCTGGAACATGTTTAGGATGATTGGATTAATAGATTTTATGGTGGTGGATTTTATGGGGAGAATTACCCGTTATTTAGTAGATTTGTAAGCTTGTTTTCTAAGATGTTCCTGTCAATTACTGCATCAGGTAACACAGGGCCTGGCACTTAGATTCTCATTAATATTTGTTCAGTGACAGAAGCTGTCCTCTGTTGCTCTTGAGTCTCTAACAGACTGTTTTCCCCATCTTGAATGTGCCTAGTCATCTAACCTCCTCTCAAAGGGACACCAACTTCATTCTCTCTGTATAATGAGGGATCTTGTAAGGGGCTCTCCTAGTTTTTTCAGAACATGCTTGAGGACCATATAGGGAAGCAGGGTCTTAGAGGACACTCAGTCTTGTCTTGGAAACAGTGGAGAAGGAAGTATAGCAGTTGCTAGGGGTAATACTATATCTTTAAGAAAACAATGCTGTTGCTAAGTTATTTTTAGACATGGAAGGCTTCTCTCTTTTTTTTTTTTTTTTTTAGTGCATGATTATGTAGCTAGACTACCAAGAGGTGGGGAGTGAAGTGAAGCTGAGAACAGCCTCTCCAGGATTATCAGGTCAGGGTGAAGTTCTTGGCAAGAGACTCGGAGTTAGTGTGGCGTTCTGGAAAGCACATGGGCTGAGGAGACAGGAGACCTTTATTCTAGTTTTGGGTTTCTGTTGTTGTTTGTGACTGTGGCAAAAACCATTTAACTTTTGTGAGTCTGAGGCTAGATTTATTAAATGAGGAATCTGACTCAAAGATCCTTTCTAACTTTAAAATTCTATGACTGACCAGAGGACCAGGGTAGAACATGGAGGTTTCTACTTATCAAGCATTTCTATTTTTAATATCATTTTGTAAAGTCAAGAAGAATAAATCATTTATCTTACTGCTTTGAATAGGAGGATTAGAAGAAGGAATCATATGTGGCTCACGTGTTTATGTTCTGACTTCACATGAGGTAAGTGGCATGACACGTGTTGTAATCGATTGTCTATATGGTAACACATGGAAATAATCCGGTACTAGAATGACTCAGAGGAATGTTTGTTGTTGTTGTTGTTTGTTCTGTTTTTGTTTTCTTGAGATAAGATTTCACTCCATCACCCAGGCTGGCGTGCAATGGCTTGATCAGAGCTTACTGCAGCCTTGAACTCTCAGGCTAAGAAAGTGATCCTCCCACCTCAGTCCCCTGACTAGTTGGGACTACAGACATGCATCACCATCCTTGGCTAATTTTTTAAAGTTTTTTTTTATAGAGACAGGGTCTCCCTGTCTTACACAGGCTGGTCTCAAACTCCTAGTTTCAAGCAATCCTCCTACCTTGGCCTCCCAAAATGTTGGGATTACAGGCCTGAGCACCTGCGCCTAGCCAGGAATGTTAAATCACCATTTTTTCCTGCAGAAAACTTGACAAAAATATTTATCTAGATTCCCAGAAGTTTATCACCTTTTCCACTGGGATATGTGTGTTTCTCAAAATTGAGGATACTGGGTGGTGGGCCTGTTGTGTGGTATCAGTCAGCCATCAGGCTGCAGGTCACGCTGAACATCCTTCATTGAACTCCCAAGTGGTGAAAAGGTTGCTGGCACCAAAGTTGTGTTTTACAAGGGCAGTAATAGGATGCTGCCCGAGCTGGCTATATGTCATAAGTCGAGCTGGGCATGATCACATGCAGGGTGGGCAGAGACAGTTTTCAAATAATGAGCATGTCACAGTTGTGAAGAGCTGGGGAAGAGTGCTGACTGAATAAAATCTATGTAGCAGTCAAAGAGTGACCCTTTTTGAAGAAAGGCTTTGTTCTGCCCAGATTCTGGACGAAGAGCCACCAACAAAGGCTCCATCCAGAGCAGCACAGAAAAGACTGGACAGTGGACGTTGGCTGCTTTTCTTCTCTGTAGTCATCACGTTGAGAACTAAAAAATAGTTGAAAAGTTTTATTTCCCTCTCTATCAAGAGCTTCCAGGGATGGGAGAGAGTTGTTTCATTTCAGAAACGTGTTTTGTTTTAGTAAACACATATGAATTGAATAAATGCATATAAATTGAATTTGAATGCAATACAATTCAAAATAAATTAGAAATGTGAATTTAAAAATGTGTATGATAGGCTTTTAAGTGCCACTGCGTCGCAGGCCCTGGTTAGTGACGCAGAGATCAATATTCAGTAAATTCTCCCCTCAGGAACTTGAGTAAGACCAACCAATAAATGGCTAATACTTAATATGTTTCATTCAGTTTTTGTGGAGAATCTACCCTATGCAAGGCAATAGGACTTACAAAGTAAGACAGAGAAGATCAAGTCTCTGTTCTCAAGGCATTTACAGTCCTGAGGGATATGAGTGACTAGGTAACTAGAGTGCCAGGTACATGGGGGCATACAACAGAGAATAACAGAATGTGTGGGCGTGAATAATGCAGGTGACATGAATGTGTCCTGAGATTAGAATGAAGCAGACTCAGGGTGTCTATACTTCCAGATTTTTAGAGTGTTTAAGTCTTCTAGAACTACAGAGTTAACTACTGGAGAAAACATTCTTGTATGTTTTTATAGGTATTAATGAGTCCAGCTATGGACTCATTAATACCTATAAAGCATCTGGGAGGAAAAAATAATACCTATAAAGCATCTGGGAGGAAAAAAAAATAGTTGATACATGTGCTTTCTGTTTTCAGCTGATGATGAAGATGATTGGATCCCCCTCTACCTACAAATTATGTCTAAAATTTGAAATTTGAAATTATAGAGCGATACCTTTTGATCAAATGTTTTTCCCTTTCAAGTTACAGTAGAAGTCTTTCTTGAACTTAAAGTCTATTTAAAAGAGATTGCATGGCCTCCCACAGTCATTGAATCCCATGGCTCTTTGAGGTAGGGATTTCCTATTCAGCCCAGTGTCCTCCTGTTCAAGTACGAGGCTGCTTTCTGTCTCTCTTATTAATGAAGTGTTGGTCTTTTTTGACAATAGTAGAGACCTGTAATTTATTTTAAGCTGGATTTGTAAATTGAAAGGGCCCAGGCTGAGTCTGGCCCATGTTGCATGTGGCTTACCTCCATGACCGAGCCAGAAAAGGCCCACTATTTGCTGTTTTTAGGGAGTTAGTAAGCGCTTTTATGATATAGTTTATACACATTTTATTGGCTAAAAGCTAGATGATCTGAAGGAAAAAAGAATAGGATACAAAAGTCAAAGTTCTGGCTGTGAACTAAAAGAAAAGTTAAAAATATAAAAACCAGCACAAATGGTACAAACAAGAATTAGAAATTAGGAAGAGCCTAGAAGGAGAGGTTTTTAATTATAGTACCCCTTAAGACATCTGAAATTGTTACAATGATTTTAAATAGGCAAACTTTTGGTCTTCAAAAGAATCAAGGGCTCTAACTTCTGTGTGTAGTTTATTAAATGTAAACACATAACAAAATTTAAGGGGAAAAGGTAATCTTTTTATGTGAAACTGTTTTGATTTATGGCTTCCCAGACTTTGAGAGCCTTTTTGCACCTTGATTAATATACTGAGTGGTTTTAAAAACTTAATAAAATTGTTGAGGGGGTTGTGGCATTAGCAGATATTTTTAATATAGCAATTGGGAATATCATTAAGAAGATTATTTAAACAGTTTGTAATATAAGCCTTGAATAGTATTACTAAATAAAGAAAATAAGGTTTTAGAAAGAACATGTTAACTGCAAAAAAATTAAACTTTTTTCATGTATTACTGAAATCAACTATGGAATTGAAGAAACTAAGATTTTTCTTTTTAAAATAAAATTATTTACAGTGAAAATTCATAATGGTTTCTCTTTGTTAAAAAACAAAAAGCATTTATAGCTCAGGCTAAAGTTCCATTTGACCACCAACCTTCTGTCTCCCCAGAGATCATCATTTTGCTACTTAGTCTTCCAAATTGTCTTCTAAATATTTTTATGCACAGATGTATATGCTTTTTTTGGATGTTTAAAAAAACACAGAATGTTGATTGCTGGCTCATTTTAAATATGGCCTTCCATTGTTATGTTTTAGTTTTAATACTTCTGCAGTATTACTAATAGCAGCTGACATTTATTATTGAGTAGTTACTATGGGCTAGGCTGGATGCTTAGCATTTTTCATATAATTTAGCTTCATAATCATAATAACCTTCGGAAGTAAAATAGTTGATTTTATATGAATAAAATTCCATGTTCAATATACCTTTCATTTACAGTAAATTATTAATGCCAGTAGTATAGCATTCTTTAATAAGACTTCAATACCAAAACATTTGAAATGATTTTTAAAAATTGCTGAGACTGGAACTGCCAGTCTGTTACATTTTTTATTCTTGTGCAGTTGGCCTTTACCAGGTCCTCGGAGTCAGGTGTCTGCTTGCTCAACCAGAAAGCTGAGGTTATGAGGGTGATTCTTGCTCAACTTTTAGGAATGAAGTGGTAGTATGTGTCCTATTTGACTGATTTTAAATGAGGAACAGACAACCCCAGACATTTCCTCACTACTTAATGGTTTGAAAAGCCTATGCCTGTGGTGCTGTCCATTTTGGGGACAGTTATAGGATACAAGACTGACATTGAAGGAGGTTCCCTTTCGAAAGAAGTCTTTCTTTTGCCCTTAGTCATATTGGTATGAGGAAATAAAGGCTGCTGCCATAGAACTCCAAGAATTTTTATGGGAATTGGTAGAAAGGGAGTGATATTGGGTAGGTTGAGAGAAAAAAAATTGTGCTTATGTATACACTGATTTAGGAGTTTGGATGAGGATATTTTCCCCGTTTCATGACAAAGTAAAGAGCTTTTAGTGAATAGCTCTCAGAAAGTTTTAAATCTCAGCTCTGCTGCTTAACTAGCTGTGTGACTTTGAGTAGGTACTTGACATTGTTTTAATCAAAATATTCAGTTCATCCAGCTGTAGGGTTGAAATTACCTAAAGTATGTTAGACATTGCTAAGTGCTATGTAAATGTTTCAGTATTAGGTGGTATTCTTACCATTTTCATTATCGTTAACTGTTGTCAAAATCTCCTATAGTTCATCTCTATACTATAGACAACCTACTAGCTTCTATCCTATATTACTTGAGAAAGGTTACTATATTAGGGTTTTGTTATTTTCAGAAAAGAAAAAGAGATCCTATCACCTCTTTTAACATTTAACAAATATTGAAGGCCTAATATATTTCAGTCAACATTTCTTCTGGCCGAATGCTAATAAAGAAAAGATCATTTATATTAATAGTAACTCTGGAGGAGAGGAGAAGGTCCCAATAAATACCATTTGCCAAAGGTCCCAGTAAATAGCATTTCATTGTCATTATTAGTCTTCATAGGCATTTTTAATCTTTTTTGTCTTCAAGATTTGAAAAAGCGTTAATTATTAATATCTGTCCACTTAGGCAAGTATTTGTAAGTAAATGAGTTTGTAAATGGTTATGATGAGACATTGATAGAAAACAATAAAAGTTTACCTTCCTTTGGTTTGGTTTTGGTTATAATACTTTATTTTGAAGTCACAAATAACATTTAATGGGAGTTTGAGGATTTTATGTTTAATAGGATGGAACATGGGTTGAAAACGTTAAGAAGTGCTCATTTCCAGAATAAGTGTCATGAAATTTTCAGCTGAGGAGACTGAACTCCACTGAGCTTGCATTTGGTGTACTTCAGGGTCCACATTCTAATGGGGAACTGATTCTTGCTGGAAACCCAGTCAGAAGTCTGGTTTATTCTGGGTTTGTTTAAAATTTTCTTCCCCACTGTTTTGCTGTATTTTCCTAACATACGTGTTACAGAAATTCAAAATTCATGGAAAGAATGAGCACCTTTAGCTTCTTACAGTGTCATGAGACTGCATATTGTGATCCAGTGTTCGAGAAATTAAACATCAGTTGTTTAAGACAACTAGGATGTCTACAGTTTAAATCTCATTTACTGTTTTTTAGCGATATGCCATTTAGTATATGAAAACACTGTGGGTATAGGCTGTTCCTTAAAGCAGACTGTGTGTGCTTTGAAGGGGGCACTTTGCTAGGGGAAAAAAAAATCTTTTTTGTTCCCTCTTCTAGAGAGTTCTGAAAGTCTGTCCTTTTCACTTTCATTGGCAGTTGTTCCTTGTCATCTCCATATTCTTTCATTTATTTTTTGACTTACTCTGTGGCAAACCATCTCTATCCTGAAGTTAGACCAATGAAAAAATCTTATTTCAAAGTGACCCATGAAATTCCATTCCGTAGTTTAAATGTGTCACATTGGAAATACCACCTTTTTCTCCACTGTATTTTGTTACCCTAATCCATGCCCTCACTATCTGATGACTGTGTGTGTATTTTTAAAGTGAATATCTCTCAGACTCACTGGTTTGTGGAAACTGAGCATTTCCCTGTTACCCACAGGCAGCTGTGGTAAGTGTGTCTTGTTTTCTTCAGATCCCAATCACGGGTTTCTAAAGGTACCTAAGATCTGTACAGTCACATCTGCTTTTCCAAGTAACAGCTAGAAATATTTTACCTTGCCTTCATTATAGCTAGGCTATAATAAAGTTTACTATCAGAGGCCAGGCGCAGTGGCTCACCCCTGTAATCCTAGCAATTTGGGGGCTGAGGTAGGTGGATCACCTGAGGTCAGGAGTTCAAGACCATCCTGACCAACATGGAGAAACCCCCATATCTACTAAAAATACAAAATTAGCTGGGCACGGTGGTGCATGCTTGTAATCTCAGCTATTCAGGAGGCTGAGGCAGGAGGATTGCTTGAACCTGGGAGCTGGAGATTGCAGTGAGCCGAGATCACCCACTGCACTCCAGCCTGGGCAACAAGAGCAAAACCCTGTCTCAGAAAAAAAAAAAAAAAAAAAAAAAAAAAAATATAATCAGTTAAATTCTCTAAGCTTCTGGCTTGGAATATTGAAGAAACTTTTACAGAGAGTAGATAAAGGATGGAGTAAGAATTTCTGATTCAACTGTGTGTTATTTATTGTGGAAAGAATGCTTTCCCTACAGACTGACTAGGAACAAGATGTTTAAACATAAGCCAGGGTGGAGACCTATTTGTTTGGTCAGCTTTATAGGAGCCATGTTTCCCTACTTAGGATGAGCTTGCCAATCGTCCCATCCTCCTACCCCTGCCTGATTCTTCAAGTGTCTTTGGAATTTTTAGGCAGTGATACAGTATATATGTAGTAATTAGGCTAGAGGCTGTTTTGTGGAGCAGCATGATTTTATCATGCTGTTATAAATTTATGCTGTGCCGTGTGTGTGTGTGTGTGTGTGTGTGTGTGTGTGTGTGTGTGTGTGTAAAATGTCTTTTCCCCCCCTTTTTCTCAATCCCTCTTTGCTCTTGGCTTGAATATTCATATAACTGGGCGGCAGCAGGACTTCATTTATCACAGGCAGTGGGAGGGGGTACAGAGATATGAAAGGGTTACTGTTCACATTTCCTGTGTAATTCCCTCTGATCTTACTGAGCTGTAATTCCTTTCTTGATGTTAAACATTCCCAGGCTCCAATAACCCTCTGGCCTGCTTGCACTGGCCAAGTTTGTCCCAGGTGATCATGTAGGCGTACCTCCTGTTTTTAAGACAAGAAATTGCTCCTTCCTTGATGAGATAGGCTAAATATTCATTCCTTTGCAGCCCCAGAAGAAATCCCTTTACTTTAAAACAACAACAGAGCAGTAACGTATTAATTTTAAAATTAAAATTTGGCAATATTGTTGTCAGGTTAATTTTGTAGATTTTTTTAATCTATTCAGTCACGGTTTAGTGAGTTTCTGGTTGAATGAAACCCTATGGACATATTAAAGATTACATCCTTTCTTTTTAAAAACGCACTATAAAAATGGGTTTTGGTTCTGAAAGGATAAATTTTGACCTTACCATCTCATTTTTAGCCTACTTCATCAGTAGTTCCTTTTAAGTTGCCTCAGATACAAAGCAGCTTAGCTGAAACTACAATGTTTTTGCTTTTCTTTATTAGCTCTCAGAAGTTTATAGTTGAGCATTGGGGAGATACTTCCTTCCTTTTTCTCTGGTTTTAAAAATATATACTAGCTCATTTTCCCCCCACAATTTAAAATACATAAATGTTTGTGGTTGACAAAAAGGCTTTCTATTTTTGCCTTTTCCTCAAAAGTTTTAGAAGACAATATTAGGCCGTGAAGCGTAAGAATGATTTAGCAGCTGTTTATGAATTTACAGGGACAAGGAGTACTTTTGCCAACACTGCCTTAATCTCAGGTAAAGAGCTTTTGTTTGGACAAGGCTCCAAGGGTAAGTTTACTCTTACTGCTTATAGCACCTCTCTGTATCTTTCAGTCAACAACTTGGGCACCTAGGGGCTTGGGGACTGAAATGAAACAGTGTCTCTTTGAAGGAGTTTCTAGGATAATTTTAAGTTTGCTAGTGTTTAGGCAAAGTAAACTGTCTGCATTGCTCTAAGCAATGAGATAAAATATTTTTAGTGTCCCTTAACTGTCTGGAATACAGTTTTACAGGGAGGTGGGTAGATGAATTTTTGGATTAGTTCTGTTTAAATCTGCTTTAGAGAGCCAACATGAGTTGCTGATATTAATCATTCACCTTCGGTTCTCCAGTGCCTAATACAGAGCCTGTGACACAATAGGTTTTCATTTTCTTTTTCTTTTCTTTTCTTTTTTTTTTTTTGAAGACGGGAGCTCACTTGGTCACCCAGACTATAGTACAGTGGCAATGATCATAGCGCACTATAGCCCCAAACTCCTGGGCTCAAGTGATCCTCCCACCTCAGCCTCCTGAGTACCCAGGATTACAGGCAAATGCCACCAAGCCCTGCTAATTTTTTTATTTTGTAGAGACAGGGTCTTGCTATATTGCCCAGGATGGTCTAGAACTCCTGTCCTTAAGTGATTCTCCCACTTTGGCATCCAAAGTGCTTGGTAATTGTAGGTAGTGGGTTTTCAATAATGGTTTGTTAAATGAATAAGACTCCTGGATTACTTTTGTAGATTCTATTTTTTTTTTAACAACATTCCTAATAGTAAAGAGTGATGCATTCAGTACGTACATCTTTTTTTACATAGAGTAGATAAAGGATGTAGTAAGAACTTCTGATTCGATTGTGTGTTATTGTGACAAGAGTTGACAAAGTATTGGGTACTATAAAGCACTGAATACTCATGTCACTCAACAAATAACTTGCAGAATGCTAAACAGCATTTTTCCTGGTTTTGTGGGCTCTCCAGAGATGTGCACCACCTTGTCCCTGCCATCTAAAGTGTCCTAGACTTCTCAATGAACAGGATATGTAGACTAATCAAGTTAAACAGCAACCTAAAGTAATATCAATTTAAAATTTAAAATCATTTCAACTTTTATTTTAGATTCAGGGGGTACATGTGCAGATTTGGTACATGGGTATATTATGTAATGCTGAGGTTTAGGGTATAAATGATCCTGTCACCTAGGTACTCAGCATAGCACCCAATAGTTACTTTTTCAACTCTTGCCTCCCTACTTCCTCTCTCCTTCCTCTAGTAGTCCCCAGGGTGTATAGCTTCCATCTTTGTGCCCATGTGTATTAATGTCTCAATCCCACTTTTTTTTTTTTTGAGACGGAGTTTCACTCTTGTTACCCAGGCTGGAGTGCAATGGCGATCTTGGCTCACCGCAACCTCCGCCTCCTGGGTTCAGGCAATTCTCCTGCCTCAGCCTCCTGAGTAGCTGGGATTACAGGCAGGCACCACCATGCCCAGCTGATTTTTTGTATTTCTAGTAGAGACAGGGTTTCACCATGTTGACCAGGATGGTCTCCATCTCTTGACCTCGTGATCCACCCGCCTCGGCCTCCCAAAGTGTTGGGATTACAGGTGTGAGCCGCCGTGCCCGGCCATTCCCACTTCTAAGTAAGGACATGCGGTACTTAGTTTTCCATTCCTGAGTTAATTCACTTAGGATAATGGCCTCCAGCTGCATCCATGTTGCTGCCAAGGACATTTGTTTTATGGCTGCATAGTATTCCATGATGTATATATACCACATTTTCTTTGGTGAACATCTTGGTTGATTCCATGTCTTTGCTATTGTGCATAGTGCTGTCATGAACTAGGAGTTCATGTGCCTTTTTTATAGAACCATTTTTTTTCCTTTATGTATATACCCAGTAATGGGATTTCTGGGTTGAATGGAGCTCTGTTTTTAAGTTCTTTGAGAACTCTCCAAACTGCTGTCCTCAGTGGCTGAACTAATTTACATTCCCACCAACAGTGTGTAAGTGTTTCCTTTTCTCTGCAGCCTCACCAGCATCTGTTACTTTTTGATTTTTTAATACTAGCCATTCTGACTGGTATGAGATGGTATCCCATTTTGGTTTTGATTTGCATTTCTCTGATGATTAGTGGTGTTGAGCTTTTTTTATATATATATTCTTTGTCTGCTTTTAAGTATTCTTTTGCGAAGTGTTTGTTCATGTCCTTTGCCTACTTTTTAATGGGGTTATTTGCTTGTTGAATTGCTTAAGTTCCTTATAGATTCTGGATATTAGACCTTTGTTGGATGTGTAGTTTTTGAATATTTTCTCCCATTCTGTAAGGTCTGTTTATGCTGTTGATGGTTTCTTCTGCTGTGCAAAAAGCTCTTTAGTTTAATTAGGTCTCACTTGTCAATTTTTTTGGTACAATTGCTTTTGAAGTCTTAGCTACAAATTCCTTGCCAAGGCCAATGTCCAGAATGGTATTTCCTAGTTTTTTTTTCTAGGATTTTTATAGTTTGAGGTCATTGTTCCATATGTGTGTGATTGTGTGCATGTCTACAAATATTACCCTCATCCTTCCTGTTAATCTGCAATGGTAGATCCTGTTGAGAGTCCTTTTGTCATTGGTTAATTTCCTCACAACATTCTGTGCCCAAGTCCTTAGGTAAGCTATACCTGGCTAACCTAGCCTTTTATTCTATGCTTGGTCATAGAAAAAAAAGACTATATTTAGTCATCGATTAAAGATAGTCTGTTAACATTTCCTAAAACTAATAACCACATTCGTTGTTCTCATAATAGAAAAACACTTATATTTTCCCTCAAGAATTAACTGTTTCTAGGAAAAGCCCTAAATCCTAATGATAGTCAATCAACAAATACTTGCAGAATGCCAGTGCAAACAGTATTGTGCCTGGTATTGTGGGCTCTCCAGAGATGTGCACCACCTTGTTCCTGCCATCTGAAGTGTCCTAGACTTCTCAACGAACAGGATATGTACACCAATCAAGTTAAATAGCAACCTAAAGTATGTTAAGTATGGTTATAAGCTAAGCAAGAGGCATGGACAAGAATCAAGAAGCTCAAAGGAAGGAGAAATCATTTTTGCTTGAATTAGAGAGTGGTACAAGATTTAATGGAAGTTTGAATAGGGCATTAAATAAATAGTTGGGGTTTGAGTACAAGGAGTAAGGCTATCTGACATTTATAAGCAAGGGTGACAGTTGTCACACTTGCTGGCGCTAGCAGCAATGAAGAAACAACCAAAAAAAAAAGTGCTTAAGTGCATGGTGGAAACTTTTCTTCATCAGTGACTTAATTGTTCCTGTTTTCTCCTGAAGTAGAATTTCAGAAAAGCTTCCACCTAGGACATACAGCAGCTATTTTAGTTCCTATAAGGCTCACCTCAGTAGGAAATCCTCCCAGACTTTTCACCCAAGTAAAATTTCAGCAGGAAGACAGGAATAAGATATACTGAAAAGTTATTGCTCATGACTACAGTTTGGTAATAAAGGCCTGATTCAATCTCATTGGCAATTTTTTTTTTTTTTTTTTTTTTTTTTTTGAGACAGAGTCTCCTTCTGTCCCCCAGGCTAGAATGCAGTGGTGCGATCTCGGCTCCCTGTTACCTCTGCTGCCCGGGTTCCAGTGATTCTCCTGCCACAGCCTTCAGAGTAGCTGGGATTACAGGTACCTGTCACCGTGCCCATCTCATTTTTGTAGTTTTTAGTAGAGGTGGGGTTTTACCATCTTAGCCAGGCTGGTCTTGAGCTCCTGACCTCCTGATCCACCCACCTTGGCGTCCCAAAATGCTGGGATTATAGGCGTGAGCTACCACGCCTGGCCTCATTGGCAAATTTAATAGCGCTCATTGCTGAGTTTTATCTTGATTTGTGAATCCTAACATATAAGGAGATATTTCTAAATTCACTATTTTTCTACACATAGGTGGCTATTGATATTTATCACTGTAGGTAAATATCATAATTTTATAGCAGTTTCTGTTAACCTCTTAAAGTTTCTTTTTATTTCTTTTTTTTTTTTTTTTTTTTTTTTTTGAGGTAGAGTTTTGCTCTTGTCGCCTAGGCTGGACTGCAGTGACTCGATCTCACCTCACTGCAACCTCTGCCTCCCAGGTTCAAATGATTCTCCTGCTTCAGCCTCCTGAGAAGCTGGGATTATAGGGATCCACCACCATGCCCAACTAATATTTCCATTTTTGGTAGAGACAGGGTTTCACCATGTTGGCCAGGCTGGTCTCGAACGCCTGACCTCAGGTGATCTACCTGCCTTGGCTTCCCAAAGTGTTGGGATTACAGGTGTGAGCCACCGTGCCTAGTCAGTCTCTTAAAGTTTCTTTTACATTAAAGCATTTACTAGTATTACAAACTATTTTAATCCTATTTTTTGTTTTGTAAAGCAGATTTTACATTGAATAGAATCTATATTGAGACTCTGATTATATTTACTTATTAAAAGCAAACCCATTAGTGCATTTAATTTTGAAGTCAAACATCTGTCTAGTTTTATTCTTTATTATATAGCTAAAGGAAAAATAATGCCGCACAGAAATGCAACTAGTTTTTCCAACATAGTAAAGTTAGAATCTTGAGACAGTCTACTCACTTTATTTTTATTTTATTTTTTAGTCTTTTGGCCAGTAGCAAATTGATGTGGCCTTGTGCATGATTCTGAATATCCACCCTTGTTCAGCTGTATGAATTGCTGCCAGTGTGACAATAAACTGGAAGCTATATCCAACTTGCTTTGCCCACTATATTTTTGTAAAGATCTATATTCTTTCAAGATACTACTAAGTGATCCATGATTAAATGTTTTGGTGGTCTGCTAATTTTAGGAAAGGTGGGAGCAATCAGTGGATTTAACATAGTGTATATTGGTATTTTATTTAACCCAGTGTTTCCCAAATGTGTTTGAACTTGGAAACACCCACCCCCTTTCTTCTTTCCTTCCTTCCAACTTCCTTCCTTTCTTACTTTATTTTTTAAGAACACATATTAAAATCCCTTATAGAACAGGTTTCAGGAATGTGCACTATGAAACTTTCATACACACATGCACATTACAGAGATACGTTGTTTATGTCTTTTTCTATTAATCTCTACCTTTTCTGGGGCATAAATGAGTAACTTACAAGTTTTACTAGTTATTCTGATGTCAAGTTTAGTGGGAAGGAGGCTGAAGCTCTATCTAAAATAAAGTTTGAGATTGATCTGAGTATTTTAAGAGTTCTTACTATCTGTATCTTCTATGGCCTGTTGCTCTGTACAATCAGAAGTTGACAGAGCATAACAGAAGTTATCTCTATGGGGAAGAGTAGGGTGGGTCAGAGGTGAAATGAGACTTTTCCCTTTTGCCTTTTGTAACCTTAAGAAGAAAAAGCAAATTAAAAGACCTAAATTGATGGAGAGAACCAGTACTTTACAACAGAATTTCTTATTTCAAGCTTTGGTAACTACTAGCTTCTCTGGTAGTTTTAAACATGTTTTATTTAGAAAATAACAAAATTTGTAAAACTTTTTAAGAAATAGGCTTGTATAAAAGTAAGATAAATCTGACAAGATTGGATTAATATCTTTTGTCCTTTATGTTGTACGTACCTGTTGTTAATATACTGTGCCATCAATGTATATTTATGTGCTAAATGAGCAACGTGTATTATTTTTCTCTGTATCTTTGGCAACTAACCTTGCAGTGTGCCTGGAACATAGTACGCATTCAATATGTTTGTTGACGTGAGTGTGGGGGTGGGAAAACTTAATTTCAATCCTATGGAAATATGTTAATGGTTGAAATCTTAAAAGGATTATGTTCTTTTGAAAACATCTTTAAAATATAGCCCATTTGATTTTTGCATATATATCTATCTTGTCTAAGAAAGGATTTAAGGTGATATACTTAGTACAGTTGGATCAAATAAAATTTAAAATAAATGGGTAAAAGAACAAACTTGGAGGATTTATACATCCCCATTTCAAAACCCAATCTAAAGTGATGGTATTCAAGACAACATGGCAGTGGCACAGGATAAGCAGATAAATCAATGGAGAGGAATTGAGAGTCCAGAAAAAAACATTTACATTTGTGGTCCATTGATTTTCGAAAGAGCTGGACAATTAAATAGACAAAGGGTTATTTTTTTTTCAACAAATGGTGCTGCAACAATTGGATGTTATATACAAAAATTAACTTCTTCACAATAATCATACTCAAAACTTAACTGAAAATGAATGATGGACCTAAATATAAGAGCTGAAATTATAAAACTTCTAAAAGGAAGCATAGAAAAAACTTTATGACCTTGGATTAGGCAGAGTTGTTAGGTATGATACCAGAAGCATGAGCCATAAGATAAAAAATTGATGAATTTAATTAAACTTAAAATTTTTATGCTACAAAAGACATTGGAAAGAAACTAAAAAGACAGGCTGCAGACTGGGAGAAAATATTTGCAAATCATGTGTGATAAAGAACTTGTATCCAAAACATGTAAAGAATTATAAGTAAATAATTAGGCAAACAACCCAACTTAAAGAGCAAAAGAACAGAATAGAAACTTCATCTGAAGAGACATGAGAATGATTAATAGCCACATGTAACTACAGTGAGCATCATTAGTCATTAGGAAAATGCACATTGAAAACACAATGAAGCCGGGCACGGTGGCTCAAGCCTGTAATCCCAGCACTTTGGGAAGCTGAGGCGGGCGGATCATGAGGTCCAGAGATCGAGACCATCCTGGTCAACATGATGAAACCCCGTCTCTACTAAAAATACAAAACATTAGCTGGGCATGGTGGTGCGTGCCTGTAATCCCAGCTACTCAGGAGGCTGAGGCAGGAGAATTGCTTGAACCCAGGAGGCAGAGGTTTCGGTGAGCCGAGATCGCGCCATTGCACTCCAGACTGGGTAACAAGAGTGAAACTCCGTCTCAAAAAAAAAAAAAAAAACAATGAGATACCACAATGAGATTACACCCCACTAGGTGGCTGTAATAAAAAGGACAATATATCGTGTCCAGGATGTGGAGAAACAGGAACTCTCATATTATACATTGTTGGTAGGAATGTAAATTGTTACAGCCACTTTGGAAAATAGTTTGGCTATTTCTTTTAAAGTTAAACCAACTTATCATATGTAGTAAGGTTCTCCAGGGAAACAGGACTAATCAGGTGTGTTTGTGTGTGTGTGTATACATGTATCTATATATGAAGAAATTTATTTTAAGGAATTGGCTCATGCAGTTGTGGTATCTTGGTGTATGTGATGGAGGAAAGCAGCAGAGGCTGAAGACTGAGAAAGAATTGCAGTTTGAGTCTGAAGGCAGTCAGCTGGAAGACCAGGAAGAGCCGCTGTTGCGATGAAGTCTGAAGGGAGTCTGCTGGGGAATTCCCTTTTTCCCAGGAAGGTCAGCCTTTTGTTCTGTTTAGGCCTTCAGCTAATTAGATCAAGCCCCCTCATATAATGGAGGACCATCTGCTCTACTCAAAGTCTACCAGTCTAAATATAGATCTTGTCCAAAATTACTCTTGCAGAAATTTCAAGAATAATGTTTGACCAAATATCTGGGTGCTATGGTCCAGCCAAATTGATACACAATTTTTAATCATTGTACCATATAAACCTACCAATTCCAATTCTTGGAATCTTCCTAACAGAAATGAAAACATATGTTCACACAAGGACTTATATGTAATTGCTCTTGGCAACATTATTTATAATAAACATTAATAAAAACAAGAAAAAAATCCAAATGTCCATAACTTGGTAAATGAATAAACAAAATGTGGCATATCTGTACATTGGAATACTATTCAGCAACGAAAAAGGAAGAAAATATTGATATATGCTGCAGCATGGATGAAACTTAAAAATATTGTGGTAGACTCAATAGACTACATATTACATGATTTCACTTATGAAATGTCTAGAAAAGGGGAACTGATTGAGTTAGTGAGAAGATCAGAGGCGAACTGGGGGTAGGAGAAGGAGTTGCGTGCATATGAGCTCAAAGGAATTGGGAGAGATAATGGGAAACTGGATTGTAGTAATGATTGCATCCATTAGTACATTTTAGTCCTCTAAAAATGGACCAAAACTTCATTGAATTGTCCAGTGTTCAATGGACAATGATTAATTTTATGGTATATAAATTGTACCATATCAAAATTATAAAAGTGGTACAAATGGAGTAAGGATAGGACACACATTACATCTTATAAACGCTCCTGTATTTTGCTTGAGGTGGATCACAGATTTTGCTCTAAGTTCTCTAAGAAGATATTTCTCAAGATGAGATTTGTTTTCTATTGTTTCACAAGATTAAAATTTATCAATATTGGCCAGGCGCAGTGGCTCGTGCCTGTAATCCCAGCACTTTGGGAGGCTGAGGCGGGTGGATCACCTGAGATCAGGAGTTTGAGACCAGCCTGATCAACATGGTGAAACCCGTCTCTACTAAAATTACAAAAATTAGTTGGGTGTGGTGGCACATGCCTGTAATCCAGGCTACTCAGGAGGCTGAGGCAGGACAATTGCTTGAACTCAGGAGGCGGAGGTTGCAGTGAACCATGATTGTGCCACTGCACTCCAGCGTGGGTGACAGAGCGAGATTCCATCTCAAAAAAAGAAAAGAATATTTTAGGAGAAGTCTAATAATTATAATTCAAAGGAAAATATATCCTTCTAGTTATACTGCAGTGTAATCAAGTCTGTCCTTAAACAGTATCCTCATAGTAAATAACTGAAGACTCTCTTCTGAATTCCTGTTTCTTGAGCCCCCTCTCTATATGGTCTGGTAGCCTAACATCAAAGGCACTTTGATAAATATAGCCCTGCTGGGTGAATAGGGAGAAGTACTCGGTCCGGAATACGATTCTTTGGTGGTATGACTTAATCCCAAGAATGGAACTACAAAAGACCTTGAGTAGCCAAAGGAATCTTGAGAAAAAGAACAAATCTGGAGGCATCACACTGCCTGACTTCAAATTATACTAGGAAGCATTTCCAAACCTCAAGAAAAATATAAATATCTAGGCACAGGAAGGTCAAAAGTCATTTAACCTACCAAGACAGAATCATAAAGAAATAGAACACCTGAGTACACCAATAATGAGTAACAAAACTGAATCAGTAATAAGAATTAGTCTGTCAAAGAAAAGTCCAAACCCTGATGCTTTTCCTGCTGAACATTTAAAGAAGAAATAATGTCAATTCTTCTCAAACTATTTCAAAGAATATTAACCATATTAACCCATAGTAACCAAAACAGCATATAACACACATAAAAACAGACACATAGGACAGTGGTACAGAATAGAGAATCCAGAAATAAATCCATATATTTACAACCAGTTGGTTTTTGATGAACATGCTAGGAACACACATTGGGGAAAGGACATCCCCTGAAGTAAATGGTGCTAGGAAAACTGGGTATCCACGTACAGAAACTAGATGCCTGTTTCTTACCAACATCAACTCAAAATAGATTAAAGACAAACTATGAAACCACTGGAATAAAACATAGGAGAAAAGCTTCATGACATTGGTCTGGACAAGGTTTGTATGGGTAAGACCTCAAAGCACAGGCAAGGAAAGCAAAAAGAAACCAGTGAGATTACATCAAACTTAAAAGCTTCCGTTCAGCAAAGGAAACAATCGAGAGTGAAGAGACAACTTAAAGAATGGGAGAAAATATTAGCTAACTAATATCCAGACGGGGTTAATATCCAGAATGTGTAAGGAATCTAAACAACTCAATAACAAAAAGCAGGCAAACAATCTGATTGCTAACATGGGAAAAGATCCAAATAGATATTTCTCAAAAGAAGACATACGGCAACAGGCATATGAAAAAATGTTCAACATCACTTACCAGGGAAACGCAAAATCAAAACAGTAATGAGATTATCACCTTACCCCAGTTAGAATGGCTGTTACCAAAAAGACCAAAAAAATTAACAAATCCTGGCAAGGATCTGAAGAAAAGGGAACTCTTAATTTATACTGTTGGTGGGAATGTAAATTAGTATAACCATAATGGAAAACAATGTGGAAGTTCTTTAAAATATTAATAATGGAACTACCATATGACCTAACAATTTCACTATACTGGGTATATATGCAAAATATGTGAAATCAGTATGTTGTTGAAGAGATAATCTGCCCTCCTATGTTTACTGCAGCACTAGTTACAATAGCCAAGATAATGGAATCAACCTAAGTGTTTATTAGGGTATGAATGGATAAAGAAAATATGGCATATATACACAGTGAAATACTATTCAGTCACAGAAAAGAATGAAATTCTGTCATTTGCAGTGAACATAGATGAACCCAGAGGACATTATATTAAGTGAAATAAGCCAGGCATCTCATTTATATGTGGAATGTAAAAAAGTTTATCTCATAGAAGTAGAAAGTAGAAGAGTGATTACCTCTGGCTGGGGAGGAGATAGGAGAAATGGGGAGACGTTGGTCAACAGGTGCAAAGCTACAGTCACATAGGAGGAATAAGTTCTAGTGTTCTATGGTGCAGTAGGGTGACTGTAGTTAATAACGTATATTTCAAAATGGAAGAGCAGCTTTGAATGTTCTTGTCAAAAAATGACAAGTATCAAAATACCACATTGTATTCCATAAATATATTCAATTATTGTGTGTCAAAAATAAACTTTAAAAAGATACCAGTTTGGTCACATACATATTTACATAAATGTAGTTTATCATTTCATTACAGTTATTCCCACTTTTATATTTCATCATTTATCTCACATTGGTATTTTGTATGTTGTGTTTGAAAATCACAGCTTTAGAGTACCATAAATGGTCTTAATTTTGTATTTGTAATCCCACTCTTGCTTCAGTCATGAGAAAGTGACTAAATAACTGTGTTAAATGAACTGAAGGAGAGCCTGAGGATGAATCCTTTGGCTTGATTATGTATGTACAATAGTTTAGTAAGACGAAAATGGTTGGTTATAATTGTAATGATTTAGTTGGTGTATATTGTGTTTGGAAAATTTTGTTTTATAATATCTCAGAGAAAATTGGCCTCTCAAAAATAATTTTACCTTGTAATGGACTTTGCAAATTGCTTCTGCAAAATAAGTAGGTTTAGGTTTCTGCTTTCAGTTAGGTTTTAGAAGGTGATAATGGGACATTATGGCTTCTGGAACAACTAAAAACATAAATTACAAAAATCAACATTGTCATAATAGGTTACTACTTAATAAATTGCCCCCATATTCAGTCGTGTAAAACAACAACTCTCATTTAGCTCATGGTTCTATGGGTTGAGAATTCAGGCGGGTCCCAGCATGGTGATTTTTGGTTGCATGTTGCATTGACTGAGATCACTGGGTGGTATTCTGCTTGTGGGTGGAATGCTCTGGAGGATCCAAGATGCATATGTATACAGGTGCCTGGGAAGAGGTGGAAGGCTAAGTCTACATGAGCTTTCTAGCATGGTAGTCTCAGCATAGTCAGACTTCTAATTATTGTGGCTTGGGGCTTCTAGAGTGAATTTTCCGGGAGATAAAAAGTGGAAACTGCCAATGTCTTAAAGCCTAAAACTGAAAAGTGGTGCCATGTCACTTCCACTGTATTCTGTTGATCAGAGGAGTCACAGAGTCCTCCTAGTTTTACTGAGAGAAGACATAGGCATGACCTTTCAGTGGAAGAAGTATCAAAATATTTGTGTTCATCTTTAATCCACCACACTTCACTATCTGTTCACAAACGATTTAGTCTCTTCCTATGTTCCCTGTATACTCACCCACTTCCAAGAATCCAAAAATTCTTTTCCTACTGTTCTTTAGCCTGAGTCTTAAAGTTCAAGAACTTATTTTCAACAAGTATACTGTTCAGGAATCTCCTCAAGTGTAGCTGAAGAGATGACAACCCAACAATATATTGAAGAGACAGTCATAGAGTAGCTGCAGTAAATATTCCCATTCGCAAATAGGAAAACCGGAGACATAGAGCTTCACTGGTTCATAGAAATTTTGATCTCCTGCTGTTAGTTCTTTTATTAGGGTATTCTTGCCTCCTGATAGTGATTCTCTGTGGCTCCAGGTTTTGTCTTCTCAATTCAGAGTCATCCTTTTTCTGTAAGAAATGGCCATTTCTTGCAATTGAGCAGCCTTTTCAGCCTTTCTGGCTGTGGAAATTTGAGAGTTCAGAAGCATGTTTTCATTTTGCACTATCTCTGTGCCCTTTCAGTGCAAGCTGATGTAATGATTTTTAAAACTTTGTGGGCTTCCTGTGTATCAAATTATAACCCACTCCATTATTCAGAGGCCGACCCACATTTCTTTTCGAGTGGCATTTTTTTTTCTTTCATACTGAGTTAAGATAGTTTGCAATAACACCCATAAGATTCTTATGAGCTTTTCTGTCTATTTGAAAGAGTCCAAAGTGCACATCATCAAGATCCTTAGAGGTCTTTTGTCTCAGAACAGAGTCTAAGTGTCATACTCTTAAGATTCTTGGAACTGAACTAGATACAATTTTAAATAATTTTGCAGTCTCAGCAAGGTGTTTTACAGCCATGCTGTGGAGATTTTTGTCCTGAAACCATGCTTTACTGGTAAGCCCCAAGCCTTAATAGTAGTTCTATAACTCTGAAGCTTTTTCTTACTTTTCTCTCTAGAGATAATGGGGGTGAGAATCTGTTTAGTTTTGAAAAGATCAAGTCCTAGTTCTTTAAAAATTTTTCTCTAAATTCTACATGAAAATGAAACAGTTCTTTCATCAGTTTATCTTTGTATAGGCGTAACTTATAGGTAGCAAAAGAGACCAGGAGTTTCAACCTTCTACCTAAAAATCTTCCTAGCCAAATGTCTCACTTTATGGAGTATATTTTGTTTTTTCTATTTCATGCAAGGAACAGTGTTACAAACTTTCCCCTGCGTAAGAAGAGTTCTTTCTCTGTCCTCTATAAGGTTTTCATTTATGTTGTTCAAGCCTTCACTAACAGTCTTCTTCAGTCACTTACAGCTTGTGCTCACCTCAGGTCCTAAAACCATTGCCACGTGTTTTAAGATTTTATTGTACAATTTAACTTCCCTGTACTAGCTTCTGTTATGGTTATCTAATTCTGTGTAACAAATTACCTAAGCGCATCACCTTAACACAATAGCCATTTTATTGTACCTCACAATTTGTGAGACAGAGAAAAGGGCAGGCTAAGCCGGTGGGAATTCTTGTTCATGTAGCATCACCTGAGGTCACTTGGTGGCCTTCAACTCTAGAATGAGCTCAGTGGGGTCTGGAGGATTGAAGATAGCTGTAATCACATTCCTGGCACTTTGACAAGGATAACCCAAAACCTAGTTTTATCTGGGATTGTCAACCAGAGGACCTACATATAGCTTCTCTAGTATAACAGTCCTACGGTAGTTAGACTATGCTGACAATAGCACAAAAGATAGGAAGGCAGAAATAGGTAAATTTTGTTATACAATTTTTATATTTTGTATGTGAAGTTGTGTAATAGTTGAAGTTATGTTGTGACAGGTTAGATGTGCATATTTTAGACATGAGAGCAATCACTAAAACTACAAAGATGCAAGTATATTTATAATAGGCCAGTAGTGGAGATAAAATGGAAAACTAAAAAATATTCAATTTCAAATATGACAGAATAAAAGGAAAAGGGAAGAAGAACAGATTGGGACAAATAGCAAAGAACAAGATGGTTCATTCAACTCCAACCGTGTAAATAATTACATTAAGTAGGAATGATCTAAGTATTCTAAAGTCAGAGATCATTAGGCTGGATAAAGTAGCACGACCTAAATATACTATCTACAAAATATTCCCTTTATATACAAAGAGGTTAAAAGTAAAAGAATTGAAAGAGATATCGTGCAGATACTAATCATTAAGAAAACTGAAGGGAACTATATTAATACCGAATAAAATAAACACAAAACATGAAATAATACTAGCAGTATTATATTTCTTAATGATGTAAGAATCAATTAATTAAAAAGACATAATTCTAAATGTCTGTAAGCCTAGTAACAGAGCCTTAAAACACCTGAAGCAAAAATGGACAGATCAGAAAGAGAAATAGATAAATCTAATACAGTTAGATATCTCAACACTTCTCTTTCTCACTTTTCTCTCAATTGATAGAACACATAGGCAGAATATCAGTAAAACAAAACAAAACAAAAAAACCCAGAAATCTGGAACAGTACTAGGCATAAAATTGAGAAAAATCAACAAAACCAAAAGTTGTTTCTTTGAAAACATTAGTAAAATTGAGAAACTCCTATACAAAAAAAAAGAAAGTTCAAATTAACAACATAAGAATAAAAAGGAAACATTAACAGAGATCCAGGAAATACATAAGGGATAAGAGGGATAAGAAAATGTTATGAACAATTTTATGTCAATACATTTGACAGTTTAATGAAAGAAACAGATTCCTTGAAAAATACAACATAAAAATGACTCAAAAAAATCTGAATACTGCTGTATTCAGCAGTAAAAAATCTGAATGCTAGTAAAAAAATCTGAATATCTGTTAGAGATATTGACCCCTTAATTAGAAATCTCCCCATCTCTAGAGGCATCATCAACTGAATTAGGTCTCAGTATTAAGTCCTTGAATGTGTCTAGAAATTTAAAACCACTGTAGCTGGTGAGTTCTCCCCTCAACCCACTCCCCCATGTAGTTTTCTTCATACTACTTTCTGTTTATTTACTTTGCATCCCTGTTGTTGGAGTTTTAAAGGGACCAGTTAATTGCGTCACTTTTTATTCTAACCTCTGAATTCTTTGAGTAGACTTAAGATGAGAATGAAGATGTCAGTTTTGTTTATGGAGAAACTAGGTAGAAGAGTATACTTAGCATTGCGTCTAGTCTTCCTACCCCTTCAAATTGGATTGACTTAACTTGCCCAGTGGTGTTTAGTATGTTGATGACTGGACAATGCATGTGCGTTTGGGCAAGCAAGTTCTTTGAGTCAGAGACCAATGACACACGTGGCCGGTCTTTTACCCTTTCTCACCAAATAGGTGTGCCAGAAAGAGGGAGAAAGGTTGGGGTTTTGTCACCTACAACTTAGGTAACGCCCTTATTATGGTCTCTTTTTCCAAGCAGTCACACCTTCCCAGTTCAGATGGAACCCACGGTTAGTCCACTGCTGACTCACTTTCAGTTCCTTATGTCCTTTGGACCTTATTCTCGATTGTGAACGAGTTATTACAGCGTTGATCTTTTTTCGTAACTGTTCTCCTTTCTCTTCCATAGAAATTTAAACCTGGCCAAGACTGCAATTTTTTTTTTTTTTTTTAACCATCTCAAGAAAAAGCATGGCATTAAAAAAATCCTAGCTTTTAAATGAGGGTCGATGTGTACCTTTGCTCACCAGTGTCAATTCAAGGCTCAGCACTGTTCATTATAAGGCCACCTTTGTTCATTAGTTCCTTTTCTTGTAAATTTTTCACCATTGTCTCCCTTTTCTAATTCCTGTTATTGGTTGACTTCCAGGACACTCCAAATTCTTCTCTGATGTCACTACCGGGCTTGAAAGTAATGTCAGCCCATACCATGTGGTGGTAATCTGTTTCTCCAAATCCTTATTTTTGAGTTTCTGATACTCAGAGCTCATAGTTTTTTAACTTTCTCAGCTATGCCAATCAGAATCATTCTAATATCTTAAATATCGGAAGCCCCTCTTTTCTGTTTTCTTCTTCTCTGGCAGTGTTTTTCTCTTAACTCTTAAATTCAATTTTTTTTGTTGTTGTTCATATACTTTCTCTTCATTTTTTTTCTCCCTTCTTCTCCTCCCTTTCCCTCTCCCTCTGTCTCAATAGATGGTCTTGCCATTGCGTCTGTGGTCGCTCAATGTTACTCCCTTACACAGAAAATGTCTGTACTCATCACCCATCCTTTCTTCTGTTTCTAACCATAGAGAAACAACTGTTTCTCCTCTTTAATGTCTCACTGTGCTAAAGTTCTTGTTCCCATCTTCTCTTGAATTTGTTCCATTATTTACCATTCTCCCTTTATATTTCTTCTCTTTACTAGCATTAAAAGTGAAAAAAAGAAAATCAACACCAACAACAAAAACCTTGTTAAAGATTCAGCTTCACTTTCAAAGTATATCAGGCTTCTTAGAAGACTAAAATTTATTGGTTAACTCCACTTTTTTGCCTTTAAAAAGAATCTTCCAATTATTGGAAATCTTAGTTCACTTTTATTGCCTTTCTGAAAGGTATTCCAAAGGTACTAGTGACTGGTAAGTTCTTACCAGTTCTTCTGCCCTGAAAAAGCAGGACAGAGCACTGTCTTCTTTTGCTCTTCTTTGGTGACTTCATTGATAGATGACAATCTTTTGTGGAAGGCCCTTTCTAAAATAAACCTTTTAGGAGATGTGCAAACTGTTCTACTGATTTAGTGCAGCAAACAAGACTGCAGAGATGATTCTGAAATGATACCTCCTTAGAGAAAATTTGTATAAGGTTTTTTATTAATTATACGTTGGAGCTCTGAAATTCTAGGACAGGCTGTCACAAGTGAAGTGAGTCACTGGATTGGTTGATTTCTTAAGTTCATGGTTGATGTAAACAATACCTGGTTCTGATGGGAAAGAAAGGTCTATTGTGACCTTATAACTGAATGTTGGTGATGGTTTCAGGTCTCAGTCTTGCATAATTGTTTAGTTGGTTATTCTGGTTCTCACTTTCAGGTGTATCTTCAGAGAATTTTAAACTTTTCACTTTTATTGCAGTTACTCAGATTTCTTTTCATCTTGACTACTGTAGTAACAAAACAGATCTCACTGCTTTTTGAATTTTCTCATGGTTAACTTATACTCAAAAACCAGAGCCATCTTTTAAAATACAAATTTGAGTGTGTTTTCTGCCAGACACGCTTGATGTCTCTCTCTCTATAAAATAAAGCCCCATGCACTGAATGTAGCACTCAGCCTCTTCGAGTGTAATCCCAGCCCCAAATCCTCGTCCTTATCGATCTCCCTCCCCATTTCCCTCTTTGTATTCAGTCCATAAGGCAAGACTGCCCACATTTTCCCTGTAGTGATTAACCTGCTCCGAAACCCTATAGCACCTTATGTCACTTTTAGCACTTACTACATATGTCTCGATACAGAGTTTTGTTTTTTGTTGTTGTTGTTTGTTATTTCATTTTTAATTGAAGGATGCTGTTCAGGTGACAATTTGCCCCAGAAAAAATACCAGTGGGCAAAATCTAGCCGGTTTTTCCCTTTCAGCCATTCCTCTGCCCTTTCTTTCTTTTTTTTTTTTTTAATTGCATTTTAGGTTTTGGGGTACATGTGAAGAACATGCAAGATTGTTGCATAGGTGCACACTGTGCTGCCTTCCTCCCCATCACCTACATCTGGCATTTCTCCATGTTTGCCTCTTAATTGAGGTTTGTATTTCTTAAGAACAAAAATTCTTATTCAACTTCATAGCTCCCCGTTCCCCATGATACTGATTAGGGCACAAATACAGCTAAATTTCAAATAATTCAGTTTAAATCAGGCTTAAATATCTATTGTATTTTCTAGAATTTTTAGAAGATGGACATAAAAATATGTGAAGACAATATATCTCCTATTTTAGAAGTCTTTGAGCCCAGCTTGAGATTTTTATTTTAGGTTCTTAACTTAATACCTGGTATAAGAAATGTAAATTTTATAGAATGTCATATAACTCTTTTATGGTCTTTCAGGTACAATCATCTGATTGGCTCTTATAAGGTACCTAGAAATTCTTTTAATTTCGTTATTTCCACTACATTTGTTTTCAGATAAAAATGAATCCCGTTTCCCATCCAGTACTGAAGTGCTAAAGTGAGAAGATATTTGCTAAGTCAGATCACCTCGGGTAAGTCTGCTCACATCTATCTTGGTACCAGCTTAAGGTTGATTTAAAATGCGAATAATTAAGTTCACTAACTTGGACGTCTCAACTTTCAAATTTCTCAGCATATCTTCTAGTTACCTTGTATATTGAATCACTGTACTTGGGAAATAGTACAAAGATGATTTCTTATTAAATTTCACATGCTTATAAAAAGAAAATGTTCAGTTTTAAACTCATGGTGTTATTTTTTAAAATGAGACTAACACCTTAAAATCATCCTTATTTGTGTCAAGTCTAGTCATAAAGTCCTAAGAGTCAAACAATGCTTTTGAAATGTTTTTTTCCGTTGTAGCTGATTATATATATTTGTATATATATTAGTTTTTAAAGTCTTTATACAACTTTTCTGGATGATTTATATGTTCTTATTTAAAGAAATACTTTGTTAATTAACATTTAACTACCATACTCAGACACAGGTATGCAAAGAAAAAAAATTAACTACCTTAAATGTTTATTAACTATTTGTATAAAAAAATCTTTGAAAGATCATCTTATTCACCCTCAACTCTTACAGTAATCTCCTAATAGTCTTTCTGTATTCATTCTGTCTTCCCCTGTCATGTGTTCATTGTTACATAAACCTGCATTTAGAACCACTTTAGTAATTTAAAAACTCTTTAATGGCTTCTAACTACCTCTTAGATGGAATCCAAGTTCCTTTGCCTGTCATTCGGAGCCCCCTACTAAGGTCCTGCAAACAAACCCCACTTGAGCCAACTGGACTTTTCCTATTCTCTGAACTCTCATTGTTCTTCATGCATCTGTCTTGATTTGTACTGGTTTTCCTGCCTGTGATGTCCCCTGCTGCCCTAAAACTATTTCCTCTGCACATTGAAACCCTGTGCAGGCCTCTCTATGACACATTCTCTGATTACTCCAGCTAGAGGCACTAGCTGTTTCTCTCTACCAGTGTCATTGAATGTTTTGTTGTATCACTGTTGTGGCGTATTTTACCATTTAGCTTTATTGTTTGTGTTTATGTCTGTCTTTTCTCCCACCCTAGATTATAAGGACTATAAAATCAAAGATCTTACCTGATTTTTGTCTCCTATAGCATTCACCATAGTCTTTAGAAATGCTTTGTAAATATTTATATAATAAATTAAGAATGTGCTTGACTTTTTCTCTCATTATTTCCTCTGTCTTTAATCCTTATAAACACATATGGTCCATATTCTTGGCAACCATTCTTGTTCTGCACTCCTTGTTGCCATCTTATCCTAGGAAAATACTGACCGTAGTGCAGTTAACAAGATACAGTCAGTTCCTGACCCAAGAAATACACTGTATTCCAGAATTTCAGGTCTAGTTCTGTTGTTTGGAATGAGAAAGCATTTTTCCATAAAAACAATGTTATAAATAGTGGTTAGGTTCTCAGCCAGCCCTCTCAAGACTATTTAACTCACAAGTACCAGTACTACTTTCACTATGGGCAGCCACAGTGTACAATGCTGTTTTGTGGAGAGATTATAGCTCTGGATATGGAAATAAATCTCCCATGCTCTAGAACCAGGACAGAAAGTTTCTGGGCAGGTTGAACAGTAGGAGGGTCTGAGCTGGGGCTCTGACAGTGTTGGATACTCTCCCATCAGAAGCTTCTCGGTTTTCAGTAGATACAGGAGAGACTTTGACCTGTAGGTTATGATACTCTCATGCCATCTAAATTGAGGGGAAAGGGACACTTGCTCTTCTGATCCTTCGACAGTTGATGAGGTTGGTAAACAGGGTTTTCTCTATCCTTCCACATGGGTGGGTTGTTTGTAAGTCACGTATTGACAGATCAGGGACTATTTCACTACTTCCTCCTTTTGGATATTATACAGATTTATGGGAATTGAATATATAAACATGGAATATACTTCTATCTATAGGAAAAAAACACATTTATAGGTGTCACCCCTATGTTTGATATCACATCAGTTTTTATGGACATGTGATTATCATTTACATGGGCATAATGATGCTTCTAGTAAGAAACACATCAGCATGTACATAAACAACCCTCAACATTGATGCCTGAGGTTGTCCAGCTGTAAGAAAAAACGCTTCATAAATTTCAGAGGATTTAATTTATTCAATCATAATTATTGAACGTGTGAGTGTCTACTTCATGCTTAATACTGTTGTCAATGCTAGAGTCTAGGAAACGAGAATAAAAGGTGTTGTATAAAGTTTGTCTTCCTTGGGAAGTCTGAAATATATAGGGAGCAAAAATATTAAACATTCACATTGAAAACAATATATGATTAATTGACATAAAATACTTCATAAACATAAAAAATGCCTTTTGGATTCTCAGAATAGCAATATCATTATATTCCCATGGTTGTAAGGATACTGGTGGGATTTCACCTAGTTTTAGAAGAATAGTGAAGTTGTAAAGAGAGAGCGAGAGAGGAAATGATATTCCAGGTTGGATTAACAGCATGAATAGAGGACTGGCTACACAAACAAAAAAAAGGCATTACTGGGCCTGGCGCGGTGGCTCATACTTGTAATCCCAGCACTTTGGGAGGCCAAGGTGGGTGGATCACGAGGTCAGGAGTTCAAGACCCGCCTGGCCAAGATGGTGAAACCCCATCTCTACTGAAAATGCAAAAAAAATTAGCCAGGCATGGTGATCTGGGTACCTGTAATCTCAGCTACTCAGGAGGCTGAGGCAGAGAATTGCTTGAACTCGGGAGGTAGAGCGAAGATTGCACCACTGCACTTCAGCCTGGGCAACAGAGCAAGACTCTATCGCAACAAAAAAAAAAAAAAAAAAGAAAAAAGCATTACTGAATGGAGCAGAAGGGTTAATTCATGTTGGGTGAAACAATAGGGGGGCAGAAATAGACCAGTGGTTCAACCCTGGCAGTAGATAAGAATCGTCCATAGATATTTGTAAAGATTGCATCCCCAGATCTTAGCCCAGAACTAGTAAATAGAGTTTCAGGGGCATGGGACATAAGCCTGTTTATTTTTTAAAGCTCCCCTTGTGGTTCTGATATTCAGCCAGGGTTGAAAATCCCTGAATTAGAAGAATGGGCCAAATTTAGGAGAGCCATGAATGCCCTCCTGAGGAGTTGGGCCTCTGTCCCTCAAGCAGTGGGAAGACTTCAGAGGTTTCTGAGATGTGTGACATGATCAGATTGGTGTTTGCCAAGATAAATGATTTGTCAGCTACATGTGAATAAAAAAGAAATAAGAAACAGCTTGAATTAGAGCAGTGGTAGTGGTGAAAAAGAGGAGTCACCTTTTTAAGTGTAGTTAGATGTGTGGGAGCTGGTGATGTCAGTCTTGACCTCAGCATGATCTGTTTTATAAACTGATTATACAACTTCATCCTCATTAATTTGATCTCTTTTCTCATTCGGCCTGGCAACTTAAATAGTAATTTCAGCCAGTTTGCATTTAATGGAAGGAGACCATTGTCTACTCATGTACCCGTCTAACTCATAATGGTAAGTGAAGTTATGTGTATGAGGAATATGACCTTTAACGTAATCATTATAAAGCATTTAATAACTTCCCACATATGCAATAACACAAACCCAGTCCTGCGTGATTGTGCCAAGAGCCAGAATCACAAGTATAAAGTAGTTATTAGCACACAGTTCCTTAGCATTAAGTTCAAATGTGAAGAAATGTTCTAAGTCGTGTTATGGATTTTAATATTTTTAGCATTAAATTTGATAATTGCATAATTTTCTGATGTTAGACCCAAGCATGCCTCTTGACTACAACACCTGTTCTTTCTCTGAGTTTATGCTTCTCCAGCAAGGAGTGCAGTCCCTCACCCCCCATTTGGATCCATCTGCTGGTGTCAGTCAATGAGCACCCCTACCCTAGCCTCATCCAAAGGGATAACTGGGCCAGCAGAGAGGAGTTTTAAAGGAGTCAGAATTTCTCTTGTGGCACGGATGCACAAAGGATCTTGGTGGCTCTTTTGCTTCTGCCCTATGGGGGACATGATAGCTGCTAAGGTACACACACTGAGGAGTCCCAAGGCTCACCACAGGTCGGAACCATTTCAAATCTCTTTGATGTGTTTAAAAATTTTTTATGTTTGGAGGCAATGAACCACATTAATTAGCAGAGAATAAGTTCATAAAGTTTTGATGTGACCTGCCTCCTTTTAAAAAAGGCTCAACATCATAAAATTTTATAAAACAATGCCTTTCTTGGCAATTCTTTAATAGTACACATGTGACAATAGTTTCTACCATGGTCTTTGCCCATGACAATGAATTTATTGTTGTTTTATCAATATCTCCACATCCTATGAGTTACATTTCTAAAAGCTACTTAAGTTTCTGCTAATCACCCAAACATTTAACCAGAGAGTGAATGGTTTGCTTAGAGGGAAGAGAAAGGAGGTAACATTTCTCAAGTGCCCACTCTGTGCCATGTTCTTTACATGTGTTTTCCACTTTAACTCCATTTTACAAATGAGCAAATTGGACTTTATAGAGGTTTAAAAAAACTTACCCGAAGTCAAAAGTTGAGTCAGCAAAGGAAATTGGATTTGATTACAGATCTGGCTGTCTGACTGTCTAATCATCCTGGTCTTACAAATCTTCATGGTGCTTATTTGTGGGGTAACATCAGTAAACTTAGAATTAGGAGGTCTGAGTACAGGCTTCACCTCTTCTATAGTTTGGATGTTTGTCCCCTCTGATATGGTTTGGCTCTGTCCCCACCCAAATGTCACCTTGAATTGTAATCCTCATAATTTCCACGTGTCTAAGAAGAGACCTAGTGGGAGGTGATTGGATCATAGGGTCAGTTCCCTCATGCTGTTCTCATGATAGTGAGTGTGAATTCTCACCAGATCTGAGGGTTTTATAAGGGGCTTTCCCCCTCCTTGCTTTTCATGCTTTCTCTTGCTTGCTGCCATGTAAGACGTGCCTGCTTCCTTTTGCCATGGTTGTAAGTTTCCTGAGGCCTCTCCAGGCATGTGGAACTGTGAATCAATTAAACCTTTTTTCTTTATAAATTACCCAGTCTCTGGTATTTCTTTATAGCAGTGTGAGAACAGACTAATACACTCCCCAAATCTCATGTTAAAAGTTGATTCCCGTGTTTGAGGTGAGACCTAAGGGGAGGTGTTTGGGTCATGGGGGTGGGTCCCTCATGAATGTCTTGGTGCCCTCCTTGCTTTGTTAGTTTCCACAAAAGCTGATTGTTAAAAAGAGCCTGGTACTTCCCGTCCTCTTGCTTCTCCTCTTGCTATGTGATCTCTGCACAAGTGGCTCTCCTTTGCCCCCAGCTGTTAGTGGAAACAGCCTGAGGCCCTCACCAGAAGCCAAGCAGATGCTGGAACTATATGTTTCCTGTACAGCCTGCAGAACCATGAGCCAAAGAAACCTTTTTTTCTTTATAAATCACCCATCCTGACCTATTTATAGCAACACTAAATAGACTGAGACAACCTCTGTCACTAACAACCTTGAACAAGTTAACACCACCGAGCTTCAGTTTCCTCATCTGTAATATGGAGATAAAACCTGCTTTACTAACCATTTGGGGTTGCTGTGAGAATAATCATCTAGGGAGTTTCCAAATGATTTCATAGGTGTAAAAACCAATAGAAATTTCAGAGATGTTTAATTGAAGCAAAACACAGCAGCAACAACAACAATAAAGATTCAGTGAGATGAGTTGGACATATTTTATGGTATTTTACTTCCTAGCATTGCTCTATGAACTTACTAAAAATAATGTTGGTCAGATTTGTAAGTTCCAAACACTGTGGTGTTCCAAGCTGCCTCACTGTGCATTTAATACGTCAGTGTAGTAGAGAGTGTCCTAGCAATGTATCAAGTACCTGTATAGCAAATAGGTCTGAACTCTGGTAGATACCAAAGAAATGTTTGTAGCCAATGAGACTACTAACTAGCGATATGGCTTATTGAACTAGCGTTGGTATTAACATTCACACAAAGTTTCAGAACAAACCTGAGGAATAAAGACATTTTGTAAAACTGTTTTTACAAAACTGCTTTTCAAAAATGTTTGCAAGTTTCTGGACAACTTTTTTAGGTTACAATATGGTGAATACTGAAAGACAGTTATGAACTATTAATATCAACTTACAAATCCTTCAAGTATATACATACAGGTATGTATACACACACACATACACATACACACACACACACACACACACACACACACACACACACACACACAAAGTAAGAAGTTTGGAGAACTCAATGAAATTGTAAGGACAGTGCTATGAATGAAGTGACAGCCTGAGAAATATTAAGTCGTATCCTAGCCTTACACAAAACCTTTACCCAATTAAAGCTCTAAGTCTTTTTTACGTGGGACACCAACTGATGAGAGAGGAGCAGCATCAGACTTCAGATACGTGTATACAGGTCAAGGAGAGCGCACCCATTTGGTCTTGATTCCTGAATGTGTGCAACTCTGCTGCATCTGCCAACTCATTACCTCCCAAAGAGGGTTCCCTAGTCCTCAGATGCTGATTTCAGCATGGTTCCCAGTCCCTGCACTGTGCCTGCTTTCTACATCTGGTAGATGGATAGCTGCAGTTGGGACCAGGTCAAGTGAAGTGCAAGGGGCAGTACACACAGAAAGCAAAGAAAACATACAACAGAGATTGTAAAAATCAGGACCTCTTGACAAGTTTGGTTCATAAATGTGTTTTGTCTAGCCTACATAATGTTTATTATTTTTAATTATTATTATTTTTAGAGACAAGGTCTCACTCTGTCACCCAGGCTGAAGTACAGCGCTCTTAACATAACTCACTGTAGCCTTAAACTGCTAGGCTGAAGTGATCCTCCCGCCTCAGCCTCCTGAGTTACTGGAATGTGAAGTGCAAGCCACGATGCCTGGCTGTTTTGTTTTTAAAACATAAGTTGCTTGTTAACAAGTATTATTTTAACTAGTAACTGATATAATTTGTTGTTAACTAATTTAATGCAGAAATCCAAATTTCTGCATTCTCTTGGAAACTGAAAGACCCAGCAACTTTGATCCTGCTCTTGCATGTGGCAGTAACCAGCTAGAGCTAAGTAGAAGCTGCCTCTATTAGATAGGAGGCTGGGCTTTTAGATTATAGGTTGTAACCGATAACAACCCTGGCTGTTGTTTTTCTTTAAACAGTATCTAGAGGAAAGTTTAAATGTTACTCATGCCACCATCTGTATTAAAATTGAAAATAGCAAGTTGATTGGATAACATACTTCAGTATAAATGAGAGATGGTATTAATTTTCTAGGACTGACTGCGTAAGCAAGTACTACAAACCAGGTGGCTTTAAAGAACAGAAATTTATTCTCTGACGGTTCTAAAGGCTAGAAATCTAAAGTCAAGATGTTGGCAGGACCATGTTCCTCAGAGGCTCATGGGGAGGATTCTGCTTTGCCTCTTCTGGCTTCTGGTAGCCCCAGGCATTTCTTGCCTTGTGGTAGCATTAAGCCAGTCTGTCTCCATCTTTTTATGGCTGTCTGCCCTCTGTGTCTGCTACATCCAAATTTTCCTCTTCTTCTAAGGATACCAGTCACACAGGTACTGGGGGTTAGGACTTCAGCGTATCATTTTGGGAACATAATTCAACTCATAACCGATGGCATACTTCTCTGTCGAGTGCAGAGTAATGGTTAAGGACAAGGTTCCTTGAGGCAGAGTGCCTGTGTTCAAATTCGTGACTTACTTGCTATGTGATGTTGGATGAGCTGATCACCCAGTGCCTCAGTGCTGTTGTCTATACAATGGGATAGCGGCACAGTCCTGTAAGGTGGTTATAGAACTGCAGTAAGGACAAAATAATTTAACATATGTAAAGCACTTAGTACATTACCTGGCACATGCTATGTCCTCAATAAACTGAACTATTCTCATTGTTATTAGCTCGTATTTATGGACTGAACTATTCTCATTGTTATTAGCTCTTATTTATGTATAATTTAAATGTATACAAGGAGTATCAGTGCCAAAAACTATTATTTAAGATAGCATTATGAAACAAACCATAGGAAAACCAGGGATAGTTAGGTAGAAATATTGCATGAATAAATAGAGAGAGACTAGAATTTTTTAAATAAGGTTTTCTTTTTAATGCATGCAACTGTAATACTTTAAAAATGTCAGCCTGTTCACTCTTTTAGATTACCTGCCTGGCCCCTATACGCACTTGAAGCTAACTGAAGACCCAAAGAACTTCAAACCCAGAAGCTTAGATATTGCCTGTTGGGTTGTTGAGCACAATGGTTTGCAGATAGCAATGAAGGAAGTTACTCCAGGGAGAGTGTCCAAGGAACACTGATTTCTAAGCCTTCCTACTTATCTTCTTGGGAGCACGTTGTTACCCTCTACCTTCTCCTTATAAATCTTCAGGTTAAAATTATCCTGGTCCCCAGTCTCTGGGTCAGAGATTGAGACTGACTAATTCTTTGAATTTAAATTATATGTTTCCTCCCAAGGGAACAAATATTTTAAGATATTTCGTTTTTCCACAAAGTCTTTACATAAAATAATTATACAACTTGATCTTTACTAAAAATCTGAGAGCTCTGATAGAGAAAGTTCAAAGAATTTTCAAGAATGTTTGAAGTACCTGGCTGAAACAAAAAACCCAGTAGCCACTAACCTACTGTTAGGTTAGTGGCTATTAGGTTTTTAGTACTATAGAATATACATGCACTTCATTATAAAAGATACTGCTACTTTGAAGAAGTTAATATTCAACTAAAGTCAAAGTATTTTACCTAAATGGTGAAAGGGACACATACGCGACCGTTATTTCTGATTTGTGATTTTATTTGAATAAAAGAAGTTAGGGTATTTAATTTGGGGGAAAGAAGTGTTGTTTCTGTTGTTTGAGTTTTAGTAATTGGAACATTTGAATTCAATGATATGTTCATTAGGACTGCTTCAGTTGCAAATGAAAGAAAGCCAGCTGAAACCAGTTTATGAAAATAAAGGAAACTTAATTGTTTCTGTAACTATGGTTTCCAGAGGTGCATCTGGCTTCAGCCGTGGTTTCAACCAGGAACTCAAATGATCTCATTTGGACTCCCTTTTCTCTGCCAGTTTATTTGTCATTCTTCAGACAGGCATGGTCAGTAAGATGACCACTAACAGCTCAAGACTGTTGTTCGTCCAGTTTACCGATCTCAGCAGAAAGAGAACCTGTCACACCAAATGTCTAGCTACGTGCCTTAGAGAAAATGTAGCTTGACTCTCTTTGACCCCATGTATGGATCCTTGTGTCACTGAGCCCTGGGAATGGGGTATACCGGTGGGCCAGCCTTGGTATGTTTTCTTAGTGCCCCAGTGGAGGGGCATAGCCCAGTGACTGCAAGCCCCATGCAGGGCTCATGGAGGTAGAAGAGGCTTTCTCCAAAGGAATTAGAAGCGAAATGGGAATGTGTGCTTATCAGTCCAAAACTGTCATGACTTCACACCGTTAAAC
This sequence comes from Saimiri boliviensis, assembly GCF_048565385.1. Classification (NCBI taxonomy): domain Eukaryota; kingdom Metazoa; phylum Chordata; class Mammalia; order Primates; family Cebidae; genus Saimiri; species Saimiri boliviensis. The sequence goes on along the minus strand of NC_133456.1, from coordinate 123,152,403 downwards.
ATGGTACATGAAATCATAGATTGTAGTTTCTGGCTTTAAGATGTTAAGTAAAGAACCATCTGCATTTTTTTTTTTTTTAGACGGAGTCTCACGCCAGGCTAGGGTGCAGTGTTGCCATCTTGGCTCACTGTAACCTCCGCCTCCTGGGTTCAAGTGATTACCCTACCTCAGCCTCTCGAGTAACTTGGACTATAGGTGCTCACCACCACACCTGGCTAATTTTTTTCTTTTTTTTGGTATTTTAGTAGAGACGGAGTTTCACCATGTTGGCCAGGATGGTCTCGATCTCCTGACCTTGTGATCCACCTTCCTTGGCCTCCCAAAGTGCTGGGATTACAGGTGTGAGCCACTGTGCCCGGCCACCATTTGCTTTCTTCTGTTAAAATTTTAGCATTAAACAAAGGAAATAGAAACAAAAATTCCAACTCTTTTTGTCAGAGGTAGGTCTCATCTGTTACCTTAAACCATAAAATCTGAAGCAGGAAGCATATGATACCATGACTTAGTACAGAAGGTAAAAACCAAAGCACTTGCAGAGGAGATGACATTGATATCAGGAAGTTCAAGAGGAGGTGAGAAATGGTGCTAAAAACAGATGATCAGCTGAGAGTCTGTCCAAGGACTAGCTGAACTCCCAGGACTTCACCTCATCTTAGCTGGACAGCAATGTTCCCCAACTCCACAAGATAAGGGGTTCGTTCTCTCAAAAAATTGAAACTACAGAGAATCAGGGGACTCGGGGTCAATGAGGGCTAGCTAGAGTTAACTGATCTGATCTTAGAGCTGCAGGAAAAACAAATGTCATATACAAAGTGTTTTGAATAAGAACAAATAAGACTTAAATATCGGTACTCAAATGGAAACATCAAAATGTGATAGCAGGGTTTGCAGAATGTTTGCCTGTGTGTGTGTGTGTCCTATTCTCTTTGAATGTTTGGCTCTTATATTTATAAACAAGTGTATTGGATCTTTATAAATAATAAAGTTTCAATGTAGAATATTACCTTTTGTCTTCTCCTTCATCAGTGAAGAAGACAGAATCTTGAATGTCATTTTCTCCTAAAAGTTAGAGGAGGTATCAAAAGTTGAAATTTAGCAGACATAGTTTTCAAATGTTAATTATTAGCAAAAAATATTATTTTTAGGATTCAGTGACTGTTATTGACTATGTAACTAATCAAATATGTCATTATGGTATTTTTAGGTTAAAAGCCTCTCCAAATTCATTTTGGTTTTTCAAATGTTTTAAATTCTAGTGTGTAAATATTATAATCATTTCAAAGTATTGAAGTTTTAGAGTGAGTGGAGGTCCCTTCCTTCTCTTTGGATTAGTTTCTAAAACTTAATGAAATGGAAAGCAAGTGCCTTTTCCCACTGAAAAAAAAAAAAGGTTACATTTTATTCTTTATTGTACTGAGACCCAAATAAAATAGAAAAATCAGAAATAAGAGTGCCAGAACTTTTTCTTGCCAATATAGCTTCTTAGCATTGTGCTGAGTTGCTTCTGCTATAAAAACTGGACCAACTAGTCGATTGTGGATATTTTATAGAGAATTTCTGTACTTTTTTGGCTCAGCAGGGTCAAGAATTTTAAATTAGAATTAAAGAACTGGAAAGCATCCTCTTATTCATTTCACAGATGAAAGAACTGAAGTCCTGAGAAGTCATGGTTTCTCCAGGATCACATAGTTAATAGTGAAGGTTGGATGAAATAAGAGCCTCCTGGCCATCAGTTCAGTGATCTTTGTAAAAGATGGTTTATTTTCACCATCACTTTATGTGCAATGTCTGTAATTTATTGCATTAGGCCAGTCAGCACATTATAAGTTTGCATTTAATCTGCTAAAACTGAGGGAACGGTTTTAGAGTGCAAAGTAATGGTTAAGGGCAGGGTTCTTCAATGTTAAGATTAGGAATACTGACAGTGACAAAAATCATGGATGGCAGGAAGCATGTTGAAGAATCTTTAGCTAGTGTGGGAAATGTTCTTTCATTAGCCTCGGATCCTGCTGTCTGGGAGGAACTTCTTTGTTTATTGTTCTCAGGACCTGATTCTGCCTTCTGCAAGGTCTTCCTTGCCCATTTTCCTCTAAGGTCACATATATGTGGACATTGGCGAACATGCCCTTTGTGGAGACTGTAGTCTTTGTTTCCTTCTTTCTGTTCTTTCAATTCAGGGAGCTTGAGCATTGTTTAAGGGGTCAAACAGTCAAAGGCTTATAGGTATCACTTGTGAGGGTTTTGGCAATGCCATTCCTCCAAAACCGAGATGGCTTTTGACCTCTTGTAGTTAATATCATGTGCTAGCATTAGAGTGACTGTGTGGTCCAGGCTCGCAAGGGCAGTCTTAACTTACACCTCTTGTCTTGGCATGTTAAGTAATAATGCTTTCTTCCACTCTGAAAACTACCCCAGTTTCGACAACGTATGTTATGGTCATTCTAGCCAAGTACACCAAAAATTCTCAAGCCTAAATTATTTTGTTTCCTTATTTTTATTGTCTTCTCTTTCAACTTACTGGTGGCTCTTGTATGGCCACCAAAAATGGGTTTTGTGGAAAGTTAACTTAACTTGATTTGCAACAAGGCCGAGTCCCTCTGCCTGAGAAAACATAATGGACCAGTTTTGCTCAGTCTTTTTCAGTCTTCTTTTTTACCATGTGAGATCCAGAACCATCAGCTCTTCTGACCCTGGGAGCCCCCCAAATTTCTGAATTTTCTGTTTCCTTTCATTTCTACTCTCAAATCTGTCAGTGCTTGCCTGTGCACATTTCTTTCTTTTAATCTTTGATAAGTGCAACAAGTAGTACTTCGTTATTCTAATACTGTTTTTCATCTCTTTTCTCCATGGGTCTGGTAGACACCTGTTCTGCTTTTGAAGTTCTATCAGGCATTTTAAAAAATTGAGATATAACTTACATAGAGTAAACTCACGGCTCTTAATTGTTGAGTTCAGCAAGTTTCGACAGTTATGTACATCCATGTAACTACTACCCAAAATGTGATATCAGACATTTCCATTGCCCAAGACGGGTGTTCATTTCCAGTTAATTTCTTACTTTAAACCTCTGGAGGCAACCACATTTTCACTTCAATCACCAAGGATTAGTTTTGGCAAGCAATATTTTTAGTAAGTATTTTATGACTATATGACATAAGTACCTTTCTGTCGTTTTCTCAGTTTCTTCATCTCCTGCTGTTTGGCTGCTAAGCAGTCACCATATATTTTAGTTTCTTTAAAGTCAGCACCCCCCTCAAAAATACCATGTTTTTATATTAGGGAAAGCCAGCTATTATAATAAATGCATTCCAAATTGTATAATAGCATAAATCCAATTAAAGTGCATTTATTGCTAATGAAGCAGTGCATTGAAGGCATTCTTGATCATTTGGTGACCTTCCATAAAGTGGGCTTTGGAGTCCGCTGGCAGCTGGGGAAAGAGAGCATGAATATACCTTACCTGCTTCTGAGGAACCTTAACCTGAAAGTTGGCATTTAGTCATTCTCACTGACATTCTTTTGGGGAGAACTACTCACAAGGCCATATCTGCTACAAGGTTGGAAAGGCTTGGAAAGGGTGAACTTTGACTGGACAACCACTTCCCAATGACAGCTCCCAGACTGTGAAGGGGGTGGCAACGTTTGGATAGGTTAATGTGATACGTTCTGTTTTGTTTTAATAGCATAGTACCGTATGTTATCTCTTGTGTCTTTGTGTTACTTCTTTGTCTTTGTATTATACATTCTTTTATACTTTCTGGATAAACATTTTCAGTATTTGAAACTTTAAAAAATAATATTGTTATCTCTGTGGTGGAAACATTCAAAGCAAAAACAACTAATCTTCCCCAGATTATTCTGTGAAATTAAAATTAGTTCTGGGCATCAACAGATGTAATCTCACTCTTAAAAGATAAAGCTGCAGGTATCATCATTTCTGTTCAATATTGTATCAGAGATCCTAGAGATCCTAGCCAACAGAGTAAGTCAGGCTCAGGGGTGAGGGGTGGGAGACAATGACAAGAAAAGATGTAGGAATGGAAAGGGAGAAAAACACTGTCATTATTGGCGAGTGACTTAACTTTCTATATAGAAAGCTCCTAGAACTTGGCAGCTAAATTCTTAAAATTAGAGTTTAGCAAAGTTTTTAAATGTAAAGTCAATATAGGAAAGCCAGTTGCGTTTCTATAGATCAGCAACAACAACAAAACAGAAAATTTAAAAACAACTTTATTTTGAAATAATTAACATTCTACATAGCTGTTAGTTAACAAAATTAACATTTGCATACTAATATTAACTAAACTACAGCCTTTATTTTGATATTAACAGTTTTCCTACTGATATTCTTTTTTCATTTCAGGATCTAACCCAGGATACCATATTGCATTCAATAGCCCCATCTCTTAAGTCTATTCCAATTTAAGGCAGTTTCTTGATCTTTTCTTTCAGGGATTTGATACTTTTGAAGTTTAGTGGTCAGGTCTTTTGTAGAAAGAATATCAGTTTGAGTTTGGTGTTTTATCATTATTATATCACAAGTAATCTCATATATCAGGCAGTAAATGAAATCAATATTGAAACCCACCCAGTTGTCCCATAGATAGTTTCTTGGGTAAACATAAATTGACCCTTCTGGTCCTAAAGCTGGAAATTAGATTTCTTTTATCTGAGTTCCTTTCTCAGGAAATGACCTTCAGGCCTCTAAAAATAAGTATCAAAGAACTGAAACTCACCAGATCACCACATCCAAACAATGAAACGTGGGACCCCCCTCCCCCAATTCATCATGATTGCTTCCTTGCCCCTCCAGAGTTCCTGTTTTCTCACACATTGTTACATTTCTTCCCTGGTATGTAAATCCCTAATGTAGTTGGTCAGGGAGATGATTTTGATACTAAGCTACCATCTGCTTGGCTGCAGCACATGGTTAAAGCCTTCTTCCTTGGCAACACTCGTTGTCTCAGTCATTGGCTTTCTGTGCAGCGGAGCAGCAGGATCTAGACCAAATTTCTGGTGTTTCAGTAACAAAACGACTTATTACTGGTCATGTTAACCTTGATCACTTGGTTAAGATGGTATCTACAAGACCTTTCCATAGTGAAGTTACTATAGAAATGTAATTTTTAAAAGATATAATTTACATAGCAATGTACTAATATCTTTTGAAGAACTCTAACAAGTATTGTCTAAGTCCTTCACTGGAAAGTTATATACTTTTATTGAAAGACATTAATGGATTAGAATATTTAATGTGGCAAAGATGTTAATTCTCTCTCATTGCACATAGAATCAAATCCCTAACAGATTTTGAGATTGTATGATTACTATTAATATTATTATTTGGATGATACTTGACATTATAATTCTGAACTTAAATGGAAGAGCAGTCATCCCATAATCACATATTATTCCTATAGAAAGTGTTTTTCCTCCTGTCAAGGAAGTACTTTTTGCTGCCTTTATATAATGACAATATAAAACCATAGTAGTTAAGCCAGTGTATGGTATAAGGATATACAGATTGGCAGATAAAAAGAACAGAAAATTTACAAACAGATCCACCTATAGTAGGAAGCTTGATTTATGACAAAACAGGTGTGTGTTGAAGATCACTGGGGGAAAAAGGTGCATACAGCTTTCAGTATATGGTGCTGAGGCAATAGAGTGTCCATATAAAAAACGATGGAAAGTGGATTCTTATCATACACAAAATGGGAAAAATTAAAATGTTAGTAATTATAGTTATAAAATCAAAAATTATGCATTTAGAAGCAGAACTCGGGAAAGAAATTGAAGAAGAAAATGAAATCGTGAAATGAAAACAACATTGGAAGGAGTACAAGAGAGTAAGATGATACAGCAAAAACAGTGAGGTTATGGAAATTTGGCAAGAGAGAGGTGAGCAAAGTCAAATACACATTTAAAACAGTGACATAACACCTGAGCTTAAAAATGTCGGTGTTTACAATATGATGGAAACACTGCATCACTTGCTAACTTTGCTCATTCTGCTTAGTTATATGCCAGAAATCATAATGTGATCTACAAATTATTTAATGATGTTTCTACTGACAACTCAGTTACACCATCATTTGTAGAAAGCAAAGGACTAGAAATCACTTAACTTGGAGGAGAATTTGCTATCACTTTCTCAGTTTGGGGAAATTTATCAAAAAGTCTTAACTAAGACTTATCAAATGACCATTACACTTACTACTCTTTTACTTGGGGACACCCTGTTTAACTCAACATACTTAGAAAGGGTTGTTTAAAATATTATTAATTCCAGTGTATACTTGGCAACATACAATTTTTAGACAATAGTTTTTCTCTTTTCTTTTTCTTTTTTTTAAAGGAAGTTTCACTCTTGTTGCCCAGGCTGCAGTGCAGTGGTGCAATCTCAGCTCACTGCAACCTCTGCCTCTTAGGTTCAAGCAGTTCTCCTGCCTCAGCCTCCCAAGTAGCTGGGATTGCAGGCGTCTGCCACCATGCCTGGCTAATTTTTTGTAGTTTTACTAGAGACATGGTTTCACTATGTTGGCCAGGCTGGTCTCTAACTCCTGACCTCAGGTGATCTGCCCACCTTGGCCTCCCAAAGTGCTGGGATTATAGGCGTGAGCCACCGCACCCGGCAGCAATGGTTTTTCTTAATTTATTCCTCAAATATATTTTTATCAAAACATTGCAGCTATAAGTGTAGATTACTCACTTTAGGGAAAATGGTTGCCATTTAATCTAATTGACAAAGCCGGTATTTATTTTCAAACTTAATCTTTGAAATCGGACATCCTTCTGTCAGTAAAAGTCCCACTTGATTTTCATCTCAAATAAATATGTTAATATATGCCTCCATGACAACTATGGCTTGAATTCTAATTCTAATATAGATTAAGTAGATAAGGCACAGAGCCTTATCATGTGTTGCCTGGATACAGTAAGATGCTGCTGCCTTCAGTGTTTCTTTGCTTTGCACTCACTAAAGTCTCCAGAGAGATACTTCTTTAACACTAATAAGAGTATGGAAGAGGTAATCCATATAAGTAAAGTGTCCTCACAGTATATCGTAGAACTGCTTCATTCTACAGTACACTCGATTTACCGTATAATAATATGGGCCAATAGTCCATTTCTTTTTTTTTTTTTTTTTTTTTTTTTTGAGACGGAGTTTCGCTCTTTTTACCCAGGCTGGAGTGCAATGGCGCGATCTCGGCTCACCGCAACCTCCGCCTCCCGGGTTCAGGCAATTCTCCTGCCTCAGCCTCCTGAGTAGCTGGGATTACAGGCATGCACCACCACGCCCAGCTAATTTTTTTGTATTTTTGGTAGAGACAGGGTTTCACCATGTTGACCAGGATGGTCTCGATCTCTCGACCTCGTGATCCACCCGCCTCGGCCTCCCAAAGTGCTGGGATTACAGGCGTGAGCCACCGCGCCCGGCAATAGTCCATTTCTTAATAAGGTCTGTATGAGACATGGAAAGAACAAGGCCTTACTGTAGTGCTTTGATTAAAGGAGGTTTCATAGATAGCCTTGTTGTAATTTTTCCCATTTTTGGAACCCTGGAGGTTTTTATACCCAGGAGGTATACATTTCTTTTGGGAAGTCAGAAGAGAGGCCACTTGATGCCTTAGCTGCCTGTACACTCTCAGAAAGATTGGTATTAGCAAAAATGAAAGTTGAGGACTTGGAAACAGATTGCCCTAAAGCTATCCCTACATATCTCTTACAAAGCATTAGAGCAGCCTCAGATGTTCCTCAATTTCAAGACCATGGGTACATACGGAAAGGCAGAGTAGAGCCATAATACGCATAATCGTAGACCCAACAAAAAGTCCCAACTTAATGAAAGAAAACCAGTGTTTAGAGCATAAACTTTTCTGAAATAAATGACAACTTGAATCTAAACGTTGAAAGGACATACTGCGTGCCTGGGTCTAGAAAAGTTGCTGGACCTCAGAGATAAAATTTGGTGGCGGGGGAGCAAGAAAAATAGGTCAAGATATTTATAAAGAAAAATTATGTTGGCCTCAGATTTCATTCTGAGAAAATAGGCCATACTTAAGAAAAGAATAGGTAACTTATGGATTTGTTATATCTGTCCAAATAGTCCTTCAACTATAAGTCATAGGCAACTAGCTTTAAATTGAGAAGAATGTACAGATGATTTCTTTGCGCCTTTATTAAGGCAGCACTGGAGGACAGACCTTTTTTACCCAACATTGAAAGGTAAAGATGTACTTGAAGCTGCTAATCAACCACATAAATACACTTGTTTGCCTACAGGTTCAACTTCTTTAGCACGAAGATGAAGCAATAAGTTATCATGATCCCCATCTCCAAAGGTTAGTTCATGGATGAAGTTTAGAATCTTGAGCATGGAGTTTGCTTGATATCATGAATGCTGTTACCAAAAATCTCCCCAGGAAACATTGTTTGTTTCTTCCTAGGTAAAACAAATCAAATCTGTAAAAGATCTTATATACTTGAGTTAGAAAAACACTGAATATATTTGTGTTGGGGACAAAAGTGAAATATAACACTCCTGCCGCTTTGGAACAAAACTACATAGTTTGTGAACTGTAGTAAAATATATTAAATATTCCTTTTTGAGAAGCCATTTGCAAAAGAATATTATGGTTTTTTCCAGTGGTAAAGAAAAAGCCAAGTATCTTAACCAAGTTTTTGCTGGCTATACTCTGCTATTTCTGTTCTTGACCTCCATGGTTGACAGCAGCAGATGAGAAAAATGAAGTCTGTAATAAGTTTACCTGTAAGAGAGCTGCAGCAGTGCTCTTTATTACTGATCCTGCAGCCAGGCTGCAGGATACCCAGGTCATGAATTGGGTTCTTTGGTTTGATTGCCCAGAGGATGCCGACTCATATTCCCAGGGCAGATCGATCTGCCAGGTAAAATGAGGATGGTGAAGTTGTATTAATTTTATTTCCCTCAGAAGAAAAAAAGGACAGCATAGCTACTTCTCAAGAAGAGAATACCTATGAAAGAAGGAAAAATCAATCCAGAAAAACTTAGGGACATCTAGAAAATACTGGAGTCCCTTTTAGCCGAAGATGAAACCATTAAAAGGACAACCTCCAAAGGTGTTTCATTTCCTGTGTACATTAGTGTTTCTGATAATTATTTGATTTGAACAAGTTGTCTCTACCTCAATATGCTTTGTCTCTTTTTTCTTGTTATGACACTTTGGATAAGGTCTCTGCAGAAAATATAAAAACAACTGACCAAAGAGTTGTTATGAGAATGCAGCTCTTATCTCTTACCATTGACTACATTGGAAGAACTTAGAGCCTATTTCAATAACAATATGCTGTTCATCCTTTAGTCAGATCAGAAGAGACCAGAAGCAGGAGGGGGAAGAGTACACGCTGGCCAATGGTATTAGTTGTGAAGAGGGAGAGGAGGAGAAGAGAGGCAGATGAGGCAGAAAATGGAAGAAAAAAGTAGTGAAAACAGAGGAGCCTCAAACTCAGTCTGCTTCTAATACTGATAAGGCAAAGAAAACCGAGGAAATTTCTATAAAGTTCATGAACACAGATGAGGAGGCTGAAGGTGGCCTAGATGCTGATTTCTTTAAGGAGAGATAGTGCCGTATGCTTGAGTTGGTTGGACCTTGAAGAGAGTACATTGTAAAATAAAAAATTGTTGTCTGGGTGTGGTGGCTCATGCCTGTAATCCCAGCACTTTGGGAGGCTGAGGCCAGCGGATCCTGAGGTCAGGAGTTTGAGACCAGCCTGGCCAACATAGTGAAACCCCTTCTCTACTAAAAATACAAAAATTAGCTGGGCACAGTGGCGTGTGACTTCAGTCCCAATTATTCAGAAGGCTGAGATAGGAGAATAGCTTGAATGCAGGAGACGGAGGTTGTGGTGAGCCAAGATCACACCACTACACTCCAGCCTGGTGACAGAGCAAGACTCTGTTAAAAAAAAAAAAAAAAAAAAGAAAAGAAAAAGAAAAAGAAATTTTTACTGACGAAGGGAAGTAGGTTCAGCATGGCCACCAAAGCAGAAATTCATCTTAAAGGATCCTGAGGAAGAGTATTATAGTGGTATAAACCTTGAAAAAGCAAAAGAAAGGCTTCAGGAAGTAGAAAAATATGACAAAGAAGAGTAGAGCAAAAAAGGCAAAGCATACGGAGAAAAGATTTGAAAAGGAGAAGGAAAATGAGAAGCCAGCAAGGCCAGAGATGAAGGGAATGTCTTTGGGGATCTCTGTGGTAATAACTGGAAATTTGATTAATTCACTCTCAGATCCTTGTATGTACAGTGGTCTGAAGAATGAGATAGTGAAGGTACAGAAAATAAAATTAGTAGCTCCAGGAAAAAGCATAGCAGGAAGAAAAGGAGCCATAGTAAACTGGAAGATGTGAAACTACTATTATAACAAGTTACAAAGGAAAGAAGACCAAGTGGGGATCCTTAGCATCTCAGGATACAGTTCTGTCTTTAGCAGAAGACATAGAGCTGAAATTTTATCTAAGGGCTTAAACTATATCTGCTCAAAGTCAAAGCTAATTACTTCCTGCTCTTCTCTCCTTGAATCCTGTAGTCATGACTGTGTGGGCCAGATGTCAAAAAAGCTTTGGCCTTGGACTAGTTAGATAGCAAAAGTCCTATACCTAAAAGATCAGTGCAACTGCAGCCTGAAGTAGTGAATAGTATGTCTGGCACCCTTCTTCCCCATCAGAGAATCTACTTAAAATGTGAGTGGATTATAAAAATTTGCCACCCCCATTTCCAGCGTGTATATTGTTAGACTTTATCCATTCCTTTATTTTACTGCCAACTTACAGAGTCTCTGTTCATTTGTAGAAATTCTTGTCTTGTTTACCATACAGAATGTAGTATATACTATTTAATATTAAATAAACTTTCTCATGATTTTGATTCATTTAATGTTTCCAAGGAGTGAAAATGTGATGGAGGCACCCTGAGAAATAAGTATTTTTGAATTGAGATGATCATTAATAGAACCTATTTCCCATTTCTAATAAAATTAGAACATTTAGAAATAAATTCAATAAAAGACATGGAAAATCTCTAAGAACAACAAAACAATACTGAGAAAAATTAAATATCTAGATAAATGAAGAGAGATGCCATACTCATGGATTGGAAGACTCAATTAAATGACATTTCTCTCAAAATTGATCTGTAGATTTGGCATAATCCCTAGCATAATCCCACGGGCCTTTTTGTAAAATTAGCAAGCTGTTTCTAAAAGTTACATGGAAATGTAAAAGACTGAGACTATCTGACAAATCTTAAAAACATAGTTGGAAGAGTCGACTGCAACTGTAAAATTGCAATAACCAAGATAGCATAATGCTGCTGTAAGGATCAACTAATAGATTAATACAAAATACAATTGAACAGAGGCCATAGACCCACTTATATAGTTACTTGACTTCAAACAAAGATTCAAAGTAACCGAATTGGGAAAGGAAAGTTTTCATTTTATATAAATTTTGCCTCAAAAAGGAAAAAAGCTTTAAAAAAATCACAAGGAAGTACTTTTTTACCATTAGATTGGCAAAGATGTTGGAGCATCCTGAACTTTCTTGCCCTGCCAGTGGTTGTACACTTTGAATCAACCATGTAATACATTTACATTAACTAATAAGTTGTGCATGTATCAACCAAGCAACTCCACTCTGAGGCATTAAAAACTTTTGTTAATCTGCATAGAGAAATACATAATGTGTTCCAGAAAACTGGTAACAACTCAGATATCCATCAATAAGAGAAGGCACAAATCGTGCTACATTCAACCATATCATCATGGATAAGTCTCACGAACAGAATAAAACCAAGTACCATAAGAATACTTCCAATATGATCCCAACCAATATAACTCCATCCAAAATCATATAAAATTAAGAAAGATATTGATTAGGGATACATATGGTAACACCACAAAGGAAAGCAAAAAAAAAAAAAAAATGCTGGGGAGAAGGCATGGGGAAAAGGATTGGAATTGGAATGGGAAAGACCATAAAGAGGACTTCAAAGTTATAAGTAATGTGTTCTCTAAACTGGCCAGTGAGAAAAGTAGTGTTCACTTTATTATTTTTCTTTATAACTTGCACATATGTTGAAAATACTATTTGGTATGCAGTATTTCTTGAGAAATTAGAGGTACACTTAAATAATCTTTAAGGATTGTTCATTAGCAGTAATATGATACGCAAAATACAAGAAGTAGACTTTCCGGTATCACTAATTCATTCATTCAAAGGTTTATCAAATGCCTATACACAGCCTGATATGGATGTGACATTAGTGGCCTTATTTAGAGGCCACAGTTTTGGTGGCTGCATCTTAAAAGTGAATTAGAAAAACTACTGAAATCTAAATTTATTACAATTTATATTGGTATACTCTAAATCTTCTGAGACTGTTTCTCAGAAGTGATGCCATTATTGCTTCAAGAAGGGAAAGAAAATAATGAATTTTCACTTAGATGATAGGTAAGTGAAACCATCAGAAAAGACAGAAGTAATTTTTTTGGCCTTTGGAATTAATCTCCTTCAATAGAATTCTTTTAAAATAGGATGGACCGGATAACCAAGAGGGCCCAGCTTTGACCTCCCTCCCCTAATGCTGGTGCAGGTGACTTCTCAAAGCACACTTTTATGAGTTGAACTGATTATTGACCCATCATTGAATTTACCTTAAAACCAGGTCATGGAGAATGTCTCCCATAATATGTTTTCTTGCAACTTCACTATAGCAGTTCTCAGGATGCTGTGGCTGATATCTCGATCTTAACTGTTCTGTTGAATCCTAAACATTTTCAAGATATTTATAGATTTTTCATCTCTACATTTCCTGCAAAATCTGTGAGTATTTTTTATTAAATTAACTTGCCAAGAAAATGAAGTTTGGACACTGTGGCTGCAATGTAGTCCTACATTTGTAGCTTAAATTTTAAGGGCTTACCCCAACCCTTTACTCTTTATAAGTATTCAGACATTCCTTTGGATAACAGATAATAAGTTCATAGTGCTAGATATCCAGCAAGATGACAGTCTGGTTGCTTATATGAAGTACTTAAATACACACAATTGCAATTCCAAAGCCTTATTGCTTCATTTATCACAGAAGTGCCAGAGTTCTGCAATATTTTGTAAGAAAAGCTACTCGACTTGCATGAATTCTCATAGGAATGACCATGAATATTATGCCAATTTAATCCTAAGTATTGAAGTTAAGGTTCTAAATGACATTTAATAGTATGATTTATTTTCTGTCTTAAACTTTATAGGGCACAAAGCAAGATCCTATCCTTTCATATTGCTTTTTATTTTTAAAGAGTCTGACGATAAAAATCTAAGCTTAAAAACTGTCAAATGATTTATGATATTTCATTTATTTTTCAAAGGATCGGGGTGTCACCGGTAAGCCTATTAGAATTGTAGGTTTAAAGTTCCTTGATTTTAAAAAAGACCAGCTGCATAAACAAGTTTTGAGCTTTGTAATTTAATTCTATGTGATTTTTTAAATACTTCAAAGTACCAAAGGAGGCAGTTTTTCTTAGGTCATAAATAGTTGTTTATGTCATTATGTTATGATCTCAAATGTTCAAGGACATTTTAAGATCTACTTTTTAAAAATAGTGATTTTTTTTTTTTTTAAATTGTGTTTGTTACAACCTCAAGTCATTTCTTTCTGTCTACCTAAATCTCTCTTTCTTCATGGGCTGAGAGCAACAAAGGTAGAACATGAAGAAACTGAAGGAAGCCTACTTTTAAAGAATTCGAATTCCTTAGTCAAGTGTATATAATCCAACATCTTTGAGAATGTTGTGAAAGCACTTTAAAGCTGTTTTTTAATGACACTTTTAAGTTTGGGATAATTGTAAATTTGCATGTAGTTACAAGAGATAATACACATTCCATGCACCACTTACAGTCCTCCCAGTGGTAACACCCAGGATATTAACACACTGATGCAAACTAAATCTTGTTCAGATTTTTCTAGTTTTTCTAGAACTCATTTGCGTGTGTATTTATTTAGTTCCATTTAATTTTACCACATGTGTAGCTTCTCATATCTACTGCAGTTAAGATGAACATTTCCATCACAAAGATTCCTCATGGTGGCCTTTTATAATCACACTCATCTACCTTCCCACTTTCCTACCCCTGTCCCTAATGCCTGGCAACCACTAATCTGTTCTCTAGTTCCACAGTTTTTCATTTTAATAATGTTATTTAAACGGATCCTTAGATTTAACTTTTTTGATTTAGCTTTTTTTAATTTAACTTTTTAATTCTTTTGAGATTATCTCTTCAGATTAATTTTATTTCCTTGAGATTGATAGAATGTGTTCTTTTTGATTATTAAGTGGTATTCCATTAAAATCTATTGTGATTTTTAGTTTTTACACACACGTAAAATGTGAAGCAGTAGTGCAAAATATCAGTTTAAAAGGTGTTTAAGACATTGTTGAAATTTATTAATTAAAATCACTTTTTTGGGTCATTTTAGTCATTTGGATTGGATTTGTCTATGGCTTAATATGCTAAGACTGGATGAATCGTTACCTGTGTTCTGAACATATAGTTCCAATGGGAACATTTTCTTCCCTAACTCATTTTAATAAAAACTGCAAGATTGGAGACACACAGGAAGTCCTTGTTCTGATTCCAGCAGATTTGCTGTTTAGTTTTTTCTTTGCTTTTACAGCCTGTTATTACCCACCTCTCTTCGTATAGCCTAGTGTTACCTAAGTAATTCTTATTCCCTGTATGCCTGTGTTTGCTTTTTCAACTAAATGATTAAGTGTCTTAACTTCTGGCTGACTAAAATACTTCTTTTCTCCTTCCTCCCTAAGTTCGCTTACCCTTTCTCTGCCCTGAAAGAAAGGTATAAGATGATGAGTACCCAAAATAAAAGTATTTGGCTTCATCTGGGAGGCCAGAGAAGGCTTCTCTAAGGAGGATACATTTAAGCAGAAATCTGATGAATAAGAGTCAACTAGAAGAGGAGAAAGAAATAGCATTTCAAATAGAGGAAAGAAAGGGCATAGGCAAAGACCCTGTGGTGGGAAGGAGCAAAGCCAGCAGGAGGAACTGGAATCAAGCCAAGCGGAGAATGGGCTGAGAGAAACAAGGGAATATATGGTATGAAATCAGACCGGAGAGGGAGGCAGGGTTCAGACCTTATAGAGCTTTTTAGACTATGTTTAATAAAGATCAATTGCTTATTCTAAGACCAAGGAGAAACCAATAGAAGGTTTTAAGCCTGAAGTTGACTTGACCAGATTTGCAATCGGTAAAGATCTTTCTGACTGCAGCGTAGATGGTGCTTTGGGGTAAGGGGTGGAAGTGTGTTGACTGGTCACAGTCCACTTTAGTGGCGTGCACTGCAGAGGATGGAGCTTGGGGTAAAGGGATAGCAGTGCAGTTATGGAAAAAAGGTTTAATCCTTAAATCTCAACAGATACGTTGTATTAGAAGTGGGAGAGGAAAGAGAACTGTATCAAAAAGAACTGCTAGATTTCTGATTACAGCATTTAGACAGCAAGGGAATTCCAGAAGCAGATCACATTTTGGGAACATTATGCATTTCATTCTAGAGGTAGAGCATTTCAGATGGCTTTGAGACACACAAGAGGAAACATCAAATAGTCATAATGATAATAGCTAATATTTTTGAGCATTTAAAGTTATTACAGCAGTTTTAAAGCTGCGGACATGGAAACACAGAAATGTTAAGAGACTTGTCCAATGTCAGACAGTTAGTGGAAGAAGAGGGATTTGAATCTAGGTAGTTCACCTCCAGAGCCCATGTACCTTACCGCTCTGTATGCCGCCTGTGTAGACAGATACGGACCTACAGATAAGTAGAACGTGGAGCTCATAGAAGGGGTCTGAACTGGAGATTAAAAGTACGGAACAAAAAAGTTCACTTTTATTTATGTATCTGTGAAATGGATGAGATATCCTAGGGAGGGAATATAAAGTGAGATATGATGTTACCTTGAGGCTTTTCAGCATTCAGTGGCCAAGGATAGCAAGACAGGCGGAGAGACCAGGGGCTTCTGCTTGATATAAAGTAAGAGAAAAGGGGGATGTTAAGAAAGAGATAATGAACAGTGGGGTTGATTTTATTGCTGACATGTCCGGTAAGATGAGGACTGAATGGCATCTGTGGGTGACTTTGACAGAAGGGTCTTGGAGGAGTGGTGTAGTGGGGCTCAAGCACATATGGGGGTAACAGGAGATGAGGACATGAAGTTAGAATGTTGAGGTAACTCTGTAGAGAAATTTATTTGAAGCAGAAAGTGTCTAGATAGGCCTGTGAGCCACCAAATGGTTTTGTTTTGCTGGAAAAGACTGGAGTTTGTTTAACAATCGGTGCAAAAGATCTACATAAGAAGAGGTTGAATATATAAGCAAGAGAAGGAATAGTATTTTCATGTTGTTGGGAAGAATGAAATTAGGCATAGACAGAGGGTCTGGCATTTGGAAGGAGGAGGGGCACCACTCTGTTGTGTCAGGTCCAGAGTAGGAAGGACCGGAGCCACTTTGGTGGGTTGTATGTGATACCGGGAAGGCGGCTTTCCATTGGAAAACTTCTGTTTCCTTTGGAAAATGGAGGTGAAACGATCTAGAGAGAGCATGAAGACTAGAATAGTACTGAAGGCTTGAGGAGTTGAGAGTAGGTTTAGTGTCAGGCATCAAAGAGGCTGGCTCCAAAAATAATCTGGGCAGTGAGTTTCCTAGTTGACCACAAACACCCTTTTCTGAGCAGTTGCAGAATTTGAGGAGATGAGAATGTGTAGGACACAAGAGAAAGACAAGCTGCTCTAAGTGCAGTTTCTGTATCGTGTGTCCATTTCTCCTGGGAGAAAGGTCAGTATTAAAGCTGAGAAGGAGACGGGAGGTACGAGATGTTCTGTGGAAATTTTTAAACACCTGTTTTTAAAGCAAACATTTATAGTAATTTAAATTGTTTTATTGAAAGAGTCTCTGACAAATCACATGTTATCTTACGTTTTACTTATTTTAGAAAACAGTTTATTCACCAGCAAGGCTCTGCAACTAGCTTTTTAAGGACAGGGTCCCTATCTCACCAAGCAAGCTGCTGAGTCTGTGTCCCACGGGTGTTCACTAAATAAATGGTGAGAAAAGCACTAGATACTGCAACTCTGCGGGTACTGCGGGTACATTTTATTTGGCCAAGGGATTTTTTTACTTTATATTTTTTTGTAAACTTACTAAGTAGGTCTGCATTTGAAATTATAATGATCTCCATTTTCTTTTTAACGTGCCAACAGAGTGATTTTTTTCCCTTACCCAATTAAAAGTTTTATTTATTTAATGTAACTGAGAAGGGTGAATCATGAATGAAACATTATATGTATTTTTCCTATTTTTTAAGTCATGAAAATATGTTTGCTTGAACTACCATATTCTTAAGGTTTTGATACATTTTATAGTGACTCTTCTGGATGTTTTTATTCCAGAAAATACGAAATTTTAGTTTTGACTTTTTGTAAAAAAGATACATTTAATATGATAGCTTTAATTTTAACTATTAATTTAGATTGGCTTAGGAACAACAGAATGCTTACACAAAAATTCTAAAAAACATACTAAGAAATATTTTATTTTTACCATAGGTAAAAGGATGATAAATTTCTCTAAATATAGGTGGCTTTTTTTTTTTTGGCCAATATACAAATAAAGATTCGTCTAAAGCAGTGGTTCTCCAAAGAGCGTGGTATATCAGTACTACGTATAAAGTTGCTTTCTGCCCCTTTGCAAGATTATGTCTCCGTTCTTCATGCTACCAAGCCCCTGCTCAGACTCTCTTCATATCGACTAGATTGTTTTCTGCTCCAGTCAGGTTTTGAAGTGTTCGCATTTTTTCTACTCTGTCTTTGCCTGCTTGTCCATCTGTGGCTGTAGGAAGCTTATCCTGCGAGTGGAGGAAAAGATGTTGTGTGATTGCCACATTCTTCTGGACACAGGCTGGAGGACTGGAGGAAGGAGGAATGTAAGCATCTGCTGAAACATAGTACTCTTCTGTTTCTGAGCACCTGTGTGTTACTGCCGTCATCAACCCCAGTGTTCTCCATCTTTCTCAGGGTACCTTGCTTCCGCAATCTATGATCACTTTAAATATGGTCTTTTCTCTCCCCTGTACCTATAGTCTCGGGTGAATCTTCTTCCCCACTCCCACACAAAGTAATTGTACTCTAACACCCTAGGAAAACCCGAAGTCTTTCTGCAGCCAACCTTTCCTGGACAAGGGCAGAGAGCTTCAGGAACTTTCTTTTCAAGAAGTGCCCAGTTGAACCTAGAGAACCTCAGTCCTCAGGAACTAATGTGAAAGAAGATCTAGCTAGACAAACTGTGGAAAGAATACATTCGCCTGCCATGACCTTTACGTTAGTTGTGAGGATAGTTCAGAAGTCTCTTTGCTTTACTATATGTACCCTACTTGTGTTGATGTTGTGATACGGTCATCAAAATTGGAAGAAGGCATAGCATACCAGCTTGAAAGAATATTTTTACATTCAGGGGTTGCCATATGACTGGGTAAGCCATAGCTGCTTCTAAAACACCTTTGCCGTACTCAGCTTTTTCTAATTTAATTAGATCATATAGTTAGTGTCATTAATTTGGGATAGGAGCACCTTTCTGTCATTACTACTGTCCCTCACAAATTTAAAAATGATTCACCATGCAATATTAAAAAGTAAAATGCTTTTATTACTTTCATCAAGAGCCAATATGATACAAAGTTAGCTGTTTAGGATGAAGATGAAAAAGAGTGAGTAGGAAAAGAAAATTAAAAAGTTATTTCCTGAGATTTATTATTTCTGGCACTAATTTTGGATATTGGGTTCTATATTTTAGATGGTAAAATCTCCAATGAGAACCAGTTCTGTGTTTTATTCAATTAGAAAGTTTTAATGTATTTGGAGAGTCTTGTAATTTTCCTATTGTCCAAGTAAAAAGAGCCATGATTCCACAGTAGAAGCTTATGGAGAATATGTGTGAAGGTGCTGAGTGCTGATTATAATAACAGAAACAAAAGTAAAGCATTTCTTTGGTTTTGTGACTTCATATAATTCAATAGTTAGTATTTAAGTCATAGTCATGTATATATGTTTTTAAAAATCTTAGTACTTGACTAAATTGGCAAACTTTCATATTATACAGTACAATAAGGCAAATACCTTTGTGAATTTTGCATAAAATCCTAATTTTTTTTTTTTCAAAAAATGTAGATGTGGCCTTAATGATATGCTATTAATACTGTTTTGTAGTTTTCTCTTAAAAGTTTAAAATTCTAGTTTTCTTTTTTAGGTGTGTTGAAGAGAGTATGCACATCTTATCTTCTGAACATTTTGATGGAATTAACCACAAACTTTGTGCAAGAATAGAAAAAGGTATTTTGTTAAATAATTTTTGCATATTGATGTAGTTGTCTTAATTTCTAGATTTGCCTTATAATGACTATCTTAAATCAACTGTAGTGGATACGAATTCACAGAGTTTATTTTGTAAGAGAAGTTTCTTAATCATAAAATTCATTTCTTCTGTGCCAAGTCATAATATTTCTTTCAGAAAGTGCTTGCACAGACTAAATTTCAGTAGTTTGAAATAACATCATTTATTTTCACTGTGCACTTGTATATATTTTTATTTGCAGAGTACATGGTAGTCATGTATTCAAAACATGCCCATGAAATTAATCAGGAAAGATAAGACAGCTGCTTTCATTTCCTACTTTGCTCTCCTTGGAGTTCTTCAGAATAGCTGTGTGTAAGAGCAGATCCAAAGTGAGCATCTTACTGTGCATGCCTCTTACCATTAGGATGATATTAAAAGGCATGCTGAGCCCTTGAAATGGCAAGCAAGCCCCCACTTGAAAATGCCCGAATAGCTTGGGCTCCATTCCCAGATCCACCACTATAAGCCATGTAGACCTAATGGACATCTGTAGAATACTCCACTTACAGAACACAACACACATTTACGTGCATATGGAACACTCTTCAGGATAGATCATTAGGACATAAAATTAGCCTCAATACACGTAAAAAGGATATTTCAGTCCTTTTTCTATCGTTTCAGATGAAAACAGTATGTTCTTAACCACCATAGAATACAATTAGAACTAAGTAACAAAGGGAAATTTGGGAAATGAACAAATATGTGGAAATTAAAGATATACTCCTAATTTGGGAAATGCACAAATATGTGGAAATTAAATAAGACACTTCTAAATAATCAGACTCAAAGAAGAAATCACAAGGAAAATTAGAAAATAACTTGAGATAAACTAAAATACTACATACCAAAATTTATGGACTGTAACTTAAAAAAGCAGTGTTTAGAGAGAAATTTATACCTATAAATGCTTATTTAAAAAACAACAAAAAAGAAAGATCTCAATCTCAAATTGATAACAACTTCTCATCTTAAGAACTAGAAAAAGAAAAGCAAACTAACCTAAACAAGCAGAAGAAAGTAATACAGATGAAAGTGCAAATAAATGAAATAAAGAATAAAAAACAATAGAGAAAATCAATAAAAGCAAAAGTTGGTTCTTTGAAAGATTAGCAAAATTGATGACCCTTTAGCTAGACTAACCAGAAAAAAAGAACAATCAACCACTAAAATTAGCAATGAATGAGGGGTTATCACTACTGACTCTATAGAAATATAAAAAAGGTTTTAAAGGAATACTCAGCATAATTAGATGAAAGGGATAAATTCCAAAAAGACAAAAACTACCAAAATGGAGTCAAGAAGACAGAGGAAACCTGAACCTATAAGCAGCTAAGTTATTGAATTACAATTTTAAAAATTTCTCCTCTCACACACACACACACAAACCCAGGCCCAAATGTCCTCACTGTGAATTCTACCAAAAATTCTGAAAATAATTAACACCAGTCCTTCACAGACTTCTCCAAAAAATACAGGATGAGAGAACACTTCCTGACGGATTCTGTAGGGCCAGTGTATTTCCCTGATAAAATGGACAAGACAGCAACACCAGAAAACTATAGATGAATATCTTTGGTCTATAGTTGTGATGTAAAAATTCTCAACTGCTGGAAAATTAAATCTAGTGCATATGAAAAGCATTAAAACCAAGACCAAATGGGTATATGTCAGGAATGCAAGATTGGTTTGACATATGAAAATCAGTGTTGATATCACATTAATGGAATAGATAACAGAAGTCACATGAATATCTTAATAGACACAGAAAAAGCATTTGACAAAATCTAAGTCCTTTTTATCAAACACTCAACAAACTATGAATAGAAGAGAACTTCCTCACCCTGATAAAGAGAATCCACAAAAACTGCACAGCTAACATCATACTTAATGATGAAAACCTGAAAGCCTGCCCTCTAAGATCAGGAACAAAACAAGAATGTGTTATCTTACTGTTTCTATTTAATATTATACTAGAGGTTCTAAGCAGGATGGTTAGGTAAGAAAAGGAAAAGCATCCAGATTGGAAAGGCAGAAGTAAAATGTTCTCTATTTGTAGATGACATCGTATGTGTAAAAAAAATCTTAAGGGATCCATGAAAAAACTATTAGAACTAATAAGTGAATTCAGCAAGGTTGAAAAAGACAAGATCAGTATAAAGATCAATTGTATTTATATACATTACCAATGAACATTATGGAAATTAAGAAATAAAGCTGAAAAATTAAGAAAACAATTACATTTGCAGTAGCATTAAATAGAATAAATATTCAGAAATAAGGATTTACATAATAAGCAAAAGAAGTGCAAGACTTGCACACCAAAAACTAAAAAATATTGTGAAAAGTTAAAGACCTAAATAAGTGGAAAGACATCTGTGTTTTTGAAAACTTACATTGTTAGAATGATAATACACCCCAAATTCTTTTAGTTTCAGTGCAGTCTCTATGATAATTTCAGCTGCCGCTTTTGTAGAAATTGACAAGCTGACCCTAAAATTCATATGGAAATACAAGGAATCCATAATAGCCAAAGTAGTATTGAAAAAGAAAAGCAAAATTAGAAAACTCCCCTTTCTCAATTTCAAGACTTACTACAAAGCTATAATAATTAGCAGAGTGGTACTGGCATAAGGATAGACATACAGATCAGTGGAATAGAATTAAGGGTCTAAACGTAAACTGTTTCATCCATAGGTACACTGATATTCAAAAAGGGTACCAAGACAATTCGATAGTCTTTTCAGCCAGTAGTCTTGGGACAACCAGATATCCTTACACAGTATGTAAAAATTAACTTTTTCAAAAGGGTTCAAAGACCTAAATGTAAAAGGTAAAAACAATATAAAACTCTTAGAGGAAAACATGGACTGAAATCTTGTGTCAGGCAATGGTTTTCTTAGATTGATACCCAAAGTATAAGCAACAAAAGAAAACTATGTAAGTTAGACTACACTAAAATTAAAAACTTTTGTATTTCAGAGGTTACCATCAAGAAAGTGAAAAGACTGACCACAGAATGGGAGAAAATATTTGTAAATCATGTATCTGATAAGGAACTTGTATCCAGCATATATTAAGAACCCTTACAACTCAATAATAAAAATAACCCAATTAAAACTAATCAAAGAAATTGAATAGACATTTTTCCAAAGAAGATCTGCAAATTGCCAATGAGCCCATGAAAAGATACTCAGCATGGTTAGTTATCAGGGAATAGCCACATTGGGATACCGCTTCATGCCTTTTGGGATGGCTACAATTTAAAAATGGACAAAAACAAGTATTAGGATATGTTGACATTGGAAACCCCATACATTACTGCTGGGAATGGAAATGGAAAACTTCTCTGAAACACAATCTGGAAAATCCTCAAAAGGTTAAATATAGAGTTATTCTAAGACCCAGCCTGTATTTATATTGAAAACCTATTCCATTCCTATGTGTAATATTGTAAAGGGGTAAATGTTACAGTATGGGAAGTGTATCACAAATAGCTCCTCCTGTGTGGTCTGTTACTGTGCCAGATGCTTAGGGTACCATATGAACACAAAGGGATGTGAACCCTACCCTTTAGAGCAGGCGTCCCCAAACTATGGCCCGCGGGCCGCGTGTGGCCCCCTGAGGCCATTTATCCGCCCCCCCGCCGCACTTCAGGAAGGGGCACCTCTTTCATTGGTGGTCAGTGAGAGGAGCACAGTATGTGGCGGCCCTCCAGTGGTCTGAGGGACAGTGAACTGGCCCCCTGTGTAAAAAGTTTGGGGACGCCTGCTCTAGAGCTTCTTGTCCGTTAGGAGCATGAGGCATTACAATTGTGGTAAGTACCATCAGAGAGAGATACAGGGGCCACTAAGACTATTAACAGGGATATTCGAACCTAGGTCAGGGACCTAGGTTGTCTTAAGGAGATGATTTTGCCTTGAGATCCGAAGGATGAATCCAAGTTATCAAGGCAAAAATGGCATTAGAAAAGAGGGATTACAGGAAGGGGGCGGGGGTGCAGCATGTGTAAAGACTCTGTCCAGAGAGTCACAGAGTGTTCGGGAAATGGAAGGAAGGTCAGTGTGGCTGAGACAAAGAAAGTGATGGGGCCGAGAAGAAGGTCCAGACCAGACTGCAAAACCTCATCAATGTGTTACCACTTTGAAAGCTTTTCAGTCTGGGGAGACCCATTCTAATTTGTGTTTTGAAAACATCACTGTGGCTGTGTCTGTTAGAAAAGGGGCAGGAGCGGAAGTGGGAGGGACCAATGAAGGGTACTCATGGTCTAGGCAAGGACTGGTAGAGCACCTTGCACCAGACAGTTGGCAGTGGAAACAAGGAAAAGGGGAAACAGCCAAAGCTTTTTTAGAAGATAAAATGGATACTATTTGGTGAAAGCCAAGATAGGGAAGAAGCAAGGGAGAGAGGTGTAAGGCATGGCTCCCAGCCACTGGACTTTGGAAAGTGAATGATTTGGAGGGCCATTTCTAAGCCAGAGCTTTTCCTTCATGATACACTTTGTTATGAACAAGTTGAATTAACATGAATGGATTATTTTCCGTTGACACATACCTCTTTCTTACCAAGGCAGTCATGTATACTACAGAATTAGGTGATTTGCTGATATCAAATATTTGGGGAGAATACAAATTTTGGAAAATTAGACAATTTTTTTTTTGATTTGCCGGATGAATTTTGCTCTGGAGTCTCTGTTGTCCTAGTCTGTCTCCTGTGTCTTCTTCTAATGTGTTTGGCTTTGCTGATCTTCGCCCAGTGCT
Organism: Saimiri boliviensis; assembly: GCF_048565385.1. Taxonomy (NCBI): domain Eukaryota; kingdom Metazoa; phylum Chordata; class Mammalia; order Primates; family Cebidae; genus Saimiri; species Saimiri boliviensis. The sequence goes on along the minus strand of NC_133456.1, from coordinate 123,128,147 downwards.
GTAGAGGTCATCTGTCATGTGAGTGTCTTCATTTTTATGTAAGTAATGAAAATAGGCTCTGAATAATTTTCTGGCAAGTAACTAACTTCCAATGAGAACTATCTGGACTGAACTTAAGTTTTAGCAATTTCTTATTTCCTTGGCCAGCCAAGTCTTAAAATGCCAAGTTCTTTGCTGATGCATTTATTCTCTAGTTATGTGGAAGTGATGGTGTTTTCTTATAACTTCTAAAAGCCACATTAGCAATTTAACACTACACTGAAATAAATTTTAGTTTTTTTCTTAAAGTGTTTCATATGACCCCTGAAGAGTTAGTTACTAGGCATCTACTTGCATTTTGGATACCAGCACACAGAACCAACTGACCAGTAAAGGCCTTTATGAGGAAAAGAGTGTGCAAATGGGTTGTGATTTCAGTTATAACTGTTATAAGAAAGGCAACTTCCTGATTATTGCTGTTTATTGCTAATATATCAGTAATGGGCAAATATTATAAATCTATAAATGCCAAATACAGCAAAGCTGGAGGCAAATTCGTATTAGGAGAATCAGGACAGTCATTTAGAGAAAATCATAGTGACCTGCCTTTTGCATTTTTCTCCTGGGGCATTTTCACTAACATTTGTTCTCATGAAGCAACATGCACAGGAAGGAATCAAGTTCCTAATTTTTCCATGAGAATACTGACGTTCACATCTAGTTAAGTCAAGTTTCCATTTTTCTTTCTGGAGTATAGACAATCTAAAGATTAGCTCTTGATGAGCATTAACTATAATTGTTTCTGTATGTACTTACTCTGTTGGGCATTTTAATTTCTGAGAATACTGAGGACAGAACCCAGTACCTGTCTTCAAACCTCAGCTCCACATTTTACTAGCTGGTGAGCTTAAATAAGTTGCTTATCTTCTCTATGCCTCAATTTTCTTGTATGTAAAATGGGGGTCATAAAACATCCATCCCAAGGCTGTGGTGAGAATTAAATTAGCACATATTGAAAATGCCTGGAACACTGTTTGGAGCCTTAGTAATCTCAAAATAAATGTTAGTTACTGCTACTGTTATACCAATAAAATAGCTCTTTAACTCCCACCTGAAAATTAAGAGGTTAATTCAGTTATGGTTATTTGTAGGGGTGGTTTTCTTTGCTGTTTGGGCCATTTTGGTGGAGTACGTTCAATACATTTGCTATTCCTTATTTCTTTTTTACAAGATTATTGAAATATAATGAATTCTGAAACAACCTATTAATAAGATGAATTTTTCAATGATAATGTACCTGAAGAGTATAGTATTATAATCCCATTTTGGAAGTTACCTGTAGTTATTTCTTTAAAGCCTTTGCTTTTGTGACTGAAAGCCTGATATTTATAAGGTAGCCAAACTCTGGAGGCTTTTAGCAGTTGTACTTGGAGAGCATGTGCTTGAATTTTGTCATAGCAATCATTTAGGGCCAGGCGTCCCCAAACTTTTTACACAGGGAGCCAGTTCACTGTCCCTCAGACCGTTGGAGGGCCGCCACATACTGTGCTCCTCTCACTGACCACCAATGAAAGGTGCCACTTCCTGAAGTGCGGCGGGGGGCCGGATAAATGGCATCAGGGGGCCACATGTGGCCCGCGGGCTGTACTTTGCGGACGCCTGATTTAGGCAAATAACCTTTTATTCTATCTATGTGCCATTTTTAACTGTGATGTGGATCTTTTTCCTTTGGTTAGTTATATAATCTTTATTTAGCATATTCTCTCCCTTTAATATCTGCAAAATCTTGTAACTCCTTTTTTTTTTTAAAAGATTTATATCATTCAAAGTTAATTCATCAAATATTCTTGAAAGACTTCCGTCCAAGGTCCTGAAGCTAGTAATGTGACATACTTGCACCCTGCCCTTGTAGAGTTTTCAGAAGGGAGGAAGCTAGATGTTAAGTTAATGTAAGTATGGTCAGTGTTGGAAAAGAAGAATTAAATTGTGCAGAGAGAATATAGAATAACAGGACCTTAACTAATCTGAAGAAAGTGGAGAATCTTCTTTGGATTTTTTTTGTGTGTGTATGATGGAGCTGAGAAGAGGGTATTCATCCTTAACTAAAGCTCTGTTACTAAGTTGAAATTATTTTTAGTTTAGAAAAAGTATCGAATGAAAATGTTAAGAAATTGCATATGGTGTCCCCCTTATTGATACAGACACAACCTGCTAAATTGCCATATTGGATGATTGATGGATGCACCTTACACATTTGATTTTGAGTTAATGGTACCGTGAAACTGGAATGCGGAAAATACAAAAACTGAAAAAAGCACTACTTGAAAATCAAGATATCTGTTCTTCTTAAACAGAAGTACGTTTTTAAAGTGGATTCTAACTAGACGTTTCCCCACCTTTTAGAACAGTTATTTTTTAGCATAAAAATAGATGGTTATGTAGTTACATACATATTATATAGTTGAATATATACAGTATAGTTATACATGTGTGTGTATATGCACACATTTACATGTATATATCCAATTAAAGGTGGAAGTGCCAAGTTAAGCCCCAAAAGTAACCACTGTTGATAATTTGATGTCTCTCTGTGAGAAAACAACTTTTTTTTTTACTTTAAAGGCAAATGAGATCAGAATATACTTACTGCCCACAGCTTGCTTCACTTAAGATGATGTTATGGACATCTTTCCCTGGCAGTGTTGACTGAGAACCACCTGTCTCCCTAGATCTACTTTATTCTTGTTCTTATTGTTGATACTGCTGTTTTAAGTTGTATTCTTGAATTCAAAAGTTTTACAAAAAAGTATACAGTAGAAAGTCATTTTTCTTTCCATTTCTCCCTTTTCTAGAGACTACCACCCTTAGCAATTTTTTACCTCTTGAAATCATCCTGTTATTTTTATGTGCCTTTACTCAGGCTAAAATTAACCCCTCAAACTAACCACTCATGGGAAACCGAATGTTCAGTGAATTTATAGCAGCATCCAATTGAGTTTGTAATATTATATTTAATATCGTATTTAATTGCATTTAAGATTGTATACCAGAATGATAACTGATTACCTATATGTTGTATTTCCATTTCAAGTTTAATGCTGTGTGATTGTTGTTAGAGGATACAGTCTAGAGGTGAAAAATCTGTCAGCAGTTTAGATCCTTAAAGTAACTGTTTCAGGAGCAACCCCACAAGTCCCCGTATGCCCCAGAGCACTGCCCCCGCATGTCCTCATCCATGTCTGCTTGTCTCACTGTCAGTGTTGTGAGTACAGACCCAGGTCTTGAAGAGCCCAGGAGGAAATGACCTTGCTGCTTTAATCTCAAAGCTAATTTAGGGCGTTACCGCTCATCTCTGTGATGCTGTATTTTCATCTGATGATTGTAATTTGGAACCACTGGGTTAACTTGCCTTTCTCAGCTAGACTTGATTAATGCAAGAGCCTGGGGAGTGCAGGTGGCTGAGTGGTGATAGATTTAAGGTGGGTAGGGCATCTCCTCTGCTGGGACCAATCTGGAGCTGAGAAGAGGGTATTCATTGAAGGACTTGTTCTGTAACACTGGATCTTTCATCAGAAGCTAATACTAAGGTAGCCTTATTAACAAGGCTGGAAACCCTCTGCTTTTCGGATAAACTCACCAGAGAACATGAGGGGATAGTATTGGAGGAAATATAGAAAGAAATTAACCAGATCCAATCTTCAGAGTGGCTGTATTGATATCTTACGGTCTGAAGAGCCCTAGGCGGCTGGTACTTCCTTTTTATAGGCAGTATTTACTTTTGTGTAAGATATGTTTTTCAAAAACTATCCAGATATACAGTGTGTAAAAGTAAAACAAACAAAAAGACATAAGAAGATATTCCTTTCCCAGAGAGCTGGTAAAACATTATACAATTGAAAAAGAACATGTCATTCTTTCTGACATAGGTGCATGTCTAGTATAAATATTGTATACTTTGTAAATATTCTTTAGTTTTCTCATTTTTCTTTGCAATTCAGCACATGCCTGGCTTAAGTCAAGTATGCATCCCATAAAGTTAAAGAGTTGCCACATAAAATATCCTGATTGCCATTTTTGCTTAAATGTTTATTGTTTACAAGACCTGTTCTTCATATCACTACTATGATCACATTTACTTTTTTTATTATGGTGGAAAACACATAACATAAAATTTAACTTCTTAACCTTTTTAAGTATACAGTTCAGTAGTGTTAATTACATTCACGTTGTTGTGCAGCCAAACTCTACAATTTTTCATCTTGTAAAACTGGAACCGTATACCCTTCAAACAACTCCCTATTTCTCACTGGTTTCTTCTCTTCCTGCCCATTCCTCCTCCCACACCACATTCCTCCAGCCCCTGGAAGCCACCATTCTGCTGTCTTTGAATTTGATTACTTTAGATACCTGATACATGCGGAATCATACAATGTTTGCCCTTTTCTGACTGGCTGTTTCATTTAGCATAGTCTCTTCAAGGTTCACCCATATTGAGCATGTGTCAGAACTTCCTTTCTTTTTAAAGTTGAATCATATTCTGTTGTATGTATGTATCACATTTTGTTTATCCATTTATCTGTCAGTGGCCATTTGAGTTTCTTCACCTCTTGGCTACTATGAAAAATGCTGCTATGAACAAGGATGTGCATATATCTCTTTGAGATCTTGCTTTCAGTTCTTTTTGATATTCACACTGATGTGGAATTCCTAGAACATATGGTAATTCTATTTTTAATTTTTTGAGGTACTGCTGTACAGCATGCCATAATTTCTGTACCATTTTACATTTCCATTGGTAAACAAGTCTCAGTTTCTCCATATCCTGAGTTTGTTATTTTTATTTTCTGAGTTTTTTTTTTAATAGTAGCTACCCTAATGAGTGTGAGGTGATATCTCATTGTGATTTTGATTTGCATTTTTCTAATTAGTGATGTACATCTTTTAATATGCTTCTTGGCCACTTGTATATCATCTTTAGAGAAATGTCTATATAAATCCTTTGCTTATGTTTAAGTTGGGTTATTTGGTTTTTGTTGAGTCCTAAGAGTTCTTTGTATATTCTGAATATTAATCCCTTGTCAGATAATTATCTGCAATTATTTTCTTCCATTCTATAAGTTGCCCTTTCACTCTGTTGATTGTATTCATTGATACAAGGAAGTTTTAAATTTTGATATAGTCCGGTTTATCTATTTTTACCTTTGTTGCCCATGTTTTTGGTATCATCTCAGTCACATTTACTTTTAATCATTTCATCTCCAAACACCCAAATTAATTTTTCTAAAATAAGAACAAAATGTAATGAAATATTTAAATAATTATACAATAACTTTTGCAAAGACAAAGATGGCTACCTTCTAAAAGTGAACTCTTGGCTAGTGAGGTGGCACCAGCATGGCCTAACTTGGAAGTGTTGCTTCATCAGCTAATGTGAAATGTACACATCTGAAGTGCAAAATGCAGTATGAGGTGTGAGTCTAGAGATAGACTGTGGGAACAGGGTCAAATACAGGAAAACAAAGGAAGAAGACAGTACTCCTAGTTGTATCCTTTAATTGGAAGCCTTGAATATCCACAATTAAACCATTTAACAGATCTTTGCAGGAAAAAAATGGTCCTTTAGGGCCTTCTGCATTCTTATTCTTCTCATCTTTCCTATGTGGTAATGCCTCATAATCAGCTAATACCTCTAAACAGGGACAAATTTGACATTTTTGTTCTAAGGTTCACTTTCAAATTTAGAGAAATAAAGATGCTCTTCAAATATTTAACTTTTATCTCAACTTAAATTTTAATAAACTATTGTAGTTGATCAGCAGCATCGCTGCTTATACTATCAAGACTATCATCAGTGCACAAAAAAATACTATAAGTATCTTTTCTAACTGCAAGAGTATATGAACTAGTGCTTGAGTGGTTTTCTGTATCTTCTGAGATATTTAAAGAAACTGCAATTTAAGTGGCTTTTCTTCAGATGCTACTACTTCTTGTACAATAATGTTGTCATTGTTCCTTTTTTCTTCCTTTTTCATTCTTTTGTGATTGCTACTTACTCATCTTTCTCTTGCTCATTAGTCCTACACAGATGTCGATAGTTCTTCTCCTTGCCTAATTTTTCTTCCCTACCCGCCCAGACTCATTCACTATCCTCAGCAGCCATCGCTGTCCTCCCGCATTTGCAAGGATTAAAATGAGCCCACCAGCGTTTGTGTGGCTGTGATTCTGGTTTTAGGGCACTGGAGAACACACACATTAAATACTTCCTAGGTGCTGGGTCTGCGGCTTCCTCTCCTACCTGGTGCTCAGGCCGGGTGTTGGTAAAATGGTAGGAACCTGAACTGGAAGGAAATTATTAAGCTTAGTTGTTGCCTCTGGACTGTCTTGTCCTCCAAACACCTAAAGCAGTTTGATTCTTAAAAACTTACTCAGACAAGATCAGGCACGTTCATCCCGGAGATGCAAGGCTAGTTCAACATACACAAGTCTTCAACAAAATTGCATCAATAGATGCAAAAAAGGCCTTCAACAAAATTCAACAGTGCTTTATGCTAAAAACTCTCAAAAAACTAGGTATCAATGGAAAATATCTCAAAATAATAAAAGCTGTTTATGACAAACCTATAACCAATATCATACTGGATGGGCAAAAACTGAAAGCATTCCCTTTGAAATCTGGTACTAGATAAGGATGCCCTCTCTCATCACTCCTATTCAATATAGTATTGGAAGTTCTAGCCAGAGCAATCAGGCAAGAAAAAGAAATAAAGGGTATTCATTTAGGAAAGGAGGAAGTCAAAATGTCTCTATTTGCAGATGACATGATTATATATTTAGAAGACCCCATTGTCTCAGCCCAAAATCTCCTAAAACTAATAAACAACTTCAGCAAAGTATCAGGATGCAAAATCATTGTGCAAAAATCACAAACATTCCTATACACCAATAGCAGACTAAAAGAGAGCCAAATCAAGAGCAAACTCCCATTCACAATTGCTACAAAGACAATCAAATACCTAGGAATACAACTAAGAAAGGATGTGAAGGACCTCTTTAAGGAGAACTACAAACCACTGCTCAAGGAAATAAGAAGGGACACAAACAGATGGAAGAACATTCCATGCTCATGGTTAGGAAGAATCAATATTGTGAAAATGGCCATACTGCCCAAAGTAATTTATGGATTCAACGCTATCCCCATCAAGCTACTTATGGCCGTCTTCACAGAACTGGAAAACAACACTTTAAGTTTCATATGGGGCCAAAAGAGAGCCCACATAGCCAAGACAATCCTAAGCCAAAAGAACAAAGCTGGAGGTATCATGCTACCTGACTTCAAACTATACTACAAGGCTATCGTAATCAAAACAGCATGGTACTGGTGCCAAAACAGAGATATAGACCAATGGAACAGAACAGAGGCCTCGGAGGCAACGCCACACATCTATAGCCATCTGATCTTTGACAAACCTGACAAAAACAAGCAATGAGGAAAGAATTCCCTGTTTAATAAATGGTGTTGGGAAAACTGCCTAGCCATGTGCAGAAAGCAGAAACTAGACCCCTTCCTGACACCTTACACTAAAATTAACTCCAGATGGATTAAAGACTGAAACACGTAAAACCTAACACCATAAAAATTCTAGAAGAAAACCTAGGCAAAATCATTCAGGACATAGATATAGTCAAGGACTTTGTGATAAAACATCAAAAGCATTGGCAACGAAAGCTAAAATAGACAAATGGGATCTAATTAAACTCCAGAGCTTCTGGACAGCAAAAGAAACAATCATTAGAGTGAGCCAGCAACCAATAGAATGGGAAAAAAATTTTGCTATCTGTCCATCTGACAAAGGGCTAATATCCAGAATCTACAAAGAACGAAAACAGATTTATAAGAAAACAAACAAACCCATTCAAAAGTGGGCAAAGGACATGAACAGGCACTTTTCAAAAGAACACATATATGAAGCCGACAAACATGGAAAAAATGCTAATCATCACTGGTCGTTAGAGAAATGCAAATCAAAACCACATTGAGATACCATCTCACACCAGTTAGAATAGTGATCATTAAAAGGTCTGGAGACAACAGATGCTGGAGAGGATGTGGAGAAACAGGAACACTTTTACACTGTTGGTGGAGGGTACATTAGTTCAACCATTGTGGAAGACAGTGTGACGATTCCTCCAGGACCTAGAAATAGAAATTCCATTTGATCCAGCAATCCCATTACTGGGTATATACCCAAAGGATTATAAATCATTCTATTGTAAAGACACATGCACACATATGTTCACTGCAGCACTGTTTACAATAGCAAAGACCTGGAACCAACCCAAATGCCCATCGATGATAGAGTGGATAAGGAAAATGTGGCACATATACACCATGGAATACTATGCAGCCATAAAAAACAATGAGTTCATGTCCTTTGCAGGGACATGAATGAATCTGGAAACCAACATTCTCAGCAAACTGACACAAGAACAGAAAATCAAACACCACATGTTCTCACTCATAGGCAGGTGTTGAACAATGAGAACACATGGACACAGGGAGAGGAGCATCACACACTGGGGTCTGTTGGCGGGAAATAGGGGAGGGACAGCAGTGGGTAGAGAGGTTGGAGAGGGATAACATGGGGAGAAATGCCAGATGTAGGTGATGGGGGGATGGAGGCAGCAAACCACATTGCCATGCATACACCTATGCAACAATCCTACAGGATCTGCACATGTACCCCAGAACTAAAGTACAATAAAAAATATGTTTTAAAAAAACATTTTCAGGAAAAGAAGCCGCTGAGATATTTTCCCTCTGTATTTTCTTTTGGGTTTAAATAAATAGTAATGGTTATTCTACCCATGTGAAGTTTTTACTTCTTAAATAAACCTGTGTAACAAATAGAGTATTTTCTGCAAAGAGTCCATAGATGTTTATTAATACACGGAAAGTTCCAGTTAAGCTCTAGGTTAATGAAAATTCAGGTTTTTGAGTGGTTACTTTGTTCTAGTCCTTTGATATATCATTTTACTGTGTGCAACAGTACAGTATTATTTGAATAGTTTTATTCATTAACAAAATGTACCAAAATAAATTTAGCTAGGGTCACAGTGTTTAATTTAATAGTATTACAATAATAACTACCATAATTAGTTTCAGATTTGCCTTCCTTCCCAGAGGATAAGACTTTTTTAGTTTTGAATGCCTTCTGAAGGTATGATAATGACAGCAAAATTAATGTCATGACCTTTATAGCCTGTTTATGGTTTTTCTGTGTTGTACCCTAAAGGATTTAGGGAGCAGTGTACATCTAAAATAAACCACTTAGTATGGACAAGTTAAAAATTGGGTTAATTGGGTTCACATATCCTCAGCTGGTAGCACCTCAGTCAAGACACCATTTCATCTTAGATAAAGGAGCATGATTTTTACACTATAAAATCATCTTAAAACTATACCTGTAATGTTTTAAAAAGAAAGCATTTTTAAAAGGCTACTTTTTCAAATATGTAACAGTTTTTTCTCTTATTATGTTATCTGGTTTGACTTTTTCAATTAGGAAATCAATTTGTTTTCATTTTCATAGCAAGAAAACATTGATAGCAACTAAGGGGTCTTGCTGCATAGCACTAATACTTCCTTTTGGTGATGTTGGGTAGCAGCGCTGTCTCTTACAACAGACTCGTTTTCCTGTTTCAGTTTGTTGGTAGGACTTCCCATAAACAGTCACCCTTCTAAGCCCTGGAGATGGGAAACTTGGTTTTCATGGTTTATATATTTCAACAAAATGCAATGTTTGCATATTCAGCTAAAGTTGAGAAAACGATGTAGGCATGTTAGAATCCTTAAAGCCTTGGAGTATTTGATTGAAAAATTCCTATGGCAATTTTTGCAAGTAGTGGTTTTGAGACACTTTCACGCATTCTTGGATAAATAAGTGCAACTTCTTTGAAGGACAGTTTGGCAAAATCTAGAAAAGTGTTAAATCAACCGAGAAATTTCTTACTGTGACTTCCTGCAGATAGATTCCACATGTTAGCAAAGATGTACATACAAGGATGCACACTGCATGTAGCTTTGTAAGAGTGAGGACTAAGAACAGTCTTAACTGTCAATCAGTGGGTTAAGAAGTAATGGTTCCACACAATAAAATACCATGCAATCTTTAAAAAGAATGAAGATGCTTGGTAAGTGCTGAGAAAGCAAATTCTCAAAAATGTATTAAGTGAAAAAAGAGCAGCATGTATAATCTGCTTCAGTATGGACATATGGACAGGGGACAGAGCTTATTTCTACATGTTAGCTTCTCCACACACAAAACCATTTTTGAAAGGATACCCAGAAAGCTGCCAAGAGCTGTTGCCTCTGAGGGAGGAATTGTGGGAATAGAATGAGAAAGAGGCTTATTTTCCAATTTATTCTTTTTTTTTTTTTTACTGTTTGAACTTGTTTTTCTGGCCTGGTACTTATATTTTTTAACTAATATACAAACAGAATGCTTAAAAAAGTTTTTTTTTTGAAGAATGTAGCAATGTAAGTAAATGCTTGATATATAAATGTGATAATCTCCCCTCCGTTGTGGTTTCTCTTCTCATTTCAGTTACCTGAGATACAATAAAATAAGATGTTTTGAGAGAAAGAGAGAGACCATGTAACATAACATTTATATATTGTTATATATATGTTCACATTTATACAGCAAATTATATGTTGTTATGATTGTATTATATTATTGGTTATTGTTAATTTCTTACTGTGCCTAGTTTATAAATTAAACTTCATCATAGGTATATACATATAGGAAAAAATACAGTATCTATAGGTTTTGGTACTATCCACAGTTTTAGACATCCATTGGGGATCTTGGAATGTATCCCCCATGGATAAGAAGGGACTACTCTGCATTTTGAAAGCAGAATAAAAACTATCTGTGCACTATAATTACAGGTATTACAAAAGCCAAAACAAACAAAAAAGTATAGGAAAGAAATTAGAAGACAATACACCAAAATACTAATACTATTCATGTTATAATATTACAACTGTGGATGTTTTTCTTCATTGAAAATTCAATAAGGTGATATTTCATTAGTAGAAAATATAGAAGTACCCACGTTTCTCTAATTCTAAAATACACATGCTTTAAGTAATATAAATTAGTTATCTAAATACTATCACAGTTATGTTGTGTTCATCTTTCAGAAATGTTTTCACAGCATTATTATAAAATACAGTAATAGATGCTTTTTGAAAAGTGAGAGCAAGAAGAATTCCAGAATATTTCCTTCTAACCTGCTGGCTGTCTGTCCCATTTCTTTTTCATATTTATTTTTCTTTAGCTTTTTCTGTGTTGGAAATAATTAGTTTATAATAATATAGGTATTAGAAACCATTAGGGGCATGGAATAAAAAAAGTTTGGGTGATACTGAAAAGGTAAATCTGTGATTAGAGTACTTTAGGAAAAAGAAAGTTTTATTATGTTTAATGAAGAAGAAAAATTATTGGAATCATTTATTAAGCAGCAGTTTTCACACCTACAAGAACATGAGAAAATGTAAAGCATGGACGAAGTGGTGGAGCGGAGAAGCAGAATTGAGTTTGAATCATCATTGTAATGCTAATCGATGGAATTTTTATTTAAGGCAAAAACTGTAAAGAAGGAAACCACAGACCTCAGAGAGAAATGGGAACCAGAAATGTGAGTCAGTTAGGATAGAATAAAGGCAAGAAGTGGAAATAGTTTGTTGACGGTTACAGACTGGTCTATGTGGATGAAACCAAAACTCGTTTTGTTTCACAGCAAATAAGTCTTGAGAGAGAAAAGGAATGGGAGGAATTCCAAACGATCTGAAAATTAGATCACTTTTCTGTAAACCTGCTTAGTTTAGATGATTTTGTCACTGTATATAGAGAAAAGTAAAAATGGTGGAAATGTGATTATTTCAAAAGTAATGAGTTGAATCTAAACTGATTGAAGCACTTCCAGCCAGACTGATTGGAGAGAACAAAATAATGAACAATTTCACAGTACGTGTCTATAATTATGAAAGCGTAAATGACAGCCTCTTTATTTTATGGTTTTTATTTTGCTACTAAGTATCAGTTATTAGCAAATAATGCATTTCTTTTTTGAAATGTGGTCATCTTTGTTGTGATAGTAACTTCACTGGCCTGAATGCCTTCTGAAATTCCAAGGATGTTCTTCTTGATGTAGAAAGAATCAAATGTTTTTCTTACATCTCTATCCTAGACATTTGGATAAATAAGAAAACAGAGGATAGGTCTGTTTGTTAAAATTTGCCACAAACATGGGTCTTTCTAGACTTAACTAAAATGCACTATGGCTGCATTTTCTCTCTATTGCATTTATAGTTAATATTGGAAATCAGTGTTTCTTGTTATCTTTAGATAATGAAACTTAACATTGATATATCTGAAAAGCCCTCAAACCTGATGTTAGATAAATTCAAGAGACTAGGACAATTTTTACTTTGACGTAAAATAATTTCTTAAATCATAAATGCCTAATGTAGATGATGTGTTGATAGGTGCAGCAAACCACCATGTCACGTGTATACCTGTAACAGACCTGCACGTTCTGCACATGTATCTCAAAACTTAAAGTATATATTTAAAAAAAAGAGTGCTACAGTCCTTGTAAAAACACAATCAAGCAATCTATACAAATCAAAGTGAACTTACACTTAATTATCTGTCACTTTTAGTTGTGGAAAAGTATATTAATGGAAGAATTAATAAGACATTGCCTCGAATTTTAAAAATCACAGATGGAACACATTCTTAACACTGGGAGGTAAAGTTAAGGAATTTTCCCGAAAGAGCAAAAATTAATAAATAGAAAACAAAACATAGTAAAGGGGAAAAAAGCATAACCAGCCAGGGAAGCTCAACATTTCAATAATGGGAGTTCAAGGAGGAAAAAAAAAAAGAGAGAGAAGAGAAAATTAAATGAGGACATCTTAGAAAAAATAATTGAAGAAAATATCTCAGGAATTGAAATACACAAATTTTCTGATTAAAAGGCCTCACCAAACACTTGACAAGTAGATGAAAATAGACTGAGACACTTCACTGTGACGTTTATAAACATTGTTTCCACAATAAAAACAAATTATGTACAAAGGACTACAAATCACGGCAGCTTTCGATTTCTTCACACTGACATTGGAAACCAGAATACAGTGGACCATTGCCTTTAATTTTCAGCCTGGAATTGTGTACTCACAAAAATTATTATCCAACATTTTTATTGATGAGAGAAAGTAAATCTTCCTCCTCCATTGTGAGACATCAGTAGATAATGCCTAAAATGGAACAAGCAAGTGAAATTATAAGCATGTTATTAACAATAATGGAGGTTTCAGTGCTGGAAGAATCAACTCTGAGAATGCGAGTGCATGTTTCTGAGGAAGAGGACATGAGGATTGCATTTTCAAAATAATAAGCTATATAGAAATGTTTACTTGAATTTTTTTAGATTACAAAGCAAAAAACGGAAGATTATTCTAGTTGCATCAGAGAGAATAGGTTGGACTGGAGGCCGGAAGACCATTTAGAGGCTATTTTAATACAGGCAAAAAGCAGTGAGGACCTGACCTAAGGCAAATAGAGCAGAGCAAATGGCTTTGAAAAATAGTTCTCTGTTTTTCAATAGCACATTTGGAGGCAGGAGCTGCCTTGAGTTTGGAGGTAGCCATTTAGAGATATGTAGGAAGGAGAGAACATTTCACCCTGGAACCTGGGGACTAAAAGTATAAATTTGCAGTTGTAGTTAGACTCAGACGAGTTGAATGTAAATGAATAGAAAACCTATGAAAGAAAAATAAAGGTCTGGACTAGAACGTATTTTTCTAATAGATTTTTATTGAGGTGGAAAAATGCCCTCTTAAACATTCTTAGCCTACCTACTTCAGTTTTACGTGCAGCACATGTTAAGGAACACAAGTGCCTGTATGGGCATGCATTTTATAACAATGTCAGCTCATACAACTGGAAATAATGTTTTTTTGGACTTCTAAATATATTCTAGTACATTCTTTTTTCTTTTTTTGGGTGGGGGGGAATGCTAAAGATGATAATAAACATTTTTTTTCTTTTGAAAGAATTCTGGAGAACTTAACATGTAATCGAATACACTGTTTTTTGAATAGTATATTTTAGAAAGTATTTTCAGCACACAGTATCCAGTTTAAACCTTTTTCAGCAAAAAGAATTAAGTATTTTATCTCTTACTTTCCATGATGCAGAAACTGAAATGGAAAAAAAAAAAAAAAGATTAAACGATTTGTCCAAGATCATACAGCAAGAAGTTTCAGTTAGAAACATACATCTCCCCACTCAGTTCCACAAGTTTTTAACTAATTGCACAGTTGAAATTGGGCAGGAACATGATCTTGAAAATTAAGGGTTAGTCTAGTTCAATGGCTGACATTCAGAAGTAAGTGTTGAGGCCAGACATGGTGGCTCACACCTGTAATCCTAGCACTTGGGGAGGCCAAGTTGGACAGATCACTTCAGGTCAGGAGTTCAAGACCAGCCTGGCCAACATGGTGAAACCCCGTCTCTACTAAAAACACAAACACTAGCCGCGTGCAATGGCATGCACCTGTAATCCCAGCTACTGGGAAGGCTGAGGCAGAAAAATCACTTGAACTCAGGAGGTGGAAGTTGCAGTGAGCCAAGATCGTGCCACTGCACTCCAGCTAGGGTGACAGAGTGAGACTCAAAAAAGAAAAGAAATACGTAAAAGGGACTTTTAAAAATCAAACTCATTAGCAGCATGCAGCCATTTAGGGAAGGAAGATGATTGCCATACATTGATACATTGTATAAATGCAAATATCAATATAAGCATTAAGAATTTACTAAGTGGATTAAAATTTATTTTGTAGATTAAGTTTTAGCTCCTCTAAATCTTTAGTAACATTTTGAGAATTTTGTTTTTATTTGTTTCTGATGTAGGACAGATTGAGATAAGAATAAGTATTACAGTTGAGCCAATGAAGACTACGGTTACTACAATTGAGCAAATGATAAATACTGTTATTAGGATTTATATATTATAAGCTTCTATTATATATTATGAGATATATATATGTTTGTGTGTGTATACATGTTAGATGCTAACAAGGTTGCAAAGGAAATGCTTATACACAGTGGATGGGAGTGTAAATTAGTGCAGCCACTGTGGAAAGCAGTGTGGTGATTCCTCAAAGACCTAAAAACAGAACTACCATTTGACTCAGCAATCCCATCACTGGGTACATACCCAAAGGAATATAAATCATTCTCCTGCAAAGACATATGCACACGTATGTTCATTGCAGCACTATTCACAATAGCAGACAGACATGAAATCAACCTAAAATGCTAATCAGTGGTAGACTGAAGAAAGAAAAGGTGGTGCATATGCACCATGGAATACCACGCAGCCATAAAAAAGAATGAGATCATGGCCTTCACAGGAACATGGATGAAGCTGGAAGCCATCATCCTTAGCAAACTAATGCAGGAACAGAAGACTAAATACTGCATGTTCTCACTTATAAGTGGAAACTAAATGATGAGAACACATGAACACAAAGAGGAAAACAACACACACTGGGGCCTGTTGGCGGGAGGAGGCAAAGGAACAGAGAAAGTAATATTGGGTACTAGGTTTAGTGCCTGGGTAATGAAAGAATCTATACAGCAGACTCCCATGATATGAGTTTACCTATATATCAAACCTGCACATATACCCCTGAACCTAAAATAAAAGTTAAATGTCTGTAGTGTGTATGTGTAGTGTGTGTATGTGTGTGTTTGTGTGTGTATGTGTGTGTGTGTGTAGTGTGTATGTGTAGTGTGTGTGTGTATGTGTGTGTATGTGTGTGTAGTGTGTGTATGTGTGTGTATGTGTGTGTAGTGTATGTGTGTATGTGTGTGTAGTGTGTGTGTGGTGTGTGTATGTGTGTGTATGTGTGTGTATGTATGTGTGTGTATGTGTGTGTATGTGTGTGTATGTGTGTGTAGTGTGTATGTGTAGTGTGTGTATGTGTGTGTATGTGTGTGTATGTGTTCATAATATTATATAACTAAAGTGGGCCTCAAGGTATTTGGGTCCTCTTGCTCTTGAGAAACATAAATTCTATCATTGCTTAGAAGAGGTAGGTTTTTAAAAATCAGTGATATACAGTACAACCACTATGGAGACAAGCAGTTGCTTCTAAAGTTAAGTGGTCCATGCTTAATAGACTACTTAATAATTCCATTCCTGGGTTTTTAACCAAGAGATATTAAAGCATTTATCTATACAAAAATTTGAACACATATTTATATTAATTCATGATAACCAAAAATTGGCAACAACTCAAATGGCCATCAGTTAATGGGTTAAAAAATTGTGTTGTATTCGTATAATGGAATATGATTCAGCAACAGAAAGGAATGATCTACTGATACATATAATAAGTGAATATTTACTGTTCTATGTATACGAAATGGTAGGCACATCTAGGACAAGCAAAACTAATTTACAGTGACAGAAAGCATCAGTGATTGCCTGGGGCCATGGATGAGGAATAGAAATTTATTACAGAAGGGCACAAGGGGACTTTTTGAGATGATATTATATATTTTCATTAGGGTGATTGTTTTAAAATATACTTAGGTTTGTTTTAGTCAGGTATGGTAAAGTGACAGGAGACAACTGCCTTTGAAAGAGGAGTTTATTACTTACAGTTCCTTAGAGGAGGGACATACCATACCATTCAAACCCACAGGGAGAAGCACCTGGGTCAGTCAGGAGGCAGAAGGAACCAGGGGAAAGCATAGCCCAGGGCGTTTATTGTAGTTTTTTTGTTTTTTTTGTTTTTTCTGATTGCAAAAGCAGTATTTATTCATTGGGGAAACCTTTAATATCACTGTATAAGCATAAAAAGGAAGATTAAGTAGCAATTTAATGCCCCACTGAGAGATACATACTTTTAATATTTAGTAATTTTTCTCTTGAGTTATGAAAAAATAACTGAACCATACTGCTCTGTAACCAACCCTTTTTTTGGAGTGAAAACAGGGTTTCAGGCTGTCACTCAGGCTGGAGTGCATGCAGTGGCACAGTCAGGGCTCACTGCAGCCTCAACCTTCTGTCCTCAAGGGATCCTCCCACCTCAGCCTCCTGAGTGTCTGGGACTATGGATGCACACCACCACACCCGGCCAATTTTTGTATTTTTTTGTAGAGATGGGTTTCACTATGTTGCCCAGGCTGGTCTGAAACTCTTGGCTCAGGTGACACTCCCACCTCTGCCTCCCAAAGTGCTAGGATTACAGATATGAGCCACAGCACATGGCTATAGCCAGCCCTTTATACAAAAACATGTCATGAGCATTTTTTATATTTTTCAACATTTTAAGAAACATTAAAAAAAAACTTTATTATAAAAATATACCCTAATTCTAAGTTTTATGTTTTTTGTATATTTTAAATAGCACCCTTAACATTTCTTTAAAAGTAATGAGGATGATAATGGTGATTATGGTAGTATATAGCTTTACACATTACCATGGTGATTTTTTGAGCAAAATTTCTACATGCGGAAGAAAGGAAGGTCTGGACCAAACGGAATGCAGAATTGTAAGACTCAGGATGCACATTGCCAGAGAGTTTGGACCAGCTATAACATAGGAAGTAAATAAGCATACCCCTTTCCTCAGACTTCCCTCCAAAGTTTATGTTGTCTTATTTTTCTGCCAATTTAGAGGCAAAAAAGTAGTATTATTTTAGAAATTTGCAACTGTTTGATTTTAGTAAGTCATAACATTCTTTCTGATGACTACTAGTTTAATGTTGTCTTTTATAAATTTTTTAAGTCCTTACTCATTTTTATAGTGGAGCATTATCTCATTGTTATTTTTTTATATTAGGAATACAAAAACTATGTTTAGTATATCTTCAGAGTGTATAGTAATACTGCAAACAACATCTGTTAAGTGAATAAATATATGTATATATGTCTATTGTGATTTTTAAATTTTTTCCCAATATTTACCATTGAATTTTTAACAGCTATATTAAGATATGACTGGCATACAGTCAATTGCATGTATTTTAAGTACAATGAGATAAATTTTGGTATACTTATATACCCTTCAAACCTTAATCAAGATAATGAATATATTCTTCACCTCAGTGGATGGATATATGTTTCTCAGGCCTGCTTATAGAGTTTCTTCCCAACCTTCTCTGTCTCTCTTGTCCCCAGGCAACCATTGATTTGCTTTCTACCACTATAGTTTACAGTCTCTAAAATCTTATATAAGTAGAATCATAGAGTATTGCTCTTTAATATCTGTCTTCTTTCATATAGCATCATATTTTTGAAGATCCATTTCTGTTGTGATGTGGATCAATAGTTTCTTTAAATTTCTGAGTTATGTTCCATCGTATGTTTATATATTCTTTCTGTTGGTGAACATTTGGGTTGTTTCTGGTTTGGAACTACTACAAATATAGCTGCTGTGAACATTCTTTGTATAAGTCTGTATAGACATATGCTTTCATTTCTCTTGGGTTGGTAGAAAGGGATTAGCTGGATTCTAAGGTAGGTGTATCTTTTCTTAATAACCAGTGATGTTGAACATCTTTTCATGTTCTTATTTGCAAGCCATGTATCTTTTTTGGAGAAGTGTATATTCACCTCTTTAGCCCATTATAAATTAGGAGGTTTGTTTTCTTACTGAGTTTGGAGAGTTTTTATTTACAATTTTTATCAGATTATTTTCAGATATTTTCTCCCATTTATGGTTTGTCTTTTCATTCTCCTACTGGTGTCTTTTGGAGAGCAGAAGTTTGTAATTTTTGAAGAAGTTTAGCTCATTAGTTTGTTATTTTATGGATTATGTTTTAGATGCTATATCTAATATATCTTTGCCTGACTAAAGGACACAGTATTTTCTTTTAGAAGTTTTCTATTTTAGAAGTTTTGTGTTTTACATTTGGGTGTATGATGCATTTCAAATTTTGTGTATGGTGTGAGGTATGGCTCAAAGTTCTTCTTCTTCTTCTTCTTTTTTTTTTTTTTTTTTTGCTTTTTTCATATGGAAAAAGCATCGTCATTTGTTGAGGGGACTATTCATGCTCCACTGCTTTCCCTTTGGACTTCCATGAAAATGCATACCTGAATGGATTTATTTATGCACTTTCTATTCCATTGCATTTATCTATATGTCTGTCTTTCTTGAAACTAAAGTAGCATTAGTCTGATTTCTTTCTTTAAAAAAAAAAAATTGGTTATTCTGAGTTCTTTCTATTTTCATGTGAATTTAAAAAATTAAGTTGATTGATTTCTACAAAAAGTCTACTGGGATTTTTATTAGGATTACACTGATTCTATAGATCTATTTGAAGAAGACTTGCCATTTTAACAACATTGAGTCTTCCAGCCTTTGAACATGGTATATCTCTTCATTTGTCTAATCTTTTAAAGTTTTTCTCTATTAATGTTTTTTAGTTTTCGGTGTGTAGGTCTTTCGTATACTTTGTCAGGCTTATCCTTAATTTTTTCATTTTTATGCTGTTATAAATGATGCCTTAATTTCTGATTTGTTGTCAATTTCTGATTATTTCTGGAATACAAAAATGTAATTTATTTTTGTTCATTGATTGTGTATTGATCTTGTATTTTGCAACCTTGCTAAACTCAGTTATTAGACTGAAGAGCTTTTATGTAGAGTCCATTGAATTTTCTACCTAGACATGTCATCTACAAATAAAGACCATTTTATGTCTTGCTTCACGATTTGAATGTATTTTATTTATTTTTGTTTTATTGCACTGGCTAGAACTTCCAATACAAGGATGAACAGAAGTGGTGAGAATAGATGTCCTTCTCTTGTTTGTGAACTTAAGAGGGAAAGCATTGAGCCTGTCATTATTTAGCATGACTTTAGTTTTAGGTTTCTTATATTAATAGATATGTTTCACCAGGGTAAGGAGTTCCTTTCTATTCTTAATTTATAAAGGTTTTTTTTTTTTAAATCAGGAATGGATGTTGGATTTTATCACACACAATTTTTGTATCTGTTAAAATAATCATGTAGTTTTATATTTTAATGTATTAATATGGTGAATTACATTTATTTTGAATATTAAACCAATTTTGTATTCCTGGGATAACCCTACTTGGTCATGATATATTCTCATATTGTTGGATTTGATTTGCTAGAAATTTGTTTATTACTTTTGCATCTGTGCTTATGTGGGATATTGGACCATAGGCATCTTTTCTCATAACGGATTTATCTGGTTTTGATATCTAGATAATGCTTTTTAGATAGTAAAGATTTCCTCCTTTTCAATTTTCTGGAAGGATTTATGTCTAATTGGTATTCTTTCTTCCTTAAATATCCAGTAGAAGTCAGCAGAGAAGACATCGGGGCCTGGAGCTCTAAGACTTCTAGATTACAGTTGTTATTGTTGTTTGTTGTCTTTGGACTTGAATTGTTTTATTAATAGGAAGAAATCTGTTGTCATCCTTATCATTGTTCCTTTATATGCAATGTATCTTTTTCTCTGGGTGTCTTTAAAAACTTTTTATTTTTTTGCTTGTTTTGAGCATTTTGGCAATAATGTACCTTCGTGTGTTTCATGTTTCTTGTGAATCAGTGTTTTGAGATGTTTGGATCTGTTGGTTCACAGTTTTATCAGATTTGGAAAATGTTCTACCATTATTTCTTAAATAGTTTTTCTGCCCTTCCATGTCTCTCCTTTCCAAACAACTGGTGTATGAATCTTCTTAAAGTTCTCTTGCAGCTCGCTGATGTTCTTGGTTGTGGCTTTTTTTTTTTTCAGTTTTACTCTCTTCTTCTTCATTCTGTGTAGTCTCGATAGCTGTGCCTTCAGATTTGCTAATGTTTTCTTCTGACATGTCTAATGTGCCATTCATTTTATGCAGTATATTTTTCATCTTATGCATTGTAGTTTTCATCTCTAGAAATTTTATTTGGATTTTTTTTCATATATATTCTACCTGTACTTAACATTTTGAGCATGTGAAATCTCGTTATTCACTTAATGTCCTTGTCTGCCAATTCTGATATATGTCAGTCCTGGTCAGTTTTGATTGTTTTCTAAATTATTGATTGTATTTTTCTGCATTTCTGGATGCTTGATAATTTTTATTACATGTCAGTGATTATGAATTTGACTTTATTGGGTGGTAGATATTTTTGTATTTCTATAAATATTTTGTGAGGTTTGTTCTGGTGCACAGTTAAAATAGTTTGAAACAGTTTAATCTTTTCATGTCTTGCTTTAAGATTTTTATGAAACCAGAGAAATGCATAGTCTAGAATTGAGTATTCACCCCAGTAAGGCAAGACTCTTCTATGTACTCTACCCATTCCATTGTGAATTTTGAGGGTTTTTAACTCTAGCTAGTGGGAACAGGCAATATTCCTCTTCTGTGACTGTAGTGGGCCTTGGACCTTTCCCTGATCTTGAGGTGTTTCCTCACTTGCCTGTGCTGATCATTACAAAGGTAAATACCCTGTGGGGACCCTCTCTGTTGTGCTCTCTCTGTGCGTAGCTCTCTTTTCCAATGTTCTGGAAATCTCTGCAAGGATCTTTCCTCACATAGGGCTCATTGCAATTGTTTCCTGGCTCTCAGGAATCAGTTTTTCATGACCTGATGATGCAGGATGTTTTTCGACTCCTTTGCTGGACTTGCAATGGAGGTGCCCCGTTTACTCAGCCTGCCACACTCAGCCCCTTGCAGGAGGGAAGACGTGAGCAAATAAGAGTGGGATCAGGCCAGCCGCTTTGGGTGTCAGCAGGAGCAAGCTCTGTGCATGCCCTGCAGTGGCACCCAGGTAGGGGTGCCTGTGACCCCTGAAACCCCAGAGGGCGCACTACAATGCTCTCTTAGCTTTGCCATTTGTGGACAGCAGTGTGTTATCAGCTCAGTGGGCCCCTGGCCTTGTCACGTGGGACATCTGTACTCTGCCAGTAAGGGCAAAGGGCCAGTGTGACAGCATTTTTTGGGTACCTGCATCCGGTGGGTCTCAAGCTTTTATGTGGAGTCCAAGAAGAATGAGGTTGTGCTGACACTTGAAGGATGGTGAAGGCAGATAATTTTATTTAGTGATGTAAATGGCTTTCAGTAGAGTGAGGAGCTAGAGAGAGGATGGGACAGGCAGGTAATCTTCCCTGAAGCCAAACTGTCTCTCCGGAAGTTAAGCCATCTCTCCTCTGAAGTCAAGTTGCTTCTCTACAGTCAAGCTGCTTCTCTACTGACTTGAGTCCAGGATCTTTATAGGCACAGAATGAGGGGCAGGGCAAGCCATGGGTAGTTCTGCGAAAGGCAGCATTTAGCATTTGATTGGTATAAAGGCCGTATTCAGAAATAACCAGTCAGGAGAGAACAGGCAAACAAGGATAGAACTTCTCACCTAGGGCTGTAGGTTTCAGGCTCCTGTGGCTTGAAGGTGGGGTTTCACCAGGGGCTCGCCTCAGTCTGCCTAGAGTTTCTCTGCCTCCTGCCTGTATCACTGACGTTCATTGTTTTGAAAACATTGTTTCATATATTCTGTCTATGCTTTGGTTGTTTCAGGCAGAAGCATGAATCTGGTCTCTGTTACTCCATCTTGGCTAGACAGAGGAATCATGCTAATTTCCTTATTTTAAAAATATTAAAAATTTTAAATGGTAAAATTCATCAGTCTTTTCCTTAATGGACTCTGTACTTGGTGTCATGCTTAGAAATTTTTTTGTTTTAAAGCTTATAGGCCGGGCGCGGTGGCTCAAGCCTGTAATCCCAGCACTTTGGGAGGCCGAGGCGGGTGGATCACGAGGTTAAGAGATCGAGACCATCCTGGTCAACATGGTGAAACCCCGTCTCTATTAAAAATACAAAAAATTAGCTGGGCATGGTGGCGCGTGCCTGTAATCCCAGCTACTCAGGAGGCTGAGGCAGGAGAATTGCTTGAACCCAGGAGGCGGAGGTTGCGGTGAGCCGAGATCGCGCCATTGCACTCCAGCCTGGGTAACAAGAGCGAAACTCCGTCTCAAAAAAAAAAAAAAAAAAGCTTATAAAAATATTTACTTCCATTTTTCAAAGATTTGAATTGTCTTATTTAGATGTTTTATTAATATGGAAACCTACATTATACACAATTTGGAAAATAGCTATAACATGGGGAGCGGAGGAGAGCACCTGTAATTCCATCACCAAACACACTGTAAATACGTATCTTGGCATATTTTCTTTATTTTTTATGTATTTGTAATGCTAGTGTCTGTCATTCAGCATGTTCATCCAGTGCATCGCATCATTAACATTTTTATGTTGCTACATAATCTTCACAGTTGCATTTTAATGACTGAATTATATTTCATCAAATGATTATACTGCAATTACATTACCTTTGTATTGTTAAACGTTTTAGCTATTTCTTCTTAAAGTATTTGAAGCAATTATCAGAGAGTACATTTTCAGAGAATCCTAACTTTGCCTACTTATACATGACCCCACGAGAGTAGAAATGTGGGTAAGGCCCTAAGCCAGCATGTCCTTACATCTGTCTCCAAGCCCATTCTAGTACATTCAGCAAAATCCTGTTTGTAGAAAAATGAGAAGAAAATAAAAATATCAGTTCTTAATAACTCAATCCATTTCCTATTACTCATGTGTTTATAAAACAGACTTTTCAAAAGAGCTTAGAATTTGTTTTTAGTATTAACATGATATCTCAATTATTTTCTAATGATTATTTGTGCTTGGTTATTTTTAGGAAAGATACTGTTCAAGTCAAATACATCATAATGCAGAATTCGTTATCAGTACCACCAAAAGATGAAGGTAAGATAAACTGCTGAGGAAAATGGCAGTGTGTCTGTTACAGTTTTAATTTGATCGATTTAATGTCATTGATCTCTAATCATAAGGTAACTTATTTCCTAGAATTAAGAACAAATTATAATTATATGTGAAAACTCATTTCTTTTGGTAAATTATTTAAGTGGATATGGATTCCTGAGTTTTAGGGACCTGTCTCCTTTTCTAGGCTGATAGCTCCTTGAGAACAGGGCCATCTCATTTCACCCACAACTCCAGAGACCCGCCCATTCACTGGCACTTAACTAGTACTAACAGATATCAATGAAATTAAAAAGTATTGGCTTTTAATACTTAAAGTATTTTAATGGGTAGAAGAATATGTGCATATATATTCATACACACGTGTAAACATATTCTTAGAGGATACAGAATTTGTGTATACATTTCTTTGACCTGTTTTCCCCCATACCCATTTAAAAAGAAATAGAAAAACCACTTTATGCAATGTATAAAAAACAAAATAATGATTTCTTTAACAAGCACTTCTGGATCTTCTAGAACAGTTGATAGGTGGAGGTAGAGTCCTTTCTTAATCAAGAGTAATTAAATTATCCTCACCATAAAGGGTACACTCTAACCCCAGGGAGAAATATCAGTCCTTCCCCTGCCCCATCTAGTCTCTTCCACACAGAAGAGAAATTCTGACATGTGTGAGAAAAAAGACATATCTTTAATGAGGCCAAATTAGCCTGCCTTAGTGGAACACGTAGCTTTTAGTGAAAGGAGGGAATTTGTTATGAAGGACCCTTAAATCAAGCAAACACTCTTTGACCTCTCTATCGATGAGAAAGGTAGTATCATAACTCTGGAGAGCATGGAATCTGGATTTGAAACTCAGTTCAACCGCTGAAACCTTAGGCATATCATTTGACCTCAGCTTCCACATCTGTGAATCTATAAAATGAAGATAATAAGTCCCACTCTATAGGCTATGTGGAGACTAAAGGAAATAACATATGTAAATCACCTAGCATATTGTTGTTTGCGTAGCAGGCACTTATATGATGATATAACTACTATTCTTAATGGTTATTATTAATACCTGGGACCCTCCCCATCTTTGAGACTGGTCAGTGAGATGGCCATGAGGCTGCCTCTTGGCTTGGGATGCCAAATGGCCTTGGAAGGCCAAACATGCTCCAAGGGGACCCATGGGGAGGAAGCAGGAAGCAGACCCCTTGGTTTGATTCGTATCCAGGAATTGGTCCAAAGCGATAGTGAGAGTCCTTAAGACTCCCACAAAATCCAGCCAGGAACTCTAGGGCAAGGAAAGGGATGGGCAAATCCCAACTAGAAATAAAGAGCACGTGTTTTCCTTGAGTGCTCTCTGGTATATATTCTCTGGAAGATTTGTGCAGCAATAGGTAACTGATCAAGGGCTTGGAAATTCGGCATCCTCGCTAGCAAAGAGAGGCTTAGGAGAAAGAATAATGGAACAAGTATCAAGAAAGCTGGACTCCATTCCAGACCTGCCTCCAACCTGCTGTGGAGCCCCAGGCAAAGTTATTTTGCCCCTAAGCCTAGTTTTCCCATTTAAAAATCAAGAATTACTAGGTTTTCCTTTCAGGCTCTAAAGAGTCTACATTTTAACTAAGCAAGGAGCCGCTTGGCTCTGGCCGATACAGAGGGAGAAGGCACTCACACCTCTTGGCTGCTGTGCTTCTCGGCAGTTTTTTTTTTTGTCCTGATGTCTGCTCTCTGAGCTAAAACATAAGCCTGGATACCTCCTCTGCCCAGAAAGTAAGACCTGTTGGCCCTACCCAGAGCTTAAGTAAACCTCCTCACCAGTCTTCTCTGGGACTAAAGATGCTTAAGTCCAATCCTGGAATTTGACAGAGGAGGTATAATAGCTTAAAGAAACCTCAATCATGTGCCTCCAGTGTGATAATCATTCTACCTACAACTTTACATCCTTGATTTTATTTAATCTTCACAGTAAGTTAGATGTAATCCTTATTTTACAAGTTCAAGATTAGGTACTTTTTGCCAGCACCACCCACCCTTAAGCGATTGGTCCAAGATTTGAACCCAGGTTTATCATAAAATTTATGAAGACTATTTTATATAAATTATAGAGAATATAATTTATTAGTATTTATTAAAATATTTAATTTATAAAGAATATTTCTCTAAGAATTTAGAAGAATGTATAATTTAGAATTTATAAAGAATATTTAATTTTTGATCATCTTTTTCTTCTCTGATGTTTATACTGTGCTTTGTTACACGTATGAATGCTTAAAGCCATTTTAAACCAGAGCAGGCAGAAATTATAACTTAAATTATGGAAAATTATATCAATAAGAAAAAAATACACATTTGAATATGTGTAAGGCCTAAGAATTGCACAGTTATTCATTAATTTATTCATTCATTCAAATGCTTTCTGTATGTCCTGGATTAATACTAATATTTTTTAACAAAGGCATCAGATTTATTAATTATGATTCCATTTATGATCAAATATAATTTATGGCTAGGTGCAGCAGTTCCCACCTGTAATCCCAGCACTTTGGCAGGCTGAAGTGGGAGAATAACTTAAGGCCAGGAGTTTGAGACCAGCAAGGCTCCATCTCTACAAAAAAATTTCAGAATTAGCTGGACATGATGGCTCGTGCCTATACTCCCTGCTACTTGGGAGGCTGAGCTAGGAGGGTTGCTTGAGCCTAAGAGTTTGAGGCTGCAGTGAGCTATGATCATGCCATCGCACTCTAACCTGGCAATAGAATGAGACCTCGTCTCTTAAAAAATACGTACATACATATATATGACTAAATATATATAATACATATATTTTATTTAATTACATGTACATAATTTGTGTGACATGAGAAGTTTGCTGGGTACATGCCATTTATTAATTAAATGCAGATTGATATATTTAACAAATCATTGATGGCCAGCTATAAATTATGATACCTTTGAATTTCCAACTTATAAACACATACACACATGTTATATGCATTTATGTATAAAATTCAGGTAAGACATCACCAGCAGAGTTGTGAGCCTTAAATTAAGGAAAATATGCTGCACCAACATACTGTCCCCTCACAAAGTTTATGTGGTAGAGGAGGTTTAATGATCAGCTACTTGGTGTTTGTGAATGTAGGTTATTAGGACTTAAGGGGAGAACACATAGGGAGGAGTTAGTTAATATTCATCTTTCTTAAAGTTTGAGGAAAAGATCTTACTTATTTTGGACTTCGCATCAGTTAGGTCTTTTATAAAGTTATTGATGAATTTTCTGTCTTTAGCAGGGTTTAAAGAACCCTGACGTGTAGTAGGCTCTCAAAAGCATATTAAGTTATGTACAAAATGCTTTAAACTCTCAAACACTTTTTAGAAATCACATCTGATGCTGCAAAAATGTTGCTTTTTAAATGAAACACCAAAGTGGATTGAATTTTGAGGTCGATGAAAGCAAATGTTCATTTAACAAATATTTATTGCAGACAGTGAACAAAAGAAGCAAAGGGGGAAAGTACAACCCAACTCAGCTCTTCTCTCTTGCTGCTGTTGTGATGAATAACACTGGGTTGCCTATCCAAGCAGGGATTTCCTGTTTGGGGGGATTTAACCTGAAAGCAGTTTATTCTTTTTATCTAATTGTAGTTTCCCTCTTTCGAACATGGTATGAAAGCCATTTTCTGAAGCTCTCTTTCTGTTTTTTCTTTTCTTCCTTGCCCATCTCTCCCTTTTCCTCTCCATCTAGTGAAAGAACACTGAGCTGGGAAGCCGAGCTCTGCTCGTTTTTGTGCTGCTTTTTAGGCTGTGTGATCTTGGCCAAATTATTAAACCTTAGTCCCTTTGTCTTTCCGGTGGAGATAGTAATTCTTGTCCTATAACAATCAAATGCAATAGGTATGGTTTATTCTCATTATTTGTGGTACTTATATTCTGTAAGGTTATTAGGAACACTGAGTTAGCAGATACTGAGCCATTTGTTTCTAGGGGATATACAAGGTTAGGTTCTTGTGAGCCTCTAGTCACATTTTTGTCAACAACTGATACATAACCTTGTTATAAGTGTGTTTCTGTTAAAAGATACTTTATTTAATAGAGAGGGTTAATTTTTTAACATTGAACCCAGAGACACAGCACTAGAAAGCATGCCTCAACAAAGCCTCTCTAACACAAGTTTTTTCTCCATAGAGCACATCACAGTTGTCCTGTGTGTAGGAGCACTAGACAGCTCTCAGCACTATGCTGGAGACCATAAGTAAACAGTCAGATCACCAAGGAAAAGCACACACACATGCGCACGCGCACACACACACACACACACACACACACACACACACACAGTGGCCGCTTTTGAAATGTAAAAAGGGTGCATGCTTACCTCATGAGAGCTGAATGAAGCAGGACATCCCCGTGTCCTGCCTCAGCCGCGAATTTGTGTGTCAAGTGGCTGAAGCACTTGTGGTGCTTCCATGGTCATTTGTGGACATGCGTAGAGAAAGAAAAAATGTGCTTTAACCCCACATTTTGGTGTTAAAAATAAATTTTAGCAAGTAGGCAAATTCACAAATACAGACTCTGCAAATAACGAGAATCAACTGCATATGAATGCACCTTATAAAAACTTTTAAAGCACAGTAGAAGACTCAGGATAACTTGCAGAATACAAGCTTTCTTTATGATATTTTTCTCAGGTAAAACGACTTTGTGCATTGTTGATATTACAAACTTCAAGTTAATAAAGTAATATATTATTTGAAAGTAACCATAAATTCTTAGCTCAGTAAAGCTACAAAGAAAACTACTGTTGTAAGATCTGTGACTCTCCAGCCCTCACATTTAACACACAGTAGCATGGGGTACCTCTGTAATGCTTTGCATTTAGTGGTTAGCATTGCTTTGTGACCTCATTATTGGGGGAAAAATCATTCCCTATGTATTATGAAAATATTATGTTTCCAAATACGTGAAATTCATATGGAAACATTTTGATCTTAACAAGTGGTGTAAATGCTGTTCTTAGACTTTTGGTACCATTTTATGCTGCAGACCAAGTACAGATTGACATTTGCAAGCTGGTTTTGGTTAACTCCTTAGAGTTGGAAATTGGAACTTTCCAATGTAATAACTTCTGCAAAATACCATTGTGCATTATTAGTATGTTATACCGTTGACAGAAGAACAAATGGAAAACACACATGCCTGTAGAAATATCCTTTTAGAATAAATGGAAATGACCTGGGTGGCCTAAAACTGTAAAGTAGGCCAGCCACATATGAAAGTGAGAATAAAATATTAGAGATTAAAATATTAGTAAATTAAGATTATGAATATTTTGTTTGAAATGGCTGTATTATGGGCCAGGCACAGCTGGAGTACAATGACAGGATCTCAGACTACAACCTCTGCCTCCTGGGTTGAAGCGATTCTCCTGCTTCAGTCTCCCAAGTATCTGGGATTACAGGCATGCACCACCATGCCCAGCTAATGTTTTGTATTTTTAATAGAAATGGGGTTTCACCATGTGAGCCAGGCTGGTGTCGAACTCCTGACCTCAGGTGATCTGCCCACCTCCTTCTTCCAAAGTGCTGGGATTACAGGCGTGAGCCACTGTGCCTGGCCGAAATAGCTGTATTTCTACTGCTTAAAAAACAGGCTGGTAATCAGATAATTTACATGGGTATGTATCAGTGTCAGTGTGGTCGTTTGGCAGCAGAGTCTCTCAGAAATTCCAATTAACCATGTAAATATATTTCATAGCATCACATTTCACTCTGTCAGAACCCCTGCTGCCTTTATATCATTAACATAAATGCAGGTGCAAATAGCATTTATGTACTTTGATAGAAAGCAGTTGGAGACATTTCACTGTGGGACACAACACTTTCAGATTGTGTACATCTGTTCAAATAATGTATCCAGCCCCAGTGACATGAACACAAGGATGGAAACATCTGCCCCTGAGACCATTTGCAATGTAGCAGATGCTTACATCTTTATTTATGCAGATGGTTAGTGTGATGGGTTGAGCAGGGATAAAAGCAAAGTAGTTTGACAGGGGTACTTAGGATGTTATGTAAGCCAAAAATACAGTATAGGTATTTTTTGTTTTTAAAAGTCTAATAGCAATAGGAATAGAAATTCATAAATCTAGTAATGCTTTTCGTAGAGTAAACATACTGTTCTTGTCTTTAATTTAATGGGCATCAAAATCCTAAACACATTTATAGAATTCCAGCATCGAACTTGTATTAATTAGAAAGAGCAATTTATGATTACTTTTGTTTGGATAAAATGATTTTAAATGACTTTGAATACTTTTTCTTAAAAAAGAAAAAATCCTTTAGGTCGATTGTGATGGCTCATGCCTGTAACCCAGCACTTTGGGAGGCCAAGGCAGGTGAATCACCTGAGGTCAGGGGTTCGAGACCAGCCTGGACAACATGGTGAAACTCCGTCTCTATTAAAAATACAAAAAAAATAGCTGGGCATGGTGGTGGGCATCTGTAATCCCAGCTGCTTGGAGTTTGAGGTAGGAGAATTGCTTGAACTCAGGAGGCAGAGAGAGATTGCACCCTTGCACTACAGCCTGGGCAACAAGAGGGAAACTGTCTCAAAAAAAAACAAAAAAGAAAAAGAAAAAATTTTTTAAAACACTGCTCTGTTTTTTAAAAAAGATTATATTCTACCAAGAATATCTTGTGATGATATTTCTTTAAATTGGGGGGAAAATGTAAATGCCATTATTTGAATATAACTTACGAGATAGTCCATAAATATAAACTCAAGTAAAATAAATTTCTGACACATTATATGAGATTTTTGTCAGGCATTTGATTTGTTCATATTCTAACATTGACAGCTAGTGATATTTTAATTATAATTAATATTTGTGTTAGGATGAAATACCTTTTAATACTTTATCATCAAAACTTTCTCCTGTTGATCTGTTGTGTTATATTCTCAAGGAAGCAAAGGTGAAGGGAATAAAACCCTAACAACAAAAACTAAAACATTTCCTGATTTGATGGAATCAAATGTCCACTCATACACACACACACACACACACACACACACACAATTATAGAATCTCAAAAGAGATAGGAAGTTAGAGATTTCATCTAATTCAGTAGTTCTCAGACTTGATAGTTTAGGACCCTTTACACTCTCAAAAACTATGCATTTGCTTATATGGGTTGTAGCTGTCAATATTTACCATATTTAATGCTTATAAGCAGAAAAATGTATATTTATAGATTGATTTTGAAATAACAGTAAGCTCATTACAGCTTAACATAAATAACCTAGTTTAACAAAATTGACTATACTATAAAAGTAATGACAAAATCTGCAATTGCTTTTGCACCAACCTAAATATTTTGCGAAAGCAAAAAACAAATAATGAAAAGACTGTCATTGATTTACATTTTCTGTAAATATCTTTAAAGTCTGGCTTCATTGAAGACAGTTTGCGTCTCATATCTAGTCCTGCATTCAGTCTGTTGTGATATTGTGCATGTCGAAATATTAAAAGCCAGCTTTCTAGTAGTCAGAAAGGAGGGGAATATTTTTGTGGCCTTTTCAGATAATCATGGATATTTTTCTTTGATACTACACCAAAACTTGTCAGATGGAAATTGTAATGTAATGTAAAACTTGAAACTCTGTCTGTGTACTTTCGTATTCTATTATATTTTGGGTCTCATATTTGAGTGATTCTTTTATCCATGCATGTAACATTAAACTAAACTGGTCATTTAGGAAACACTAGTTCAGTGAGTTGTCCATATACTTCATTGTATAATATTTTAAAAATCATTCATTAGCGTAAGCACCAGTTTTATCTGAAAAGTAACTACTGGGAAGCTTCAAGCTGCTGGTGATAAATTCAAATTTTCCAAAATTCCAATTGCCACTTGAAAGAAAATGACTTTTATCATTGGCAACAAATACTGTTAGAAGTTATTTGTTGTAATGCCAAGCTCCATTCATTCACTTTTGAGAAAATGTCTGCCGGACAGCCAAACCTTAATATGTTCATTCAACGTATGTCTGTCAGATGTTTTTTCAAGTAAAAATGGTATTCCATGACAAAAGCAGGAATCGAGTGCTTGTCCTCAGGGCAATACTCCCACTTCCATATGCAGCAGACGTAGTCTGAGTGTGAACCATTTCATCATAGAATATTAAAAAGGCACTCAAGGGTCAAATTTGATAAAACTAAAATTTTGTACTGCTTTTTTGTTGTTCCACCCTGAGAGTGCCACAGTGAAGAATACGACTGCTTGAATCGTTTGTGGGCACTACCCTACTTGGCTAAGTTGCTAGAGAAGTTTTACCCCATCGGCACCAATGTCAAGTACAAACGTTGACACAAGGCAAATGACATCTCAATAGGAGTGTGAAGAGAGTATTTGGCACCCTCTCCGAGGTTCTGCAAACCCTACTTTGAGAAACACTGATCTAATCTAATCCTCTCTTGCTAAAGAGAGGAAACTATGGCCAGGAAGGATTAAGGATTATTCCAGCAGCATAATCAGACGCCTCCTCTCCAAAGCCAGACGTCTACTCTCTGTCATGCACGTAACGCAGTGTGTCTTGTTTTTGCTGAGGAACTCCTCCAGCCTCCTGCAAAAAGAAAATTCCTCAGATCCAAATCAGTACACGAAAGCACTGATATATTATTGAGTTTACTAAAGGAGCAGGACTTGCTACATGAGGAATTTAGAAATTCTTTTAGCATTTTAGACTTTTCTTTCAGTCCTAATGTTCTTAAGTGTCGTCAATTTTAGAAGAAGGTGGTGTAAGATTAAGAAGTATCTAAGAAATGTATATTATTTTTTTAATTATAAAAGACCTTAGTAATTTTTTTCTTCTTTTTTGCTCATCAAAAAATCACCTTCTCACTGCTTAAAAGTGTCATTAAATGTATTATGTAATTGTTGCTTCAAAAAAGTCAGATTCTGGTATGAGCCTGATTTGGCCAGCAGCAGCTCTGTTAAAAGAAGGCTGTAGTTAGAGTGCTATGGGGCATTGCGAACTGCTGTGTGTGAGTTCGTTAACTACTTCTCCAGTAACCTTGATATGGATTTCTCTTAGAAGAAGGACATGTTCTTTCTCTGCTAACAGTTGCACTGTGACTGGAAAAAAATTGCTCAAAAAGGTCTTTGTTTTTTCAACATTGAGATGGATTATGTGGCACTCACCAGCCACTGGAAGAGACTGGCATGTAAACAGATAAATTGATAAACCACTTAGGTTCGGTGTGTTGGAATGGAGGGAGCTTTGGTGCCAGACAGACCTGGTTAAATCCAACTCTCAATACCTGCTTTGTGACCTTGCAAGGACTGTTTTCTCCATATCTCTGTATCTATAGACTGGAGGTGTTAATACCAAGAATTGGTGGAGGACTTGAGATGGTGGATTAAGCATTGAGTCTGACTTCTGAGGGGCGTTTTAATTCTTCAAAATAGAACTTCAGGAAGAATAGAAGTGGATGAGTAGAGGCAGTGTATAACTACACATCTGCCATAGATTGTCTCAGGAAGAAAAGGAAGGAGATGGGGCCCAACGACTCTTTCTTGCTGCCGTTGTTTTTCCGTTTTTGTGTTCAGCAGTAGCATAGCTGAAGGAAGGCGTGTTAACGTGGTTGAGAATTAACAGTTTGCTCCTTCAGTAAAAAAAATAGGTTGCACAGCTGCCAGCTGCGGATCTGGAGACCGAGGCCCTGGCGGCAACCAAACAAGCTCCTGCTCTTTTGGAGCTTACGCTTCAGGGAAGAGACAGAAGCAGAAAAGGAAAACAGCGAGTGATGGCATGGGGCTGAGCAGCTCCTTTGAGATAGGATGGTCACAGGCCAGCCTCCCCGAGAGCTAGGGGAGCTCACCAGTGGGGCAGAATCCCCAAGGCACGAGGGGTGTGGAAGGAAAGGTAGTGTCCGGAGCAGGGTTGGGAATACCCCCGTTTCCTTATTTTCAGATGCACCTTTTTGTCAGGACTTGAGCATTGTGTATGTAGAGTGATGGTACTTCTCTTCCTTGCCCCCACCACGGAAAAGGTTTTTATAAATTTATTTATGTGGCATAATCAAAGATAAAAAGAGAGTTTAGAAATAGCAGGGATAGTAAATGAGTTCCCACATAATAGCCTCTCTTTTTTCCGTGAAGATAATGTCAAAAATTGTTGGCAAGACAGAGATGGCGCTGGGGAAAGGGCAGAGGTGGGGCAGGGGGAGAGTGCCTCAGAAGAGCAAGGGGAGCCTGGGCCGCCCCAGTGAGGGTCGGAAGAGGGTCTCTTAGGGGACAAGTAAACAGACTGTGGAATCAGTTTTGAACCAGAAACTCTAAACTTAGAACATTGTCCAGTGTTCACAATGGTTGGATTTCTCCAGCACCAAGTAGCAGGCGGTAGACGTGGAGAGCACACGGTGGGGCCAGCTGGGCAAGGTTCTGTAGAAAGACAGCAAGGGGGTGAACCTACGATATGAGTGGAGTGAGTGTGGATGGTCAGCCACGAGGCCAGCTCTGGAATGGGAAGATCTGCCTACGGAGACCACTCCCAAGCATGCCTAGTCTCAAAGCAAGGAGAAGTAGTGAGCTGTGTCATCACTTCATCTCCAGGGAGATGGGAGAATTAACTCTGACATACTCCTCATCTGTGGATGCGAGTAGATAGATACTCCCTTCAGCCAGCTTTCGTAGTCATCACTAAAAGACAGTCAACATATGGGTGGAGAAGAAGGATGGCAGAATTCAAAGGCAAAGGAATCCAAAGTAGTCACCGCAGCTTTCATTATAGAAGTAAAGAACAGTCAAGACTTACCAGCAGAAATGTTAGGGAGTAATTATCCACATAACAAGGGAATTCTTGACTTCTTAGAGATCCATGGCTGTCTGACCTTGTGCATTTGTACTTAGAAATCATGAACTATGTGACATAAAAGCTGAAGTATAGAAAAATGTGCAGCAAAAAAAGTTATAAATCACTTTAAGATAAAGATAAATCAGCAGTGATGATAAAGCATCTGTAAAACTGTAATATAAAGCAGTGAAACAATTCATTTTTAAAAATGTAGTTTGTACATTCCTCAAAAATACCTCTTTTAGATAAAGTGGACTTACTTTTGAAATTACAGTATAAGAAAACCTTTGTAATTTTGGTTCCCTGTGTTTAGCTATACTGTTGTTGAAATGTTGTGATTTTTACCACTTTAGTTTCATAATCATAGTGTTTTGACCAGAGGCAAGAAAATTCCAGCCTTTTGCATGTGTCCTAGTTTAATTGTTCCAACTGACTGCACATTCTTATGTTGAAACCTTATCTTTCTGTTTATCCCACTGAGGAAAAGATTTTCTTCACCGTCATCTCGTTAGTCATCCCAGATACTTAACTGTTCTGCTAGTGAAAAAGAAAAGTAGGCCGGGCGCAATGGCTCATGCTTGTAATTCCAACACATAGAGAACTGAGGTGGGAAGACCACTTGAGCCCAGGCATTCGAGACCAGCCTGGGCAACATAGTGAGACTTCAACTCTGCAAAACAATGTTTAAAAACTAGCCACAGCCGGGCGCGGTGGCTCAAGCCTGTAATCCCAGCACTTTGGGAGGCTGAGGCGGGTGGATCACGAGGTCAAGAGATCAAGACCATCATGGTCAACATGGTGAAACCCCGTCTCTACTAAAAATACAAAAAATTAGCTGGGCATGGTGGTGCGTGCCTGTAATCCCAGCTACTCAGGAGGCTGAGGCAGGAGAATTGCCTGAACCCAGGAGACGGAGGTTGCGGTGAGCCGAGCTCGTGCCGTTGCACTCCAGCCTGGGTAACAAGAGCGAAACTCCGTCTCAAAAAAAAAAAAAAGCCACATAGGGTGGTATGCACCTGTCATCCCAGCTTCTTGGGAGGCTGAGACAGGAGGATCACTTGAGCCCAGGAGTTTACAGGGTGAGCTGTGATGGATCATACCATTGCACTCAAGCCTGGGTGACAGAGCGAGACCCTGTCTCAAAAAGAAAATGTAAAAAGAAGAAGGGCCTATTTTTAATTTGTTGGTGGAAGATTTCTTGCCATGACATATCTGTGCGGCTCATTAAAGCTCATTTGCAGATGTTTATTGAGAAACAGCTGACTCGGCAAATGTCAGAATGTCCTGGAAGGACAGTGTACCCAGGTATTTGTGATGGTGACGGGAGGTCAAATGAAATGATCTGCTGCTTTTTACCATGTTAGAGTTCAGTTATCAAGGTCTAAATTTCAACTGTGTGACTCAGCTGAATATTAACCATTTGAGTGATAATAACAAAGAGAATTTTGAGAGAATAGGGTTAACAAAGCATTTCAGAAGTTTGTGTTTATCTTGCTCGGTGTCATTGGAAGGTCAGTAGCTCTTAGTTAGCTTCTTATGCTCCTCAGTCATTCTTAGATTTGAGTCAAGATACTGGCTCGAATGTTTTATAATAATGAATAAAATCTTACGCATGCTACAAATTATTTTTGCCAAAAAGTAAGCAACTTTATCTTTCTAAATGTATTAAAACAAAAATATTTCATATGGCTTTCAACCATTTTTTGTCAGAAGCATTCCAAATCAAAAACAGATCCTTCCAGAAAGAACTAATAAAAGCCTCACAATTAGAATGAAGAGGAAATTTGTTGAAATTGAAAAATCATTAAAATATACATTAAGTGGTAAACCTTTTTAGATGTAGTTTTTACTTGGGACATTAATTATATGGTCCTGAAAGAATAATTAGTTACCTCAGTTTACCAACCACATTGTGTTATTTTTTTTAATTGCTATTAATATTCTAGGTAACTGGCTTTTAAGTTCTTTCATAAAGAATGCTTGTTTCCTCTTGCGACATGATATGGTCAGCCCGCTGCATTCTGGGTTCTGCATCTGTGGGTTCTGCATCCATGGATTCAACTAACCACAGATTGAAAAAAAAAGTTTTAACTGCACCTGTACTGAACATCTATAGGCTTTTTTCCCGCTTGTCACTATTCCCTAAACAGTATGGTAAAATAACTATTTACGTAGTATTTACACTGTACTGGGTATTATAAGCAGTCTAGAGATGATTTCGGGTATACAAGAGGTGATATGCATAGGTTATATGCAAACACTATGCCATTTTACATCAGGGATTTGAGCGCCTATGGATTTGAGTGTCTGAAGGAGATCACTGTGCTGTGGAGGAACCAATCCCCCACAGATGCTAAGGGACAACTGTATTCATATATCTCGTTTAGTCCATTTTAGGGGCTACAGTTCCTCTTTCGGTACCTAACTTTTCTTTCTGTACTCAAGCTGTCTTAAAACGTACAGTGATTTATTTGACAAAATACTATAGTCTACAAGGCAAGTGTCCCTATCTAGGGGACACTCTAGGCTCCGTCCCCCATCACAGGGCCACTGAGATCTGTATTCACCCCACTTTCTGAACAACTACTAGCATAATTGCTTTCTTCCCTGCTAGGGTTAAGAACAACAACTGGCCTCACTACTTACTAGGTATAAACAAAAGTGGGAAGGAGGGTCTCCATAAAATGGCTCTTTAAAATGCAGGTATGTTAACCCTATTCACATTGAACTGTTAATCCAATTAGTACTTTGTCAATTGGGATACAAACATTTACAGAAGGCCAAGTGGGAGTAGAATGTGGACAGGGAATCAGAGAGCCTGGCAGGACGGATTGGGTCAGATGTTCGGAGAGATTGAGCCGCCACAGTGGGTGTCGGGAGAGAGGCACAGATTTAAACTACGGTTTCATTATTACAAGCGTAGAGGCGAAGGCAGACCTCGTCTCCGCCCCTCTGAAGGTTCACTGATAATGAGCTGACAGTCAGCAGATTAAATAGAGAAAGGGCATACACACATTGAATCACTTGTGTTACATGACACAAGAGCCTTCAGAATGCAGACCCAAAGATAGGAAACTGTCCATTTTCATGCTGAGG
Source organism: Saimiri boliviensis (assembly GCF_048565385.1). Classification (NCBI taxonomy): domain Eukaryota; kingdom Metazoa; phylum Chordata; class Mammalia; order Primates; family Cebidae; genus Saimiri; species Saimiri boliviensis. Next base: position 123,090,344 of record NC_133456.1, on the reverse strand, counting down.
TTCAACAAAATAGGGACAGCTATGGATAAATGTAACTGGACGAAAGGAGTGTGATCTAATGCTAATGGAGTGGGTGAGGAAACCCCGTAAGGCTTGTGCATTTTGGATTGTTGCTGACCTCCCTGTGCACCGTCCTTCTTTCTGGGTATGAGGCAGGGCCTCTCAGGAATGGGGGTCCGATGACCTACAATCAAACAAGTAAGTCAGATCATTTCTTTATGGGCAGGGTTAGAGTAATAATTTTAGGTTTTATGGCTGGCTTTGGGGAAAAGTGGTTCTGGTTTCTATGACTCACCTTGGGGAAGAGGGATTCTAGATTCTATGGCTAGTCTCGGAGGACAAGGAAGGGCCAGAGACAGAAGAACAGAGAGAGTTTTTTGCGTCTGAGGCCTTCATTTTGGGGAATTATCTTTTGAGGCCCAGCACAAGTAATAGCCATTTCTTTTCTCTTTCCTTCATTTACCTCTCAAAATAGAAACACTACTTTAAGGATTCAGAACTACTTCCATATACTGAGCATTCAAGATTTGTGCCCTTTTTTCCCATCAAAAATAAATGTTAACAGCCTAATACTCTCTATCAAGAGAAAGTGGAAAACTAGTATATCTGCTGAGCATCGAACATGTAGCAAGAACTACCTACACCGTTGTGGGTATTTTTGTCATTTAATCCTGACAGGGACCTTTGCAGACAGATATTGTGCCCATTTCATAGATCCTAACATTTAGGCACAGTGAGTGAAGTGCCAAAGCCATAGGTACATAACAGAGCTAGGAGTTGAAACCAAATCTGTTTAAACCCCAAACACACAATCTTTCTACTGAAGATCAGATGCTGGCCATAACCACACATAATCGCTTGCAGTCAGCATGCAGAGGTAGGAAAGAGCCCTTGAAGTAAAATGGACTAGAGTTTGAGTTCCAGCACTGTTACTTACCAGCTTAGAAATCTTTGTAAAACAGACTTGGCCAGGTGTGGTGGTTCATGCTTGTAATCACAGCACTTTGGGAGGCTGAGGCACGTAGATCACTTAAGCCCAGGAGTTCGAGGCCAGCCTGAACAACATGGCAAAACAGTATACAAAAAATACAAAACTCAGCCCAGCATGTTTGTGTGTGCCTATAGTCCCACCTACTTGGGAGGCTGATGTGGGAGGATCACCTGAGCCTGGGTAGTTCGAGGCTGCAGTGAGCTGTGATCGCACCACTACACTCCACCCTGAGGGACAGTAAGACCCTGTCTCAAAAACAGATCCAACAGTGGTTCCTAATTCAGGTTTTTGTGGAGACTAAGTGAGATAATGCATGTTAAATATTTTACACAGTACCGAACCCATAAAGTCTACTTATTGTTGAAACAATTTTAAAGAAACAGTATTGATAAAGAAGCTCAGCTCCTCAGAAAATGAGAATTTCCTTCCCTGCTAAGCAGGTGATGGATGCACTGTTTGACAAGACAAACCTCAAAGGCCTGTGCTGAGTGGAAGTTGCCTACATGTCACTGGTGTCGTTATGGAGGGAGAGGGGTGTTGGCTAAGAGCAGTAATTGAGCAGAACACAAGTATGTCAAGGAGAATGGACTAAACTAGACTCAGGATGCAAGATCTCCTGTGAGGAATGCGCTTGTTTCCTTTGCATTGTCTCCAGTTTCCTGAAATTTATGTCTGAGACATGATGACTCTAGGAGGTCTCAGTACTGCAGATACATGGACTAGAAATGCACTTGGCATTCTGAGTCCCCAGAAACAAAAGAACACTTGTGCCTACTGCCAGCACGTTTTACAGTGCATGCTCTATAGTCAACGCTCAATAAATTCTTGTTGACTCTGACTGCTGCTGCAGACCCTGGACAGTGGCTTGGGAAGAGGGCAGGCAATGGCTAAAGGTGTTTATAGGTTTTTCAACAAAATTAAGTTGCACTCCCTTGTGTTATGAGACATTGCTTTTATCCCAGACCTCTCCAGGGTTTTACCATATTTATTTTAACTAGAGACCATCTTGGGAAACAGTTTGAATCCCCAACTGGAATTTATTATTTGAAAGCCAAGTGGCAGGGAAAACAAGGATACCAACAAATAAAATTGAAAATAGAGTTTTTCAGTTTAATAAAATTAAAACCAAAACAACACCTAAAATTTTTGGCTCTGTAGTGACCAAGGTTTGGCAGAACTTTCCTCCTGAGCCTGGATCCAGGGGACCTATTTCAGGAGCAAGGACACGCCTGTCTTTCTCTGCCTGCTCCTTCCTGCACCCTTAGCAGTAGGCCTGTGGGCCCCAGCAGATGGAATAATGGAACTTTGCCCAAACCAGCGACCAGACGAGGGGGAACAACTTTATTCAGAAGCAACAAAGCAGGCCTTGGTCCTGCCAATGGAAATCAGGAAGTGAGCCGTTTGCAGCTATCTAGAGAATTAATTGCCTCATGTGCTTGTCTCTTAATACTATTTGTGGTAGCTGCATTGTAAAATGGCTTAATAAAGCTGGGTTAGACACTGGCACCTAGTGCTGTTGGTCCCACATTCTTTCCTCCACTGCCATGATGTCCATCAGATCCAGTCCTTTGATGGCAATGGAGGAGGAGGAGGACACACGCTGCACATTCTCCAAATTTCCAGCAGCATTTTTGGATTTGTCGGAGTCCTATGGATAGTAAGTAGCAAATTCAAATATAACAATATGCTTTGGCTTTCAATTGACTATTGCTTTTCTGTGAATTACTGTAATTTAATGGTAATAGAAATTTTATGCCAGGCGCAGTGGCTCATGCCCGTAATCCCAGCACTTTGAGAGGCCGAGGCGGGTGGATCACCTGAGGTCAGGAGTTCGAGACCAGCCTGGCCAACATGGTGAAACCTCGTCTCTACTAAAAATAGAAAAATTAGCTGGTTGTGGTGGTGCACAACTGTAATCCAAGCTACTTAGGAAGCTGAGGCAGGAGAATTGCTTGAACCTGGAGGCAGAAGTTGCAGTGAGCCAAGATCACGCCACTGCACTACAGCCTGAGTGACAGAGCAAGACTCTGTCTCAAAAAAAAAAAAAAAAAAAAGAAAAAAGAAATTTTAGAATAAGACAAGCCATTTCTATTTCAAATTTTCTTTGTTTTTTCTTTAAAATTTAGAGATGGTATTATATTTTGTGATAAATTAGGACAACTTTACATATAATCCCCCCCGCCTTGAAGGAAGAATGAAGAAAAAGGTCATTGCTTCAAACTGTAATGGGACAGATCTGGGTTGTGTGGACTTTAGCAGATTATTTAACTTCCTCAAACCTCATTTTTCTTAATCTGTGTAAGGGGAATACTTACCAGCAGAGTTTGGATGAGGATTTAATTAAAAGACCTAGCACCAATTCTAGACCATAATAAGAGCTCAACACTTCCTAGTTTCCCTTTAATCCCAGTTAGATCAATGTCTTACCAACCGTAAATGTCACTTTTCAAAATCATTATTTTAATATGCTTAACACATTAAAAACAGCCCATATTTAAGGTTCTAATATTAAGTATTCCTGTTGAAGAATTGTACAAAATTAATTTTACTGAGCGACCCTTTTATGTCTTCAGTTAATAAAAGTCCATGTTTAGTACCCAAGAGTCCTGTGAGTCTCTTTAAGTGTGTTATGGGTAGTTTTGCTGGATTTCCAGAAATTATGAATGTCAGTGGAAATTTTTACTTCTCATTATTTAGTGCACAGTTCTGTAAGATCTGTAATTTAGTGGGTGCAGGTGAGAGTTTTTAGATTCACACCATCTGTGAAAGGCCTTGTAAATGTGTGGTGGAATAAACCACTGTTGTGTAACTAGCTTGCCAAGAAAGACTTTCTGCATTCATACTGTCTTAGTATGTTAGAGTTTTAAAAACTTAATAGCATTTTCAGCTTCTCTAAGTACTCCTATTGTTCAGACTGCTTAAAACAGAAACAAAAAAAGCCAAGCTATTCTAGCATAACTGACCTTTACTGCAAATTATTTTATCTTAAGAGCCAAATGTTTGGAGGAATAATTCTCACAACTCCACTTGTCTTTGGGAGGTAATGAGTTCTACTACTTCTCAGTACTTAACTTTGACAGGTAGTCATGCACTGCCTGTCGGAGTACTAGATTACTCCACTGATGGTTAGCAATTCTTGTCGTTAAGTAGTCAAGGAAAATAAAAGACATGAACCTGTCTCTGTGTGTATATCTAGACAGTCACTTATGCATAGACACATACTCCTCACGAATAGATCCTTTTTAAAACTGATTCATCTAGGGAAGCTTTTATTTTCCTTTCATTCATTAAACAGGTATTTCTAAGCACCTCTTGTGTGCCAGGCACAGAGGGTATTCAATGGGAAATGAGCACTTATCTCATTCCTGAATTCTTAGTTCCCCCCAGGTCCCGCCACCCAACAAAGGCCACCGTAATCCTGATTTCTTGTTTCATTTCAGAGATACTCTGCACATATACAGGATATATTTGTGTGTGTATCTTCTCATTTTTGTTAATCCAAGTGATAGCATACCGTACATCTCCCATCTTGGAGAGTATTCCAGACCACCCTGATTGATTCTTCATTCTTATTACTGTATGGGATAACACTGTATGGTTGGATGATTATCTTATTAGCACCCTGTTGGTGGACATTTAAGTCATTACCAGGGTTTTTTCCTTCTGTTTCTGTGGCCTCGTTGTCCTTCTCCTGCCTTGCGTTTCTCTTAACACATTTTGTTTCCTATCCTCAATGATTCTGAGAAACTGGGTTCAACACCGCCTTCATGGAGACCCTCACCCTTGTACGTACTTTCTAATAGATCCAGGCAAGCATAAGTAAGTTAAATTTACTCAGCAAGACCTTATCTTTTTCCCCCACAAACCCTTTGTGATTAGCTCGTTGATCATGAACCACAACATCCACTTCTTTAAATTGCAGGGACCTTGAGGAGCACAGACTCAGTTTGGCAGACGTCATACCTGTCGTCTGGGTCTCTGTCACTTCAGGTTGCCCAGGCTGCTCACACTGCCGGGACAGAGCTCAGGAGCGTCCTTTTGTTCCCAGACCACAGTGGCCTCCTTTTCCTTTGAATGCCCTTGCTCTTCCTGTGTGATTTTATTTCCACTATAATGTAGAGACGTTTGAAGATCAGTTGAAGCACATTAACTTCAAATATATCATAATTAGCTCACTCCCTTTTGGTATGGCTCTATAAAGTTATCTGGTTTCATTTCTGGAAACCTTAACTGTCAAAAGGTTGCTTTCTCACACTTGGTCATAAAAAATAGGAAGCCCCTTCCTAACTTAAGTCTTTAGAGACGTCGAGGTGACCTTGACCACTGTTGTTGCTTTAGCTGCATCTTCTGCTGTCTGTTATTTCTGTCTTGGTGTTGAGTTACCAGGCTCTGCCTCTGAGGTTTGCTTTCCCTTTCTGTTGTTCCTCTGTCTTCATTCTAACACCCCTACTCTTCTTCTCTGTGTGTCTGTTTTCTTTAAAGCAGTTTCTTCTGGAGAGCTTGTGGTGTCTTTGACTATTTCAGTTTATGCCCCAGCAGCATAATTTGCTATTGTCTTTTGTTATTTCCTCAGGTGGTTAGTTGATTAGCTCCTTATTCTGGCGATAAATAAAATCACATTTTAAAATGTTTCAGAGAAATAGCCTCTTTTTATTTTTTAATTTTCAAAATTTTGCAATGTTAAAGGTCATTTTTAAATTGTCTTTTTTCCCCACTGTTTACAAAATTTCCAAGGCTCAACCACTAAATTATTTATTTTTCTCATTGATTACTTTATTACCACTTGAAAAAAAGCCACAAATATTTGGGAAATCTCTGTCATGTGCTGGACACTGTAGGCCCTTGAAGACACAGACCAACTCCCTGTCCTCTAGGAATTCTAGGGAAGGTGGACCACGTGTGTAATATTTGTGTTTGTTTGTTTATTGGAGATGCAGCCTCACTGTGTCACCCAGGCTGGAGTACAGTGGTATGATCTCGTCTCACTGCAACCTCTGCCTCTCAGCTTCAAGCAATTCTCCTGCCTTAGCCTCCTGAGTAGTTGGGATTGCAGGTGCCTGCCGCCACGCCCAGCTAATTTTTACATTTTTAGTAGAAACAGCGTTTCACCATGTTGCCCAGGCTAGTCTAGAACTTTTTACGTCAAGTGATCTGCTTGCCTCAGTCTCCCAAAGTGCTGAGATTACAGGCATGAGCCACTGCACCCAGCCATAGATGGAGCATATGTTCTAGAGAAAATTAAACAGGAAGAGGGAGCAGGGAGTTCACAATGGGATACGGTTTTACCTAAGGTCATCAGAGAAGAAGCTCTGGGAAGAAGCTATTTGAGTAATACCTTGAAGGAAATGATGGAGCAAGTACTGGAGATGAATTGAGGGAAGACTGTCCCGGGTGGTGGGAGTTGCCAGGGCTCCTCCCAGCCAAGAGCATCCTCTCAGGAGGTGCATGTCCAGAGCAGCAAAAAGGCTACCACAGCTGGAGTAGAGCAAGTGGAGGAAATGGGTTAGAGAGGCTCCCAGGAACCTTTTTAGGCCTGGGGCCTTTTAAGCCATTGCAGGGATTTTGGCTTTACTCTGAATGAGCTGAAGAGCCACTGGACAGATTTGAGATGAGTGAGTCATACATCTTAGGCTGTGATGTGTTACTGTCACATCATCTTTCAAGAGAGTGTGTTACTAAGCCTTTGTTCTAGCTCATCTTGCAGTAAATCTTTTCTGCTCAATTAGAAGGAAGAACTAGTGATAAATGACTCAATATTTTCTCTCCCTTGAACGCCCCAGATCTGTTGTGTAAATGCAAAGATCATTATTACTGTTAATGAGATTATTTAATAAGCCACGTATCTAGGTAACCAAAAGCTATCAATAATTTTAGGCCTTCTGCAAAATCTATCCTGATTTAAAGTATTTATTTACAACTTATTTTCGTACTTCAAAAAAAAAAAAAAAAAAGATGAGAAGCTGAGGTTTAAAATGAAAAACATTTAAATTTAAAGGCTATGAAAAGAAAACTTAAAAAAGTAAAATTGTGTAGGAAGAAGTAGCAATCCATATAGATGACTATTGTGAAGTGCTTTACCACTCAATTTACTCATAAGCTGAATTCATGGTAACAAAACTAACAAGGAAAACAACAAATGACCTAACTATCTTTGTCTGATTTTTCCAGACCATAGCACTAGTCTGTATACTTCTTACTCTAGTGCAGGCTATCCTGTGAACTATGTTTTATAACATCCTTTTTCTTCACAAAACAATAATTACTTTGTAAAAATAAACTGGTCAATATAAATTTCAACTTATTTCTACTAGGTTGCTTATTTAGAGGGGTGTCATTTCTGCTGAAAGAATCAACTTCCTGCTAAAATTGTTAATTCACTCACCATAGGCATTAAAATCAAGGTTGATCTCACATTTTCTTTTTTGTTTTTTAAGAGGGAGTCTCGCTTAGGCCGTCACTCACGCTGGAGTGCAGTGGCACAATCTCAGCTCACTGCACCCTCTGCCTCCAGGGTTCAAGGAATTCTCCTGCCTCAGCCTTCTGAGTAGCTGGGATTGCAGACACCCGCCACCATGCCCCTTTAATATTTTTGTATTTTTTAGTAGAGACCGAGTTTCACCACATTGGCCAGGCTGGTTTCTAACTCCTGGCCTCAAGTGTTCCGCCCACCTCAGCCTCCCAAAGTGCTAGGATTATAGGCGTGGCCATGCCTGGCCAATTTTGCAATTTCAGTTGTCTGTTTCACTAGATTGTCTGCTACCTGCCTTGTATCCTCTAAACAGATAGTCTTCAGTCCCTTAACCACAAGTTGTAAAATGTAAAAACTCTGAAAACAGAATTTTATCAAAAGTTGGGTACCAAACTCATTCGGAAGCAAAAACTTGAACTGAAGTAAGACAATTTTAAAATCTTCATTTGTCTTGCTTGTGAATATTTGCATATTTTGCTACAGAAGTGGTAATAGGTTCAATTATGGGTGCCTTGCTGATTCTGCTGGGAGTTATGTAACATTTGGTATATGCATCTTACCACTTTCCAAATTTTGAAAATGTGAATTCCAAACCGTATCTTTCTCTAAAAATTTCAGAAAAGGGATGCAAGCTTGCAATAGCCAGTCCTTGGAATAATAATAATTGGAATAATGTAGGTATCTAGTAAATGTGAATTGAAGTTTGATTCATATGAGATACTTAGAAATTAGAAATTTTTCTGCACCCAGGTCTTGTGACCTTGAGACCTCAGAGAATAAAATAGATAATTCAGTCTTCAGAAGCAAGGCAACAAAATGTTTCCTTAATTGTTCTCTTAAGGTAGGAGTAATTGGTCTTGTAGGTCAGGCTAATAAATCCAGAAAGAATGAAATGTTATTCTATCAGTTAAATGTGTTCCTATTAGTATCCTAGAAGGTGCTTTTTGTGCCATTCACATATTTGTCATGTTGTCTCTGTATCTTCACTTATCTCTTTGTATCTTTTTGGTTTTGTTCAATATTTTGTAAAGGTGTCACATCAGCTTTTTTAATACCGGTGATTTAATTGCAAAAGCACACATAAACAGTTTGAAAAGTGTGAGAAGAAATTCGCAAGTCACATGGGGAAACAGCAACAAAGCTAGCATTCAGTCCGGAATTCATCCACTGTGCAAAGCAAGTTGCACTGCCAGTGGGTCAAATGGTGTATTCTGAAATCGAGTGAAAAATGAGCTTGATACAAGAAACGCTTGTTTCATACAAAGGATACAGTGGGAAATATCAAGATGAATTGAATATAGGCTCTACCGTCATGAAGCTTAAGCTTCATTGGGAAAGCAGAACATGTATATAAAATAAGAAAATACATAGCACAACATTCCAGACAAGAGCCTTTGCATCTCAAGAGATCAGGAAAGAAGGTGGGGTTGCCCCCTGCTTGTGAAAATGAGTGGGGACAGGTTAAATGGAGAATATGGACTTGTGGAATACATGGGTGAGAAGGATGGAATCTTCACTGTCAAGCAGTGTTGAGTAGTAGAGATACACATAAACACATAAATTATTACGGAAAACGGTCAATTGCCTATTAGGAGCTAGGGAGCCATAGAGGAGTATAGTAATCCTTGGGGAAGGTAGGCAGGAAGTGATCTTCAAGCCGGTCCTGAGGGACACAAGAGTTTGTCCAAAAGCGTTGGAGATAGGTCAAAGAATCTGTTCTGGGCACAGGAAATAAGACGCTTGTTGTTTGAAGTCTCACTAATAGGACAGTTACATATAGTAATTCTTTATGTTTTATTTTTCATTGCAGGTGAATCAAACATCCCTTCTGGAACAATACAGAGTAAGAAAGGTTTGCAGAATAAGAGTCAGTTTAGGACCATTGCACCCAAAATTGTGCCCAAAGTCCTGACGTCCAGGATGGTGCCATGTCACTCTCCATCACTCTCGGATCAGGTGAATCTGGGACCCTCCTTCAACTCCAAGCCGCTGGGGATGTCTCCCCAGAACTATGCTCTGATGCAGGTTGCTGGCCAGGAGGGGACCTTTTCTCTTGTTGCTCTGCCACATGTTGCCTCAGCCCAGCCAGTTCAGAAACCCAAAATGTCCCTACCTGAAAACGTGAAACTTCCTATTCCTCGATGTCAACCCCCGAGAAATAGCAAAGGATCGAGAAAGAAACCCCTCCTGATCTTTCCTAAGAGTGCCTCTGGCAAAGCTCCTGCCCAAACCCAAATGTGTCCTCAGACGTCCCCGTCCCCACCTCACCACCCTGAACTCCTATGCAAACCCAGTCCATTCGAGGAAGTGTCATCACTAGAGCAAGCCCCAGCCAGCATTGGCACAGCTGCGCTGACCAATGGAAGTGACCATGGGGACTTGAGACCACCAGTGACTAACACCCATGGCAGTCCGACCCCTCCTGCCACTCCAGCGTCATCCATACCAGAGGAGCCTGCCAAGCAGGACCTCACAAATCTTTCGGGGAAAGCATACTTTGTAAGCAAGAAGACATCTAGTAAACCTTCTGCTGTTGCCAGTGAAAAACTTAAACAACAAGTTGATCTTACAGAAACCATGACCAGCTTATCAGCAACCATTCTTGGCAATGCAGTTCAGTTTATCTCTTCAGTCCCCAGAGGGAAACTGCCAATCCCACCCTACTCAAGAATGAAGACAGCGGAGGTTTACGAAACCAAATCAGATACTAACATCGCAGGTTACTCTTTACCAGGACCTGAGGCAGACTGTGATAAGATACCCTCCACCGCAGACGGCTTTAATGCAGCCAGCAAAGTGGCAAGCAAGACGCCTGTTCCACAAGTGTCACAGCACAGTCCCTGTGAAAGTGCCTTCTGTCCAGCCACCAAATTTGATCTTGGCCACAACACGAAACTGAACAGTGGAGCAGCAAAGAGAAAAGGAAGAAAACGGAAGGTCCCAGATGAAATTTTGGCATTTCCAGGAAGAAGGAGGAAATGTCTCATTAATAAATGTAGAGATGGTAAAGAAAGAGTAAAAACTGATCCCCAAGAATGCAGAGACCAAAAGCCAGGGGCCATGAAGAAGTATCGTAGCATTATGCCCAAACCTATCATGGCCATATCCACCTTGGCTCCCCTGGCTTCTTCAACTACATTGCAATCCCAGATGCTTGGGGGCCTAGGACAGGACGTTTTGTTAAATAATTCACTCACTCTGAAATACCTTGGCTGTAAGCAGGACAACAGCCCTTCCCCTAAGCCCAGCTCTGTGTTCAGAAATGGATTCTCTGGCATTAAGAAGCCTTGGCACAGATGTCACGTCTGTAACCACCACTTTCAGTTCAAACAGCACCTTCGAGACCACATGAATACACACACCAACAGACGGCCTTACAGCTGTCGGATTTGTCGCAAGTCCTACGTACGTCCTGGCAGCCTGAGCACACACATGAAACTTCATCATGGTGAGAACCGTCTGAAGAAACTCATGTGTTGTGAGTTTTGTGCAAAAGTGTTTGGTCACGTCCGAGTCTATTTTGGCCATCTGAAAGAAGTGCATAGAGTTGTGATCAGTACTGAGCCCGCAGCCAGTGAACTGCAGCCCGGAGACGTACCAAAGAACAGAGACCCGAGCGTGCGAGGCGCGGAGGGATCGTCGGAGACGTGAGTGCTGATGGGATGGAAGCCCAGCAAGAGTCTGTTTGGATTTGGGGAAGAGGGGAAGATTTTATATTCAGAGAGGAGCGTTTATAAAACATCTCTTGAATTAAGATTTCATATAGTAGCTATCTATACCTCCTAGTTCTGTGAAGAAGAATCTCATTTCTCTCTGGTTTCTGATCTTCCACGATTGTCATTACCCTAATCTAGCTGGTATATTACTGTATATAGTTCCAGAGGTCTTTACAAGTAATTTCTCCCAAAATCACATTCACAGAATTTGCAACATTTTAAGCAGCATCATTTGCCCCAAAATGCGGCATGACCCATGGTGGGGACTGAGAGTGGGTAGGTCTGTCATGTTGACCGTACCTTAAGGTGGCTACACCCCACCGTCTTCATTTGCCCTATTTTTCTTATCAGGTCGGGTTAGCTCTTTCTGGTGTCATTCCTTTTTGCAGGCGCTGATTCCCAGTGTTTTTGTTACAGGATCCTCAAGGTGTCGTTTCACCCACTGGAAACCTCTGTGGCCAGTGGCACCGTGGCCTGAGTTCTGCTCTGGCTCACTAGGCTCATTCCACCCACTCGGCCTGGCAGACTGCGCTCGGCCCACGCTGTCAGCCTAGATCACATGCCTGCCAAGGGCGAGCCAGGCACAGAATGGCAAGGGCTGTGTGAGCAAGCATGGGGTCTGGCCACTGCGCATAGGTAGGCATGCCAGCTGCTGCTGCAGGGCAGGGAGCTCCAGGTGCCAGCTCCCTGCAAGCCCACGGCTGGACCAGGCATAGCGCAAGCAGTTTCCATGGCCGGCACCGGGAATGCAGTGTTGCCCAGAAGCTTGGATACCCTGGGAACCGCAGGGCCCCAAGGAGGGAGTCACAGCCCTGGCTCAGGGAGCTCCCAGGTCTGAGCTTCCCGAAAGGACGCAGCTTTTCTCTCCTCTTCACCTACAATGTGGCAAGCAAGGGGCGTGTTTCAGCCTGTTTGTGTTACAGCTCTCTTAGCCCCACCGCAGGTCGCCAGTTCTTGTCCTGCGTTCAGGAAGAATGAGGGACACAGACAAGTGGAGGGCGAGCAAGATGAGGAGCTTTACTGAGCAATAGAACAGCTCAGAGCCGAACTGCAGGGCACAGTGCCTTTCTGTACTCAGGTTGTCCCGATGAGCATTCAGCTCTTAGCAGAGATGGTAGCTCTCTGCCACTGGTCGTCCCATTGTCTTTTCAAGTCTGGCTAAGTCCAGGGCTTTTATGGGCATCAGAGGAGAGGAAGTGCATGCCAGTTGGTCCATGGGTGGTCATGGACAGGCCCAGAAAAGCACCGGGTTCCCACTCCACCACAGGTTCCCATTCCAGTCCACATGATGGGCAGCCTGGCCCCCACACTTCAGAGCTTCCCTGGCTTGAAGGTGGGACTTCACCAGGAACCTGCCCCCTTCCACTCAGGAGCTTTTCTGCCTCCTGCTTCTGTTTATGGCACCCAGGCTGTTCGTGCTGAGGGGCACCTGCAGGCCAGCACCGAGCTATCCTCAGTGCCCTCTCGTCAGCCTCCCTCCCATGCTTATTGGCACCCAAAGTCCGGAGCGGACTGCGGTGGTAGGGGGCTGGCATGTCAGCGCTGCCTCCAGTGTGTGCACAGCCAGCCAGGGTACAGCAGTGCCCAGGCTCAGCCCCAACCTTGCTTTAAGATTGGAGCAGGAGCTGGCAGCAGAGAGAAGCCAGGCAGCAGGAGCAGGCACTTCTGAGGTATGTGGGAAAAGGGGCCTTCCCGGACCCCAGAGAGTGCAGAGATGCCTGGATCTGCAGCCACAGGAGGGTGGCTACAGTGACGCTTGGGAGGGCAGGAGGGCTCTCACCTGCTCCCGGCTTCCAAGAGCACAGGGGTGCCGGGTCACAGCTGCAGCTTGGGCAGCTGCAGTTGCACCTGGGAAGCTCCCACCCCGCCAGCTTGGAAGGGGCAGGGCTGCTGCTCCACCCCAGCTCCCACTCGGCTCCTTGGAGCGTGACACTGCCCCCGGCCCAGCCCCGCCTCGGGGCCCCTCTCTCCCCACTCCTCCCTGCCCCACTGTGCTGTTTCCCCCGCTGGCAGGTGACTCACCCTGGCCCCATCGCGGCAGCTCCCAGGACAGTGAGCTTAAGGGACTGCCCACCTCTCCTCCACGTTTTCCCCACAGCAACAGCAGGCGAGGTGCAGGCAGCATGGTGGCCCTGGCCAGCCCCACACAGATGAACTCCATGCTGTCGGGGCCAGCCCCACACAGATGAACTCCATGCTGTCGGGGCCAGCCCCGCAAATCCTGGCTGTACCTTCAGACGGGTGCTTGCTGGCTCCCGAGACATGGCAGGGAACGAGGTTGAGTCCAGAGCAGAGGCTCCGGGCCTGGGAGCAGGTCCTGCCCAGCCATGTGAGGATGGGGATAGCACAGTCAGCTGCCTTGAGGACGTGGGGCACAGAGGTCCCCCCACCACACTGCTGCCCCTGCAGCCCCTCCAGCCCCTCCTGCCACCGCCTCGCACCTCCTTGCTGCAGCCTGCGTGACGGCAGTGGCCACTCCAGATGGCCTGCCCCTGCCATCATTATAAACAAATAAGCTAAGTAATTTGGAAGCCTGGCAGGCAGGCGTGAAAGCAGCCATGACGCTGGAAAAACAGCCTCAGTTTGGGTTGTGTGCGTCTGTTTCTACTGAGGTGACTGAGAGCGTTTCATGGCATTACCTGTCTTCGGCGTCATGAGAAGTAAACCTTTTCCAGGCTCTACAATTCCTGCCCCTTCTTTTCTTCAGTTGTCCCAGTTGCTCTCAGTACCTTCTATTCAACGTTGGCTCACTCTGTCATGTTCAGTGAAAGTAAGGGCCCCCTGTCCTATTTCTTCCTTGCTTTTCTGTAGTTTCCCCTTTAAGACCTCTGTACCTTTCACTAGTGAACAATGAAACCTCACTTCTTCCTTGTTTTCCTGTAGTTAGATTTTGCTTTTTAGGTACAATGTCCAAACTACATTTGGTGCCCAAGGTTAGGGAGAGCCACAGCGGGTAGGGTGGGACTGTTACCTTCAACAGAGCTGAAGGTGCTCCCATACCCTTCACCTGCTATTACCAGACTCTTCCATGTGATTGCTCCTGTCCCTGTGGTAACCGAGGACAAGTTAGCTCGCCTGGGACAGATGCATGAAGAGAAGGACTCTTTTTTTTTTTTTTTTTGAGACGGAGTTTCGCTCTTGTTACCCAGGCTGGAGTGCAATGGCGCGATCTCGGCTCACCGCAACCTCCGCCTCCTGGGTTCAGGCAATTCTCCTGCCTCAGCCTCCTGAGTAGCTGGGATTACAGGCATGCGCCACCATGCCCAGCTAGTTTTTTGTATTTTTAGTAGAGACGGGGTTTCACCATGTTGACCAGGATGGTCTCGATCTCTCGACCTCGTGATCCACCTGCCTCGGCCTCCCAAAGTGCTGGGATTACAGGCTTGAGCCACCGCGCCCGGCGAGAAGGACTCTTAGTAAATGAAGCTGGTAGCTGGAGAAATGTGTGGCCACAGGCAGGAGTGACAGTCGGCGTTTACTGCGGTCCTCTGTGTTTTCAGGCGCTCCCCCAGCCCTTGTCTTTCTCGTCAGTGTGTATTTTAGATCCCTGAAGGCTGAGAACTGAGAGGGAAGGTTCCAATTGTGTTTTTCCATGAAATCTTATGTACACTATTTTTGCCCTTTTCAGGGAAAACAAGTCCAACCTGGAAGAAGACTTCCTTCTAAACCAGGCAGACGAAGTCAAATTACAATTCAAATGTGGCCGTTGTCAAATTACTGCTCAGTCTTTTGCGGAAATAAAGTTCCATTTGCTCTATGTTCATGGAGAGGAAATTCAGGGCAGGCTGCAAGAGGGGACCTTCCCAGGAAGCAGTGGGACTCAGGAAGAGCTGGTGCAGCACGCTAGTCCCAACTGGAAACGGCATCCTGAGAGAGGGAAGCCGGAGAAGCCTCATTCCTCCAAAGAGGAGTCACACGCATGCCCGAGACTGAAAAGGCAGCTCCACCTTCATCCTCAGAATGGCATGGAAATGCTCATGGAAAAGGAAGGACCCCAGTCAGGAGCCAACAAGCCGAGGGAAACCCGCCAGGGCCCTGAGCGTCCCGGCCTCCGCAAGGTCCTCTTGTGGTCCCATTCAGGCTTTAACTGCCTCCTTTGTGCAGAGGTGCTGGGGCGGAAGGAGGACCTCCTTCTCCACTGGGAGCACCAGCATAACTGTGAGGACCCTTCCAAACTGTGGGCTCTTTTCAATACGGTCTCCAACCAGGGAGTGATTGAGCTTTCCAGTGAAGCTGAGAAATGAAACCCCCAGGCAGGCCGGGGTTAAGGAGAGAGCTCTGCCGCCACCCTCCCTCAGAGCTTCATGCTTTATGGTGGTGCTTCATCACAAAGATCAAACAACACGGGGTCAGCGTGAGTGAACAGAAGTGATTTTTGTACGTGGTTTTATTGTCTTAGGAAATAAAATACATGTTCTCAAAGCATTTTTTCTAACTATATGCAGTCTTAATTTAAAATCATATGTACTGATTCTTAATATCTTGGACTTTGAGAATAAATAAAAATATCAAAATTTGGAGATTGAAATCTAGAGAAGTATAGGCTGTTCTTCAAATACAGCTCTCAGTGAAAACGTGTGTATGTGTCTTTACTTTGGTTCAGATGTTTTCTGCTTGTATAGATTGATGAATGTCAAAAATTTCCAGGCAGCAAAACCCTTTTAGTCTCCACCATAGTATCACATTAGATGGTAAATGCTGATATTGATTAAATTCTCTGGTTTATTTGAGTATGATATAGATCAGTATTTGAATAAGATTGTCATCTGCAGTAATGGTTTTCAGGGTTCAGATTTTTGTTTCTTGTAATTTTGCTATTTTCTTAAATGCACGTTTCCTTGAAGATTAGTTGTTGGCAAGTCTTACAGCTGTAGTGTTCCGTATCAAAATAATTTTTTTTAATTTAGTACTTCAGCTAATAAAAAATCCACTTGCTTGGTAAAAAGTTATTTTCAAGTAGTCTTTGGGACAGAAAATTTACAACCTGGAAAGTGAACTAGATAGTTCAGTCCAGATGTGCAGAGGTCTCAACTGTTCTCCCTCACTCCCAAGTAACTTCAGAGGGTTGTCGCTAGCTGATCAATTTTAGATGGAACTGCGCCTTTCAAGCCCGGGTTCTCTTTGAAAGTCAGGAGTAAATGATTGCCTCTTAAATTCCTGGGAAATTACCTCGAATCAGTAAAGTTGTCATTTGAAGTTTCTGGCCATTCTGGCTGCAAAATCATTTTCTTAGAAAAGTGGACTTTCAGGACTCATCCTACTGATAATCGCAGCCTTGGGTGAAAACACCATACGTGTGGCCAGCCCTGTTTGCTGAAGCTCAGCCCAGCCATGTTCATAATATTTTGTGCTGAAGGAAGTAAACAGAGAACTAAATTCTAATTGATAAGCTAGTGGATCTTAAATCTTTTTTTAATGTCCAGTTTTAAAAGCCAGTGTTCATAGACATGATTTGCCTCAAATAGTACAAAAAGAGAAAACTTTGTCGTTTTGCAAATAGTTTTGTAAATTTGAGAAGAGAGTAGGGATAGAAATATCTGAAAGATTGTGTTGTGGTTTGTCTATCGATCATACTTTACCCAGTTTCAAGTAGGGAATATCAGACCTCCACTGTTTGATAGTTTTAGAACTCCGGGTTAATAATGAAATCTCTTTACCATTCAAACCAGTTCCCAGTTTGTTTTTTGAAAGATTGGTCTTGAAGACATCACCAAATGGCTTCTACAAAGAATACTATTTAAATTCTAACCATGGAACTTGAATTCAAACCGTGGAATAATTCATAGACTGCTCAATCCTCAGATGCGAAGTCGTATTTTAAAAATGCTGGCCCATTGGCCAAGGCAGAGTAGTGAGTGTGGAGTGCATAGGGAGACAGAGGTGTGGGGCAGAATGCATCCACCCAGCACTTGTGGAAAGTCTGAAGTCCCCTAGGCTGTGGAGGGACCCAACTGTGGCTCGTATCTCTCCACATACGCTTACAGCAAGGTCATAGGCAGTCTCTGGAAGGAAGCACAGCGAGGAATGGGGAGAAGAGCAAAGGTTTGGAGAAGATGTGATGGGCTCATGATTCAGCACTCTGGCTGGATCCACATTTCAGAGCAGCTGCATTTCAGAGCATCTCAGAGCAGCGGCCCCAATATGCTAACTAAATTTAGGCAACTCAACGAGACTGATCCATGCGGAGAGCAAGGGCGCAGGTGGAGACCCAAGGAAGAGTGACACTCATCTTTAAGAAAATTCCTTTTTTAAGAGAAGGAAGCTTGTGGGGTATAGGACCCTCTCCGGAAGTCAGTGTGCATGGGTTCATTTGTGGTACGGTGTTACAGTTCTCAGCTTTTCAAAACTCCCCTGCCTTACAACACAGACAGCCCCAGTGCTATCCAAAGTAAGGAGTGTCTGGTGCTTACTAGTAGTGCTTCATTGAGAATGGTGGGAAGAGGGCTTCCTGTGGGGGAGGCAGGAAGATGAGAGGGTACTTAGCTGAAGTTACTTTAGGAACAGCTCAGAGCCTTTCTTGGGGTAGAAATGTGACTGGAACAGTCCCAATCTGTCTACTTAGGCCAGAGGTGGTGTGGTGTAGAACAAAGTGCTCTCATACTTACTGTGTGTGGCCTTGAGAGAGTTCCCACTCCTAGGTTCCATTCCCTCCTCTGTGACATGCGAGTGACGGTCCTACCTCAAGGCACAGTTGTGAAGAGTCAAAGAGACACACATGAAATGCCTGGCACCCGTGGGCCATGTGGTAACTGGTGGCTGGGATTTATTAGGCTTTTGGCCAGACTTGGGAGAAGAGGTATTTTGTACCATATAAAAGAAAATTGTAGAAAGCTTGAGCAGACAGATCTTAAGTACAGAATTCAGGAATGGAAACTACTAGGAACCACAGAAGTTTGCATTTTTGCATGAAATGCACTTTAATTTTTAAATAAAAACTAGGATTTGGATTGCATGCAGGTTTGGTAACTGTCTATTCAATCAGAATAAAAAGCAGAATTCACTCAATTATTTCCATTCCAGCCTTCACTTTGGGGCGTGTTTTCCTCAGGTCACAGCCCAGGTTGTACCTCCTTCCTGCAGCCGCGCCTCTGTCCTGCCCTTGCCCCTGTTCTAGCTGTGATCATGGCACCCATCTTGCTGTCCAGAAGCTGAGGGTGGACTTGTCCACCTCTCACACTGGATAATAAGCCTCATGAGGGCAGGAACTGTTGCTGTGAACAGAGGTTCAGCACAGAGACCTACAGGGTCCAGTGCCTGACATGGAATGGGGTACAGCAGATGTTTGCTGAAAACAAAACAAAAAAGCATACATCAGTTAAATAAGAAAATTACCACTTTCTTTTTTTTTTTTTTTTTTTGAGACCGAGTTTCGCTCTTGTTACGCAGGCTGGAGTGCAATGGCGCGATCTCGGCTCACCGCAACCTCCGCCTCCTGGGTTCAGGGAATTCTCCTGTCTCAGCCTCCTGAGTAGCTGGGATTACAGGCACACGCCACTGTGCCCGGCTAATGTTTTGTATTTTTAGTAGAGACGGGGTTTCACCATGTTGACCAGGATGGTCTCGATCTCTTGACCTTGTGATCCACCTGCCTCGGCCTCCCAAAGTGCTGGGATTACAGGCTTGAGCCACCGCGCCCGGGCCCACTTTCCTTTTTATGTATCAACCAGCCTTAGAAGCAACCAAACTTTTAGCTAGAAAGGCATGGAGACAAACTTGATCTTAAAAATTCAGCACATGCATTTTGCTTCATGTCTTTTGCTTCTTGGAAAATTGTCCCAATGCCAGCAAAACTCGATTTTTTTTTTCCTCCTCTTTTGGCCCTAAATTATTTCTGAAAGTTACAGCATTTTCGATTTGTATTGTTTTATTACCTGTCATCTTTATTCACGTCCGCTTTTGTTGCTCTTTCTCTCTCTCTCACTGGACCACTTCCTAGTTTAGCTTGACCGTTCCTCTGTTAAGCTGTTCCTCATATGGAAAGTTGCCGCTTCATCAGCACACCATAAATAATCCACCCTGGGTGCGTTCCACTGCCTTCTCTGGCTACAGACTCCTCCCCTCCCCAGCTGCACGGCTCCAGTTGTCTGTGGCCCCTGTGACAGGGTTGTTGGCAGTAAATGTTCAACTTCATTTATTTCCTAGACTTCTCAGATCTGGACTGGTTTGCTCCATTCGAGCTGCTGACAAGCTTTGTTAGGTACATATTTTACAGCATCTCCCCTTTTCACTGGGCTCCTGAGAAAAAGTGTCCTGGTGCATATGACCTGGAATTTAGCAGAATAGGTTTTTAGCTTCAACTTTATTCTGACTTCCCTGACACTGGACAATCAGCAGCTTATCTAGACTTGTGGTTTAACCTAATGTATATTTTAGCAATATCCACCTCTTCAGGAATATTACTTCTAGAGGTGAAATATTTCTTGTGTCTTGTATTTGGTCACGGTCATGGTTATTCTTATAATAAAATTATAACCACAATTTTGGGGGCACGTTTTAAATTTGTGTTTAGTATGCAGACGTTGGCTTAGGAGTACATCACATTTTCCGTGCTCTGAAGTGTGAAAATATTTCAATGCATTGCTTAACTGTAGGAAAAATGCTACCCATTGAAGGAAACCAAATGTGACAAGTAAAAGATATACTGATTATTCCTTCTAATTTTAACGTGAAGCTAAATTTTCCTTTTCAGTTAAGTTTGCTCCTATCCTCAGAATTGCTCCACCCCCACCCACTTAGCTTAACAGTGAAGAAACAATAGGATGGCAGTTCTTGCCGTTGTTAATATGTTCCAGAAACAAAAATCTCAAGTTATTAGACTTATCATAGATCATATTTTTTAATAGTGACTGAGCACTCCTCAATAAAAAGATTGTGCCTTCTTTCATTAAATATGAATTTAATCTCCACCTAGGAGTTGGAAAGAGACCACCAAGTCTTTGCAGAGACAAAGCACTGAATTTGGTCTGATTGCTGCCTGAATTGTAATGCATGTCTTACTACAAAAATTCACGCATGGAAGGGATCCAAGTAGCTCTAAACACATGCACCCCGCGTAACCACCCGTAGAGCTCTGGCTGTCTCTGAAAGATATTTAAGGTTTTGCGCTTAGGAAACTCATGTGCTATCTTCTCCCCGTCTAATGCAAATTAAAGCACAATTAAGGTTTTCCTAAGGCATTCATTGAACCAAGCCTTTTTGACCGTTATCATATCCAAGGAAAGTTACTCTAAAATGTCCGAGAAAACTAAGTCTTTCAAATGGTCTTTATTCTTTCAGGAAGTAAAGGATGGGAAGGAGAAGCAGGAGAATGAGACTACTGTGTCAAGATGCGGCGGCATGAGGAGCTTTCTGATGACGCAAGGCCTGGGGGGGCGCTCACTGTAAGGGTTGGGGACGTGTCTCCAGTGTCCAGGTAGTACAATGCCATTCAGATTTTGTTGTAACCAATGGAAGGAAATTTGGCAATGTCTATCAAATTCTAAAATGCGCATTTCGACCCAGGATCCCTACTTCTAAGAATTTGTACCACACAGGTAGATAAAGATGTTCACTGCAGCATTGTTTATAGTTAGCAAAAGACTAGATGCAACTGAAATATCTATCACAGCTGGTTAAAAAAAAAAAAATCAGGACACCTTATAATGGAGTACCATGGTGCAAAAGATTGAAGTAGCGCTTTTTGCTGGAGTAAGTATTGTGTGAAGGAAGCCAGGTCAGAAGAATGTATACTATGTTAAAAAGGGGAAGAAAGAGGGAGAGAAAGGATCTATGTGTGCTCATAGATGCACAGAAAATTTACGGAAGGTGACTTTGCACTATTGGAATGTTTTGTTGCATTTTCTTTAAAAACTTCCCATTTTATTTATATTTCATATTCTGATATTCTTGACATAGAATTTCAACATTATTTACAATCAAATCTGGTAGTATTTTCTTGCATAGCCTTTGCATTTGGTAATATGTGTTCATAATTATTTTCTTCTAGTAACATTATGGTCTTTTTTTTTTTTTTTTTTTGAGGCAGAGTCTTGCTGTGTCTCCCAGGCTGGAGTGCAGTGGCACGATCTCGGCTCACCCCATCTCCCAGGTTCAAGCGATTCTTGTGCCTCAGCCTCCCACGTAGCTGGGACTACAGGCACGCACCACCACGCCCAGCTAAGTTTTGAATTTTTATAGAGACAAGGTTTCGCCATGCTGGCCAGCCTGGTCTCAAATTCCTGACCTCATGTGATTCACCTGCCTCAGGCTCCCAAAGTGCTGGGATTATAAGCATGAGCCACCACACCCAGCCCATTATACTCTCCTTTATATATCAGTGGTTAGAAACATGGGCTTTGTTGTCTTACGGTTTTATATTTCACTCCTGAGTCTACCAGCTATTTATTTAGCTCTATAATTCTGACAAGTGCCTTCATTTTTCTTTTTTTACCTTAAATTCAGGGGTACATGTGCAGGTTTGTTACTTAGGTAAACTAGCATCATGGGGGTTTGTTGTACAGATGATTTCATCACCCAGGTATTAGCCCAGTACTCTTTAGTTATTTTTCCTGATCCTCTCCCTCCCACCTTTCACCCTCCAGTAAACCCCAGTGTGTGTTGTTCCCCTCTATGTGTCATGTGCTCTCCTCATTTAGCTCCCACTTGTAAGCGAGAACATGCAGTATTTGGTTTTCTGTTCCTGTGTTAGTTCCCGTGTTAGTATGTATGGCTGCATAGTATTCCATGGCGCATATGCACCACATTTTCTTTATCCAGTCTACCACTGATGGGCATTTTAGGCTGATTCCATGTCTTTGCTGTTGTAGTGCCACAATGAATGTGTACCTTTGTCTCTATGATAGAACAATTTATATTCCCAGTGATGGGATTTCTGGGTCGAATGGTAGTTCTGTTTTTAGGTCTTTGAGGAATTCTACTCTGTCTTCCACAATGGTTGAACTAATTCACACTCCCACCAGCAGTGTATAAGCGAGTTTCTTTTTCTTTGCAACTTGCCAGCACCTGTTATTTTTTTCTTTTCAATTATAGCCATTCTGACTGGGGTGAGATGGCGTTTCACTGCAGTTTTCATAAGGCATTCATTTGAGTTGCGTTTCTCTAATGATCAGTGATGTTAAGCTGCTTTTCACATACTTGTTGGTCACATGCAGGTATTTTGAAAAATGTCCTTTGCCCACTCTTTAATGGGCTTGTTTGGTTTTTTTCTTGTAATTTGTTTAAGTTCCTTATAGATGCTGGATATTAGACCTTTATCAGATGCATCGTTTGCACATATTTTCTCCCCATTCTGTAAGTTGTCTGCTGCCCTGCTGATCATTTCTTTTTCTGTGCAGAAGCTCTTTCGTTTAATTGGATCCATTTGTCAACTTTTGCTGTTGTTGTAGTTGCTTTGGACATCTTTGTCCTGAAATCTTTGCCCATTCCTATGTCCAGAATGCTATTGCCTAGGTTGTCTTCCAGGGTTTTTAGAGTTTTGGGTTTTACGTTCAAGTCTTTACTCTGTCTTGGGTTGATTTTTTACATGGTGTGAGGAAGAGGTCCAGTTTCAGTCTTCTGCATATGACTAGCCAGTTCTCCCAGCGCCACGTATTGAATAGGGAATCCTTTCCCCATTCCATGTTTCTGTCAGCCTTGTCAAAGATCAGCTAGTCGTAGGTGTGCGGCCTTGGCTTTACCAGATTAAGCTGTAGCCATACTGGATCATTAGGGTAGGCCTCAGCAAAATCGTGAAGGAGGGAACATCTGTCCTGTTCCCTCACTTGTGGTGCTCTGGGCATTTTCTCACTTGAGACCCTACTGCCTAACAGTCCCATGAAGATGACCCACAAATTAAAAAGATCTATTCGCAACCCAAGATACATATTCATACATATGTATGCTATACACAGGTAGATACCTACAACTGAGACAAAAGATTTTAAAATTAATAAAAATAATACAGTATATAAAATAATTTACATTGCATTTTGACATGTCCTGTTCTAATTCATTTTTAAAGGCTGGATACCTTGCACTAAGTTGACTTCATGACCCACTAATGAGCAAATAACATCTGAAGTATTTGGCTACAGACTTTTTACTTTCTGACCCCTGCACTACATTATGGCCTTTCTGGACTGTCACTTGGTCCCTCAGATCCCTGCTGTCAGAGGCTTGAGGAGTGACACTCATCTCTCCCCACAAACTTACATTTCATAGACCTTTTGAAGGATGACGTCACACCAAAGGGATAACTAATGCTGGAACTTCAGGCATCCTGTGGCCAACTGTGAGGCCTTTGGGAGCTGCGTCAGCTCTCCACTTCCCCTTTGGAAAAGGTACATTGCCACCCATCAAGGGGCTCACCCCAGTACGCTGCCAGGCCTTGAAATCCTGTCAGAGTTTTACTTGACTAGAGTTGCCAACTTTTTGGGTTTGGACTGAATGTGAAATTATCTCTCAATTTTTTTTTTTGAGTTGGAGTCTACCCCTCTATCACCTAGGCTGGAGTGCAGTGGTGGGATCTCAGCTCACTGCAACCTCCACTTCCTAGGTTCAAGCAATTTTCCTGCGTCAGCCTCCCGTGCAGCTGGGACTACAGGCCCAAACCAGTCAAAGGTAACACCTAGTTAATTCACATTCTCCCCTGTGGATTCCTCCGCGGTCCCCCTTATTTAATTTCAGTGTGTTGGCTTAAAGAAAGTAGGTCTGGTTTTCCTTTTCGTAGCAACTTAAGTCTATCCCAAGTTGCCCAAAGACTGTTTATGGAACGACTCAGAGGACCTCCAGGGATCTCCCCAAATCCACACGCAGCTCCTGGGTGCCCCTGGTCACCTGGAGAACCAGGCACCCAGTGTGCCCACCTGGGGGTCCAGGGCCTGAAAAGCCAACCTGGCACAGAGCCACACAGGGTCCTCTAGACTTCCGAGCAGATGGTTTTACCTGGGCGCTGCTGCTAAGCCGTACTTTTCCATTTGCACATGGATGGGAGAATAGAATCTGGCTCTTGCAATGATAATAAAAGGCACTAGGACAGAAGGAAATTGGCAAGTATTAACGAATAATTGAATGTTTTCATTTTGCTTTGATTTTCATCAGTGTGCTGAAATACTATCTCAAACGTTCATCGTCTTATATGGGAAATAATAATTACAGTAATAATAATTGTTATAACTCCAAGGGCCTTTATTGCTGAAGAGAGCAAGCTTAGGCAATTATCACAAACAACTCAAATGCTTTCCTGGGTCCTGTGGGATTAATTGGGGATTTCAGTCCACTCACAATTGGGGAAATTTCCACATCACAAAATCCATTGCTGTAATGGACACTAATTGGCCTCCTTGTTGACAGTCCCAGAAGAGAAAGCCCAGAGCCCTAAAACTGAGCGATTTGCTAAAGGGTTGAGACAGTAGATAGGAAATCATGCTGCTGCAACCCAAAGTTTGCTCTTTTCCAGGCATAAAGAGAGTGTGTGGGGCTGCAGGGCTGTCAGCATCGCAGGTAATTGATTCCAAAACAGCAGAAGGCCTTCTAGTAGTACCAGGAACTTATAGGTTCAGCAAGACCCGAAGCTACTCCAGCATTCATATTCTTTTAACTTAGGAAAGAAACCACTGAATTTCAGTTGGTGGCAAAGCAGACAAAGGTGTAGATGAGAGAGCTGGTTCTCCTGATGTGAGAGTGTTTGACCACATTTCAGGAAAACAGGCTGACTGCTCTCTTTCTACACAAAGCAGCTGGGAGGTGTGATTTGCAGGGACCACATTAGCCCTAGGTAAAGAGAGCAGACTCTGCCACGTTGTAAGGTTTGAATTAAACCTTTCACACTCAGAAGCACTGCGTTCTGAATCGCATCCAATCATTAGCTAATACCTGCCAATTTTCTACTAAGTGCAGTCTCACACTGGGGCCAGTACACCAGCAGCAAGCCATTAGATCATCCCAATATTTTCTGTCACATTCATCAGCATTGTTGCGAAAATGTCTTAAATGGACAATTCTCCTAGAACACAATTAAAATAAGACAGAAAAGATGGGCAACCACTGAAAAGTCTGTTGAACCCAAAGCACCCAGAAAATCTCCCCCCACAGAAATAAGATAGCTCCATGGAGCTTTTAAACTAGCATTTATAGTGCAGCCAGGGCTCTACCAGCCACACATCCTGAGCATGCACCGCCCATGGAATAGGGCTGAAAATGGCAGTCCGCTTGTGCTGAGGTCTCACCTTCGAGCTGCCGCTTCTGCGCTCCCAGCCCAGTCCTGCCATCTTTTTCCTCTGGAGATGGGGCTGCCCTGGCTTCACTCTGCTGCCTCGCCTCTCCTGTGTCCCCAGTTCATTTGTTGACTCGGTTGTCACTTCCCATTCCCTAGAGGCCCCAGGCCGTCGGAGGTCCCAGCTGTTCTCCACTTCAATCACATGGAGCCAAGTCCTCCCCTTCAAACAGGGACGGCTTTTCCTTAGGCCCAAAACTTGGAGGTAGCCCTCAATTTCTTACAGCAACCTTTTGTTCCTTGTTTACCCTTTTTCTGCCCAAAGTTCAGTTCAGCTCCACAGGAGCTTGGTGAGGAGGCCCGGTGACCACCTTCCTCCGCCCAGCAGCCTGCAAGCTCCATGCAACCTTCATCACTTTGGGGCGAGTTCTCTGCAGCCAGATCTCCAGCCTGGGGCTGTCACCTCCAGCTGGCGTCAGTTTCCCCCATCGAAGGCCTGCTCGTTCCTCAGAGCACCTCCCACCCTGCCTCCTGCTACGGAGTAATGTCTTCAAAGTACACAGTAACATGGTTTCCAGCAAAACATAGGCAAAGCAAAAAGTTTACAGGATTTGGCCAGGTGTGGTGATTCATACCTGTAATCCCAGCACTTTGGGAAGCCAAGACGGGCAGATCATGAGGTCAGGATCATCTCGAGACCATCTTGGCCAACATGGTGAAACCCCGTCTCTACCAAAATACAGAAAATTAGCCAGGCATGGTGGCGCGTGCCTGTAGTAGTCCCAGCTACTCAGGAGGCTGAGGCAGGGGAATCGCTTGAACCCGGAGGCGGAGGTTGCAGTGAGCCTAGATTGCACCACTGCGCTCCAGTCTGGCGACAGAGCAAGACTCTCATACACACAAAAAAAGTTTACAGGATTCATCACTAGGAGAGAGGGAGCTGAAGAATGAAATTATAAAAGGAAAACATTAAACATTCCATGAGTGAAAGTTAGGGGGATCCCACTCAGGGAACAACCACGCCACCTTTTCAGGCTCTGGCTCAGTCCAGACAAGTCGATGGGCGAGGTGAGGCATGAAGGCATGGCCCACAGCACTTTAACTGTGGTGGCTGTCCCACTCTCCTGCTGTCCAATCACATGCAGTTCAGTTTTCCCGAAAAAACCGCAGGCGCGATGGTGCCCCCCAATTGTCTTTGCTGCAGTCCTGGAACTCTCAAGGTTGCCGAAACTGCTAGGGTTCTGATTGTCGAAGTGAGTGGTGCTCCTCAGTCTCGAGGGCCAGCTTGCATTGTTTCTCTCACGGAACACGATTAACAACTCAAACAAAGGAAAGATCAGACCTGGTGTGCAGCTCAGGTGACAACGGGGTTCCTGTTCAGGTCAGTTTCCTGCTCTTCCTACCAAATTGGTCAAAGCAATGAAATGTGTGAACTGCGTTATTTATGAGTTTCCAGGGTTGTAAAAGTCATGGCTGTGCTAAGAGACCAAAAATTCCTTGAACACCACGGCAAAACGCCCTCTTCTGTCAAAAGAATAGATCTCTTCTCCAAAATCAAAACCTCTGCCAACTCAGAAAGTTAGCATGGGACGGGTTTCTCGCAGGGAGAGCCTCTGTAGGCAGGTGAGCCATGCATGGGGCCCACCGACAACTGCGGATTGTGATTCATTAGTGGAGGAAAATTTGCAATCGGACTTTACCGTTGGGATTTACTTGCGTTTGAAAGCAATGCAGTTAGCAGTCCATCTTTCAACACCGAATGTATTTTCTCTGCTTTTATATCTTTCTGATGAATTAAGCACTTATGTGAGGCGAGGGACTGAAAACACTAGCAGCTAAATCTCTGAGTAGATCTGCTTGCCAGGTATGGCTGCATGGAGAAACACGGGAACCAATCTGACATTGTTTCCCCACCAGTGTGGTACCAGCCATGAACTGTGGTGCTCACCCCAATTCTACAATGGGCAGATAATAAGAGTTCCTTGCCCTCCCGTTCTCCACGCTGTTTTGAACAAGGCCTGCTAATTGAATTCGGTGTTTGCAGTTTTAAATGTTCATGTTTTCCACAAAACAAGAATATATTAAACTCATTTCATCTGTCATCCAAGAATTGGAGCCTGCATTTTTATTACCAACTGACTTGCATGTTCACCTTTATCCCAGTTTTTTTTTTTTTTTTATGTTTACAATGTAATTAAAAACCATCAAGTCAGATGATATATTGAATTGTTCCCTTTGGGGGAAGATAAAGGAGGAGAAAAGATAGCTGCAATTGCTTCCTTTTTGCTGAGTATTTCTGCCTTCTCAACAGAAATACATCAGGTATCTGCTCACCAAGAGCGTTTTGTAATGTCACTGGTGATTTAACAAGTACAAAATATTGTAATTAAATGTTCGAATGCGCTCTTCTATTTTCCCATTACAAATGATCATGGAACTTGATTAATTTCAGCCGTTTAGAAAGGACCTGGCTTTGGTAATATTGTTTCCTGCAATGCACACCTCCAGGGAAAACTATGATCTGAATCCTGAAGTCAGAACCAATTAAACTCTTCTGTTTTCCCCACTGCAGCCTGAGGATGAGGCACATTTTTCAGGCATGACTCAAACAGGCTTGTCAGGTCTCTGGGGCTCAACGCCCCTGGGCACTGCCTGCCTGCTGCCAGCTGTGAAGAGCGTTCTGTAGGTACAGGCACATAATAGGGAAGAAAATGATAAATCCACAAAGGCAGAGGTGGCAGTGGGCAGTTCTGAGCTGCAACGCTTACTCAGCATCAGGGAAGCCTGGTCCTGGTCTGGAAACCCTGCCTGCGGCCACAAGAATCTAAGGCTGGGGGTCAGAAAGAGGTGGACAGCTAGGAAGTTGTGGAGCACAAAAATGAAACCATTGCATATTCTTAAACATCAGAAGGGGAGAAACGCTTCAAACAAAATTAGCCTTTGGACTGATGAAAAGCAGAAGCAAATCCTTAGATAAACCCTCAAATAAGAAATTATCAAGCAGAGGCCACTGATCAAGTCCCCTTCGTTTAAAGATTAGTTTTGATGATTCCTCAGATGCTGCAGAGAAACAATTTTATTGTCCTGAGTTTCTTCCCTAGATAATTGAGTGTTGCGTGGTTTTGGTCCATCTGACTTTTTTCCTGACTTTGATATTAAATAAACCACCACCACCACCAAAACCTACAGTGTAATTACGATCTAGCAAATGAGTTGCCGAAGGAAAACTGCCTGTTTTCACAGGAGGACTGGTCCCAGTCTGTTTGCTTTGGAGGATTTTAAACAGCTCTTCCCTGCCGAGCAATAAATGCAAACCCCAAACTTGCTACACAGATTTATTTTTCTTACTCAAGAGATTTTGCATTTTCCTCTGACCTAAAATAGGAGATCTATGACAGGTAATATAGAAGCCAAGATCTTTTATCATTCTTAATGTATAAAGCAATCCAACTTTAGGTTTTAGTGGCACAGGCCATTGTGATGAAGTCTGAAGGAGCCCATGGACCCCACGTCCGTGCCCTGACATCCAGGCTCCCACCTGCTTGGAGGTTTGTTCTCCAAGATCAACAGCTCTGCTTTCTCCATGTGCTCTTTGCATCAACATCTGTCAACACACTCATGTATTTTTAAGATGAGCCCAAATCCACATTTCCCTCTAAGTTCAGCAAATGGCTGGGGAAGGGAAGTTGGGGAAGCCAGGGCCTGCGCAGGTACCCCGGGCAGGTGGGGGGCACCTTGCCTTTCTCTCACTTTGTTTTTCCAGACAGCAGCATCTTAAAATGTGGGAGTGGCCTGGACCTCCCAGCTTAGAGAGCTCAGGCTGACCTGAGACCCCAGGCTCTTTATCAGCCAACTCCATTCCGTCCAAACTTGCTGGCCATAGTGGTATCCACAGCAGGGGCACCACCCAGACAGAGGCCTTGAGGCCTGAGAGCACCAGGGAAAATGTCAATGTCCAGAGCTCCAAGGGCCAGCAACAGCGTGATGGGAGGTGCCAGAGGCTGTGAAAGAGAAGGAAAAATGGATAGAGAAGTTGGGGGGGGGGGGTCTCTGGCTGGAAGAGAGCTGGGACGGCTTGAAAGGAAAAGACCAGTTTGGAAGGAGGGACCCTTCCTAAGCCCTGCAATGGGCTCAGCCCTAGGGCAGGTCCAGGCAGAGGCCCTGACGGCCAGAGCCAGAGGCCACTGGGCCTGCAAATACCCGCTCCAGCCTCCTCCACCCTGGGAAAAAACAAAGGCGAAGCCTGCTGCACTCCGCACTCTTCTCGAATGGGAGGGATGCTTGAACTCAACCAGATGCTCCATCTTGGTGCTTCAGGTAAAAATTCCATTCTGACTTCTGAACCCCATCAGGTTTATGAGTGGAGGGCTGCAGGCGTGGGAACTGAGCTGTTTGTTATGCCTGCCCTGCCTCCCTTCCCCAGCCATTGCCCCCTTAACGACAGGCTTACTCTCAAAACCCTGAACTGGTCTGAAATGCACCTGGCTCTGAGACCTTGGAGATAAAACAGGATTTAAAGGCAATGCATTTTCAACCGGGCAACCTTATCTGGATTGACTGCTCCGGGTTTTCAGCTAAGTGTGAATGTGAAGGATAATTACCATCGTGTGTTACCTGAGATTACAGGGTTGTGTTCCAACTAATGACACCACGAGAACCAAGCAGTTGTTAATATTTAATCAGTCTCTTGGCTTAACAATTGGATAAATGAGGTGTGTAATTACACAATTATAAAAGACATTTCAGTTAGGAATGGTACTGTTATTAGTACTGAAGGTGAAAGATGGGAGAAATAGACCACTGGGTCATTTCAGAAACGCCATCAGAGAAGACCCTTCGAGGCGGGCCTCCATTATGGAATACTAATGGCAGACCTCAAATGCTTTTCCAGTATGGACTTTTTCTGTTCCTTCTGGGGCTGTCAACATCGAACATCAAGCCAGATGTTTTGTTGCTCTCACACGTAACTACCACCGGAGTCTTCAAATGGGACACACTCCAGAGTTGCATTCTAAAGGTGAGTCATGTTTCGTAGCTCTGTGTGCTGGTGGATTTCTGCTTGCTTGTGTGTTTTCTTATTTTTGTTGGTATTTGGGAGACAGTGAGCCAAAGCCCAGGTCAGTGAACCCCCACGTCACCTTCTTGGAGCTGGGGTTTTTCTGGTTTTGTTTTGTTTTTGCCTGTTTCTCCCCTTCAGCCACTGGGCCTGTGCCACCACTCCCTACCTGGGGTGGCACTTGCCTACCAAGGGGAGCAGCTTGCACCATCCCTGCTAGAGGATGCTATTGGCAGGCAGTCACCCTGTGACCCACCTGGGTGCTCCATCTTCTCTCAGGCGCTGACAGCTCTTCATAGAAAAACGCCATTTTCTTATTCAGGGGCTCAGGCAACCAATTAGCTGAGAGCTTCTCCATGGCTAAGGCCTGGAAAACACAGTCAAGAGCCATGAAAATCATCCGGCACATTTCAGCACCCACATGAGATGTCACCCACCGGGAGGATGGCACTTGCCTCATACGGATCAGAGTGTTGTGTGTGGAATTTCTTATGCTCCAATCCATATCCCTCAAGGATCATTTGTCAGAGCTGCAAGAAAGCCCTTATCCCTTTGCACGTGCTGTTGATCAGTATCAGAATCGCTGGACTGACACATCCGCTCTGCCCAGAAATGCAATCATGGCGACTAGGGCCGCCCCTCCTAGGCTCCCCTGCCGAGCAGCCCAGCCACTGGCCGCCAACCTCCTCCTCCAAGGCTTGGGCCCAGGTTTCATGGCCTTTCCTTTCTTTCTGGGCTGAAGGGATGGATCCTTTAAGGAGCATCTCTTGCAGCTCACCTGTCTAGCAGCGTCCCTCACTATCTGAGGCCCGGCCATTGGCGTGTGCTCCAGCACCTTCTCCGGTGGCGACCACTACGACTCCAGGAGACGGGAAATGAGCAGAAAGGAATCTGGAGACAGGGAGTCAGTTCATTACCCTCCGTCTTTGTGGCTTTTCCCAACTTCCTAGATAGGGACTCCATCTCCCGTTGCTCTGGAAACCCCAATTCCTGTGGAAGGCTGACTGGCCCAGGAGACAGAGAGATCTGGATTTACAATCCGGCTCTGCCCCTTACTATCCGTGTGAACTGGGGGTGATTATCCTTCATGCACTTCCATTTTTTCACATAGGCTGGGGTAAGGCTGCACCAATCAGGGTCTGTTGCAGGGGAAGATGAGAGAAGCCAGCCCTTGACAGGTACCCTGAACTTGTTACACTTTTTTCTCTCCTTCCAGCACTCCTCATTCTGGCCGAGATTATTTATTGGTGTCACAGACTGCAAGTTCCTTGAAGGCAAGGAACGAAGGCTATTTCAGCTTTGGATTTCTGGCTCTTAATACCATTCAAGGCCACAGTCAGTACTCGGTGAACCCTGGCAATAATCCTAGGCTTTTCTGTGTTTTTATGGGGCTCCTCTATCTTTCCTAAAAATTAAAGCTTCACATTTTACTATCTATTCTAAAGAGCTGAGAGGAAACACCCAACGTGAGCTCCACTAGCTAACAGTTTGCTGAATAATGAACTGAACTGAATGCTTGGTGCAGCCACACCCTGTCACTTCAGCACCATCGAGGCTCCCTGCAGGCCCCCACATCTGTGGGGTCACTGATGTACGGGTGGTAGAGCCTGGACTGTGACAACTGTCCTTGGACCAGGATCATGGAGACACACCATGAGCAAGTCCATCCACGGCGGGCACGTTATCAAGTTTGTAGAAAGAATCGTCCGGGTCCATATGTTTTGGCTTCATATGTGGAAAGAAGCACGTTCAGCCTCTTTGGAAACTCAGGGATCTGGCACCAGAACTTTTCTTAACACATTTGCACTTCAGTTGTTGGGGATGCTAGAGAAGCATTTAAATCATAATTAATAAGCACTATTAACTATTTGGAAAAAGTAAGCAGGTGGAAGCCATTGCTGCCAAAGGCTGACACTGGCTGCTGATAATGCACCTGATTAGGTGGTTCTTTCTTACAGAGGAAAGCAAAGTGAAGCCCCCCACTCTCATGCCTCAGTTAGAGGACTGGCCGAGTAAGAAACCTCTCTGAGAACCTCGCCATGGCTGTGCACTGCCTCTGCGTCCGGCCCCCTCTCCTCCCCTGCTGCCTCCCCGCCACTCAGCCTGGCTTCCTTACTGGCTGGTGTTGAAAGGCAGTTCTCAGCTGAGTAAATAACGTAGGCATGAAGCCAAGGCTCTTGAAAGTGAGTTAATCCTTTCTCCGTCAAAATTCCCAACAACAATCTGGCTTTGTTTAACCATTTGATGTTGGTATGCCTGTTTTTTTTTTTTTATAAACACAAAGGGAATCACCCACTTTGGCCGCTGTCCAGAGTGGCCATCGCGAATGCGCGTGCAGTGACTCGTCTTGCTCACAATGGATGGCCACATCGCACCCTTCATACTAGATAAGGGGGGCTGGGTGTGGATCACACCTGTAATCTCAGCACTTGGGGAGGCTGCGGTGGGAGGTCATTTGAAGCCCAGAGTTTGAGCTCAGCCTAGTTTCGAACCTATTTCTACAAAAAAATAAAAATTACTCAGGTGTGGTGGCACGCACCTGTAGTCACAGCTACTCAGGAGGCTGAGGTAGGAGGATCACTTAAGCCTACAAGTTTCAGGCTGCAGTGAGCCATGATTGAGCCACTGCAGCCTGGGTAACAGGGAAAGACTCTGTCTTAAAAACAACGACAGAAATAGAAGAGGGTGGTCATTACTCTGCGTGGTCCAACAGCACCCAAGGGGTAACTGCAGAGAACTTGGGGGGCGCCTCATGTGTGCTGAGCACAGGGCTGAGCTTTTCGCATGTGGCAGCTCCTTTAATCTCACTACATCTTTGAAGTTATAAGGAGGTAGGTATTATTATGATGTTGACTTTACAGATGAGGAAACTGAGGCACTGAGCAGTTAAGTCGTTGTTATTAGAGTCAACCCCAAAAGTCTATTGTCCAGATATGCCCATTATTACACTGAAACCTCCCCAACAAAAAACATCCTCTCTTGATGCCACGTACTTGCTGGTCTGCAGCTGTTTCTAAAGTCTAAGCCTCCAAACAGGCAGGGTCCCAAGGAGGGGATCGTGGGAAGGAAAGCCTGGCCAGGGTTCCTGTGTTCTTGCCACCTGGGAACTCGCCCTCCTTGCCCTCTCCCACTGCCATCTGACCTGAGGTTGCTTAACATCACAGAAACACACTAGCCTGGCCTGCAGGTCTTTGTCCCAGGTAATCTTCGGTTCATCCATCTCTCTGCAGGGGCTTGCACCCTGCCATGACCTGGTGTGGGAGTGAGAAGGGGAGGGAGGTGTTTGCAAAGTGACCTACAAGCTTCCAGTTACAATCGCAATGAACCTACGTGATGACGCACTACCGCTTAGGGACACTTCCGTGTTTGCACCATGGACCTGGGAAATGTCCTCTTCCTGCCGGTTCTGCAAAACAGGCTCCCAGAGACTTTCTGCCCAATGCTGAGCTTTCCTGAGTAATTTTCTGGAGTAATGCAATTTGTATTTTTGATGACTACACTTTGAAGTAAGTTTTCTGTGTTCCTCTATGTATTTATTTATTTTTGAGACAGAGTTTCACTCTTGCCCCGGTTGGAGGGCAATGGCGCCATCTTGGCTTACTGCAGTCCCCACCTCCCAGGTTCAAGGGATTCTCCTGCCTCAGCATCCCGAGTAGCTGGGATTACAGGTGCATGCTACCACGCCTGGCTAATTTTTCTATTTTTAGTAGAGATAGGGTTTCACCATGTCGGCCAGGCTGGTCTTGAACTCCTGACCTCAGGTGATCCACCCGCCTCAGCCTCCCAAAGTGCTGGGATTACAGGCATGAGCCACCGCTCCCAGCCTGTGTATTTATTTAAACATCGACTTGTGCTTAGTTAGAGCCCTTTGCCATCATTGCCATTTGTGTGTTATCTCTTCTGCAAGATCATGAGCTCCTTGGGGAAATGCATCTTTTGCATCTCGGTGGCCCGGTTTTGAGCTTAATACAGAGGAGGGGCTCAGAAAGTGCTTGTTAACCAGATGATAAGGCATTATGGGATGTCTGAGATTAAAGTGGCAGAACAGAAGAGAGAAAAGGGGTCACCAGCAGATATTTAGAAAAGGAAAATTCTCTCTTGTAATCATCCCCAGACTTAAACCATCAACCCAGGAGCCACAAGTAATGCATGATGTAAAAAGTCAGAATAAAGTATCTCTTTACTCCCTCTTTCAGTGCTGCCATTTTGTCTTCACTCCATCATTCCTCACTCACGTTAGACACTATCCCTTCTTTCCAGCTTTTCCATCTCCTCCCTGATCCTAACTCCAGATTCTGCCTCATCCTGCACTGGTTGACGGTAACGTACAGTTGTTTATCTCAACTCTTCTTCCCAGTGGCCTGTTTTGGCATCTTTAAGGGATTGTCATCATTTGCTCATGGCTAGAAATAAAGGGATCTCTTTGTTATGAGCTTCTTAAGAAGGATCGGTTCACACAGGTTATCAATGACAGCAAACCAATTCGGCCCACCTCAAACCAAAAATAATGTGGGGGTGGGCAAGAGGTTTGTCTATCCCACCCAAAATGTTCAGGCAACTTACTCCAGACACCCAAATTATGTTATTAAGGTCTCATCTCTTGTTCTAAATGTCTTTGGGACATAGTCTGGACTGTGTTGGGTCTGTTCTCTACACAGACTCTGTATGCAGAGATGAGATGGATGCTGGTGGCCCCAAGCATGTCCTATATCTCACAGCTGCACAGAAGGGAGGTGGCATCCACAGTGGCCGGTAAAGTCCTGGTGAGGCCACGGCAGGTGGTGATCATGGGTTTGGGTGGTGTGCCCATTCTTGATCTTGAGCAAGTCTAAGTCACAGGCCCACCCTGGGTCTGGGATGGAGGGTGGAGTGAATGAAGAGAGCCCCACCCGAAGCCATTGGGAACATATACACTGTGGAGAGAGGGCTCGGGCTCCCTCAAAGAAGGCATGCCGAACACACAAAACCAGAGCTCCTTGCACCGTCGCCGACACGTCCTCCTTCCTGGATCTAGGATGGATTTCCTACAAGAGGACTTTATCTTTCCCACCCTTGTTCACACAGCCAGGTCTGAGTCCAGGTTTCCTAGCTGCAGGTGCGGTCCGCATTCCTTATCCCACACCACTCCTTCACACAGAAAGACACAAATGCACACACATGTGCAGTGCACACTCACCACCGATCCCTGCTCAAAAGCACCTACAGCACAACTCACCATTGTGAAGACACGGAACCCACCGAAGTACCATCGGCCAATGAGTGGTTAAGGAAAATGTGGTGTATATACACTGTGGAATACCACTCAGCCATAAAAATGAATGAAGTAATGTCTTTTGCAGTAACTTAGATGAGGCTGGAGGCCATTTTTCTAAGTGAAGTAACTCAGGAATGGAAAACCAAATACCGTATGTTCTCACTTATAAGTGGGAGCTGAGCGATGGGTACACAGGGGTATACAGTGATATAATGGACACTGGAGACTTAGAAGCGGGAGTGGGTAGAGGGAAGGGATGAAAAAACTACATAATTGGGTATGATGTACACTATTCGGGTGACAGTTGCACTAAAATCTCAGACTTTACCACTGTATAATTCATCTATGTAACTAAAACACACCTGTACCCCAAAAGCTATTGAAATAAAAAAAATCGGTCAATAAAATAAAACACCCATGTCAGCAGCAGCTAAGGACCTGAGTTCCTGGGGGCTTGGACAGCAGGCAGGCTCTGCTGACAGCTCCAAGCACAGGCCCTCAGCCTTGGGGCACACAGGGATGTCTGGGGGAACTTTCAAAACCCGGCACCTGGTCCCACCTCAGAGACTTGGATCTACTCAGCCTGCGCTGCCGTGATCTTTAAAGCTTTCCAGGTCGATCGGAGGTGTGGCCAGAGTTCATTAGCACTGCCTTGGGCGGAGTTGACTGGTCTGTAGAGATGCGATCTCAAGTTCAATGGGGGCCTGGCATGCTCCATCCGCTCCTCCGGTGTCTCACTCAAGCTCCGCCCTTCATCCTTTCCAGGTGCCAGGCAAGGACCTTGCAGCCAGGAAGGGAGGGGCCAGGGTGAGACAGGGCTCTCTGGCATTTGAATAAGGTGTCTGCAAGAACAGAGGAAAGAGGGATGACCTCTGTCCCAGAGACTTAGGGAGAGCCTTCCAGAGGAGGTGGCATTCAACGGGGACCTGGAGGCTTGTGACAGGGTCAACAGCACAGGTGATGGCACAGAGGTGGGCTGTGCTGATGACATGAGCTATGGGGTCTCAGGGCGTGTATACAGGGGAGGCAGACTGAGCTGGGTCCCCCCTTATCCCTGGGGTCATGGAGAGCATGGGGGATTTTTTTTTTTTAAGTAGAATTTCAGGATCTGTTTGGTGTTTGGTTAATTTATTATTATTATTATTTTGGAGACAGGGTCTTGCTGTGTAGCCCAGGCTGAAGTGCAATGGCATGACCACAGCTCACTGCAGCCTCCAACTCTTGGGCTCAAGCCATCCTCCCATGTCGGCCTCCTAAATAGGTGAGACAACAGGCGTGAGCCTGGTTTGTTTGTTTGTTGGATTGACTGGATGTTTTTGCCTTTTTTGTTTGTTTGTTGGCCTTTGACAATGTTAAGGTTGGATCATCAAGGGCAAGGAAAGCGTTTAGAAAGCAGCTACTTTAGTCCCAGCCAGACATGACAGAGGCCTGAACTGACTTAGACACATTCACTCCTTCGATCAACAGTTCCTGGGTGTGGGTCACGCAGGCCAAGAGAGACACAGGTTGGAAGGGTTAAAGGTGGATTCAGTGGGGCCTGGGGACAGCTGGATTTGAGGAATTAAAGAGAAGAAGGAAAAAAGTCCCACTTCCCCATGTCCAGCCATGCAGATAGTGACACCGTGAACAAAGACCAGCAATTCTAGAGGCTGTGGGCTGAGGAGCAGGCTGACCAGACGCCTGTGACAAGAGGTTGCAGTGCCTGTGGTCATCTGGGTGGAGAGATCGTCTTTTGCTCTGCGTTCTCCTTCCTTCCAGTAATATCTGTCACCCTTTTGTCAATGCCATCCTTGGAGGGATTCAGAAGGGGCGTTGGGTGTTCGGAGTGAGAGGACTCCGTTCTCCGGCTTGATGCGGATGCTGAGGGCTGCTCCCAGGCCCCTCCCAGTGTGATGAGCGCTGTGGCCCTTTCTGGCCCCACTGTTTGCCCCTCCTGCACCCGAGAAGCCCCGCGCCCACACTGGGCAGCCCTGAGAGGCCAGCAGAACCAGAGGGTGGCGAAGGAGACCCACAGTGCAGGGAAGATGGCACAGAGGTCACCAGACTGGGCCACAGTAGATGGCCACAGAGGCACCCGATGTGGGCTTTTTTAAAAACATGACTTGTTCCGAGGACGTGGCTTTCTACCTTCAGCAGGTGGGCCTGGGAGCAGCCGATGGGCTGTGTCGTCGTGCATGCGTGAGTTCCACAGAGATGTGCTTTTGTGTTCTGTGGAAACACGCCCCGCTCTAGCTTCTGCATTAGGGCCTGCTCCTCTGGAGGGAGACAGAACTCCTCCTGAGGAAGCCTGCACTGCTGCTGGGCAGGGACAGAGGAAAGAGCTCAGGAAGGGACAGAAATGAAATAACCCTTGCCACCTTGAAACTCGCCCATGGATGGCAGGTGCGGACGCAGGAGGGTTCCTTCCCTCCCAGCCAGCACCTCTGGCTCCCTGCTCTCTCCCCACCTCCTGGCCCGCTCTCTGAATCCCTCTTCTTTCTTCCCTGTTGCTACCCCATCTCTTCTCTCCCTCAGTCTTCTTTAGAGAACGTCAGACACAGAAAGTTGCCGGGGGTGGCACCTCTCATGCACACTCCATTTCCTCATCTCAAAAGAAAGCCCTTGGACGAGACCATCTCTAAATTCCTCCCCAGTTTCCTCACCCAACCCCTGCTGGAGCCCTGCCCCATCGCTGGTCCATAGCTCTAAAAATAAGTTTTACAGGGCCTGTCCCCGAGTAATTCCAGATTCATAGTAAATCCCTTGTCTTCCTAAAATATCTTGAAAATTTTCTCTAGCTTCTCGGTAGGAAAATGTTACTGCCATAGGCACGCGATTGACTTGCCTGTCATTTCTCCTTCCTGGCTAGGTAAGGGCCAAGGAGGAGCGCGCTGCTTCTGCATCACTCCTAAGGTGCCCATGTCACTGATAACACTCCCAGAAAGTACCCATGTCACTGGTAGCAGGGAATACAAAACCACCAAGGCACGGAGGAGCCCTG
Source organism: Saimiri boliviensis (assembly GCF_048565385.1). Taxonomy (NCBI): domain Eukaryota; kingdom Metazoa; phylum Chordata; class Mammalia; order Primates; family Cebidae; genus Saimiri; species Saimiri boliviensis. Next base: position 123,051,687 of record NC_133456.1, on the reverse strand, counting down.
TCTTGACTAGGGTCAAGTTCAGCCTCGCCTTATCTCTGGCCACACACTAAATGCCGCATTTTGACCTGGCTTCTGAACTTGCCTGGACCTGAGAGACTCAAAAGGAAGCTGTGTCTTTAATCTCCTGTGGCAAGCAAAAGGCATTTCACTGAGGCTGTTCTTCAGGGACATCTTGGTCGCAGGTCTCTTAGGCGAGGGACTTCCAACAGGAGTTAAGCCACACCGGCAAGGTTAGTTACAAGCCTGTTGCTTTAAAAGTGTCATGGGCTGGGCATGGTGGCTCACACCTGCAAACCCAGTGCCTTGGGAGGCCAAGACATGGGACGATTGCTTGAGCCCAGAAGTTCGAGACCAGCCTGGGCAATATAGTGAGACCCCCAACTCTACAAAACATTTAAAAAACTAGCCAGATACAGTGGTGCACGCCCATAGTCCCAGCTACTCGGGAGGCTGAGGGTGGGGGAATCACTTAAGACCAGGAGTTCGAGGCTGCAGTGAGCTGTGATCATGTCACTGCTCTCCGGTCTAGGCAACAGAGTGAAATGCTGTCTCTATAAAAATTAAAACTAGAAATAAAGAAGATTCCCCAACAGGAAACAGATGCTAACATGGGATTCCTTCTGAAATTCTCTGGGATTCGGTGAACAATCATCACGTCTATGGCAAGGAGTTGTCAGAGAGAGGCTTTATCAGTCATATACGTTACGGACTGAACTTTTCTACTCTGGCTTGTTGGAGTCTGTTCCTAAAAAATAACTCAAAATATATCAATAGAGGCACGTCTCTGAATCAAAGGTCAATCCAAAATTGCATTTAATCAAATGCAGTCACTTTCTAGGCTAGAGGCTGAAGGCGTACTCAGAGAAGGGAAAATGGGAAAAGTGAACTCAGTTGGCAGGAATGAACCATGACTAAATCCATCTCACTTCAGTAAAAACAGGCCTGAGAGTGAAAGCAAGTTTTAAAACCGAATTTTCCCAGCATGACTCAGGGATTGTCTTTCTTATGCCAGTTTTCAATTTGTTTTTATAGACGGAGGAATGGGGGCTCATAGCCCGAGTCTAATCTCCGAAAGAAGAATGAGCCCATCTGACATATCGTATGAGCACGAAGCTTAGGGGACTCTTCACCAAAACCTAGACAAACATTTGAATGCATTTTCTTTTTGAAAAGGGAGACAACGTCCAATGGGTCTGTTTTATAATGCATTTGTGTAAGGGGAACGAAGGAGGAAATGGGATTTAAAAATAAAACCATTTACTTCAGAGGCTGGGGTTACAGAAGCATAGGTTTCTCTTTCAGGACTCTCTGAAGTTGGAAAGTATGAATTACATATACTAATTAAAACGTTTTATGTTAAATCAAAGAGTAAAATTAGAAGTCATGTTAATGATTCAACCATGTAACAACTGGCCAACAGATGCTGGAACCTTATGGTTAAGAGATTACATGGTGTGAGCTGACAATTTACTGTATGTGTCCCTGGCAGAGAGGAGGTTTGACAAACATATTATCAGACACAGAAAGTATGCAGCCCCAGAAAGAGGGGGCGTGCAAATCGGACTGCTTCCATGCTTTCAAAGCAGCGCTTTCCCCCCCAGACTGATATTTCAGAGAGCTGGGGTTTTGTCTTTCCTTAAGAATGAAGAGTTAATCTTATCCAAGTTCACAGAGCCAGAAACCTGTCATATTAAGTCCCAGCGAAGCCCGACATTCTTTCCAACTTCCTTGCTTGAAACGTAGTTGAGGTTTGCAGTTTTCATGCAAAATGGAACCTTTCCTCATGGCTTTGGGGGTCTCTGGGATTCCAAGCTGGGGACTGCTCTCCTTCTCGGGGAGAAGCCTGGGACCATGAAGATAGGAAGCCTGAGAGAATAGTCCAGGTGGACTCTGGGTGGCCGGGCAGGGACTGTGTACGGGTTCACCCTGCTCCGGGTGGTTACAGTGCTGGTCCCCAGCAAGGCCAGGCGCTCTGTGGAAAAGTGGCCCAGGCTTCAAGCTTCAGAGTTAGACTCTTCACCCTTAAAGCTGCAACCCAGCAGGAAAAAAGTAAGCTGCAGGGGAGCTGTGAAGGCAAGGGGTCTCCTCCGGAGGGACAGAAGACTGAGACCGCCTGTTAGGGACGGAGTGTGGAGAAATGTGACAAACCCAGCCTTTTCATCGTGCCCCCTGAGCTGAGCAGAAGCGGGGCAGGTAGGGGATGATCCCCCTCGCTCCCAGTTTCCAAGCTCCTTGCTCTTTCCAAACTGCTTGCGGCAATGTAATTCTTTCCTTTGGGGACAGCCGAGCTCTGCTGTTTTTCTGGTTTCCAGGGTGTGCCTGTGGGTTACCCAGACTGGGTGGAGCGGTGGGGCTGCTCTGGGATAGCCTTGTGGCAGACGCGGCTGACTGCCCTTGAACGGAACTGGCGGGTCCCAAGAAACCAACCACGCGGCAAGATTGGGGGGCCCACAGCTTCTATTCACGCACCCCTGCAGAGTGTTTGCTCATTGCTAAAAAAGTGCAGACTTAGGAAGTGTCCCCAAAGGCCACTGCCTAGCTGGCCTTCAGGGCCTTCCTGGCACCCGCCCTGTGCCAGTTCCCCCATTCAGCTGACCCAGGTCCTGCCCTCGGGGGCTCACTGTCTGGCAGGGAGATGCATAAGGACACCAGGGTGGCTGTCTGCCCTGTGCTGGGGGAGGCCAAGGGACTCCCCATCTGCCCATCTCTCAGGAGTTTCTAACCTTTCCCCACCAGTCCAGTCTGTGACTGGCAAATTGCCAATCATCCTTCCTGCTTCGAAAGAGCCACCTTCCTGGGTGGCTCCTGGCTCGCTGAGCTTTCCTGATATCTAGAGAGAGGAGGAAAAAGTGTCTCTGTCACAGCTAGGACTTCCCTAGCTGACCGCCTCCTCCACAGCCTCTACAGCTGAGGTCAGCAAGGCGGTGCCTACGTCGGCTGAGCCGGGAAGTGTGCTGGGTGAGCGGGCCTCGTGTGGCGGTGACGTTTGAAGGTGTCGGGTGGACGGCTCTATGTCAGGAGGTGAGAAGAGAGGGGTTGGATGGAGAGAGTAGGTTGGATTCATCAGCATTTGGAGCACCCAACGGGAAGGGGACCTCCCCCCAGAGAAAGCGAGGCCAGAGGAGGCCAGGCGAATCCCCAAGGGCAGTGAGGTCAGCCCCTCCACCCACCAGCCTGCAGGGATGGCTCTGGGTCATGGCTGCAAGACCGGGGTCCTGCTTGGCCACTTCTCATCTCCTATGGCCTTAGAAGCCAGGCCCCAGCTCAATTCCTCCTGTCTACAACATTGGCTGCCGGCCGGTAGCTGTAGTCATGGCCTATTGACCAAGAGCCACACAAGCCAGTGGCAGGAAGCTGCCGGTAACCCAGTGAACAGACACCGGAGCTTGCAGAGTGGACTCTACGGCCTGCCTTGATATCAGGTCCAGAGGACTGGCCCAGAAATGCACAGCGCTGCAATTCTGCACAAAATGGGTCCCTCTGCACCGTGGTTGGGTTGACTTGGAGCAGGGAGTCAAATCAGCTTCCCTTTAATACCCAGTGCCACTCACGGGGTTCCCTGGCTGCTCGCAGGACAGGGCTCTGGACCCGCTCTCTCTCCAGCATCTTAACCCTAGGACCAAGGCTGAAAAAGGGGTTTTTCAACTCCTGGGTGCCCTTATTCCTCTCTCCTGGCCCTCTCCTGGCGGGTGGCTTGGGGATCGCAGACACATGCCTAGGTCTCATTTCTTGAGGGCCACGGTCACAGGGAGCCCTCTCAATTTTTAGATTCCCATGTCATTCTAGAGGAAGCATTTTGGTCACCTCAATCCGTACTGAAAATTATTTGACTGAAAATCTGGGGTTTTGTGTGTGTGTGTGTGTGTGTGTGTGTGTGTGTGTGTGTTTTCTGAGCACATGACCTGAAAGAATACAGGTTTTTGTTTCCTTGTTTGTTTTCGTTTTTGTTTTGAGACGCATTCTCACACTGTTGCCCAGGCTGGAGTACAATGGTGCAATCTTGGTTAACTACAACCTCTACCTCCCAGGTTCATGCAATTCTCCTGCTTCAGCCTCCCAAGTAGCTGGGATTACAGGTGCCCACCACCACACACTTGGCTAATTTTTTTTTTTTTTTTTTTAGTTGAGATAGGGTTTCACTATGTTGGCCAGACTGGTCTTGAACTCCTGACCTAGTGATCCGCCCGCCTCAGCCTCCCGAAGTGCTGGGATTACAGACTTGAGCCTCCGCGCCCCGCCAGGATACAGGTCTTCAACCTTCTCCCCAACGAGGCAGTGTGGTGGTTAAAGACCTGACAAGCCAGCTCTACACCTTGCTGGCTGTGTGATTTAGCCTCTCTGTAAAATGGGAATAGTAACGGTCCCTGGCTTACAGGGTGAAACAAGCTAATACGTCAAGTTCTTAGAATAGTGCCTGACACATAATGAGCCCTCACTAAGTCCCAGGGACTATTATTACTCCCTGCAGGAGAGTGATAAATGTGCGCAGCCCTCATGCTTCAACCAGGCTGGAGCCAGAGTCAGAAAATAGAACATTTTACATTATTTAAGCCTGGCCACTTGCGTATGCAGAGTCTTGTGTCAAACTGCAGTATTAAGGGGTCAAAGGGAGACCTATTTTGAGTTAACTGAAGGAGTTCTTTCTTACATTTTAGTTTAAATACAGCTTCTGCCAAAGGTGTACTTGGGAACAGGACGTATTAACATAATCTCATCCAGTGAATTAAATCCAGGCCTTGGAATGCAAAGAGAAAGAAGCCAGATGGGAAGGCTGGGTACGGAGCGACACACGGTCTGCTATTTGATCTCCATCCTTAGACTTTCTTACACTTCCGCAGGCCTGTCACTTCGGGGGACCGTCAGCTCCATCTCCTAGCCCTGGCAACCTGCTGTCCGGCGATCAGGAGGCATACTTTCCAAGAGTTCTGGATTTCCCTGAGCCTCTGGTTCCAGTCCTCCGTTACCTGCTGATACAGTTTGGATGCTTGTCCCCTCCAGATATCATGTTGAAATGTGATCCCTGTTGTTGGAGGTGAGGCCTGATGGCAGGTGTTTGGGTTGTGGGGGCAGATGCCTCTGGAAAGGCTTGGTGTCCTCCCTCCCATGGTAATGAGTGACTTCTGCTCTGTTAGTTCACACAAGAGCTGGTTGTTTACGGAGCCTGGCGTCTCCCTTTTGTCCCTCTTGCTCCTCCTCCTGTCATGTGACATGTCTGTCTCCCCTTCCCCTTCTGCCATGAGTGGAAGCTTCCTGAGCCCTCACCAGAAGTAGATGCTGGTGCCACACTTTTCTTTTTTTTTTTTTGAGATAGAGTCTCACTTACTCTGTCACCCAAGCTGGAATGCAGTGGCGCCATCTCGGCTCACTGCAACCTCTGCCTCCTGGGTTCAAGCAGTTCTCCTGCCTCAGCTTCCTGAGTAGCTGTGATTACAGGCGCCCACCACCACACCCAGCTAATTTCTGTATTTTGAGTAGAGACAGGGCTTTACCATGTTGGCTAGGCTGGTCTTGAGCTCCTGACCTCAAGTGATCTGCTCACCTCAGGCTCCCAAAGTGGTGGGATTATAGGTGTGAACCCTGGCACCAAGCTTCTTATACTCTTTGCTGAACCATGAGCTACATAAACCTCTTTTCTTTGTAAATTACCCAGCCTCAGGTATGCCTTGACAGCAACACCAAGCAGACTAACACATCTATCTGCTCATGGTTTCTGCCGCCTCTGCTCCCAGCCGGGCACGATTCTGGAGCTGAACACAGCCAGGAGCCCCAAGTCCACCTGTATTAGCCTCCCTCAAAGCGCAGACATCTGCGAAAGCAGAGGCTCGAGAGACTTGTTCACTTTTGCTTTCTTATAAATGGTAAAACAAGTATACAGCCACTAAAAAAAAAAAAAAAAAAAAAGTGTGTGCACCTAGACTTCTAATGTGATGGCATCTCACTTAGGACATGCTATGCTAGAGGCTTTGACTATCAGACCTGGAGTGTCCTTAGAGCCCTCTCACTACCTTGTTTGGGAGGTGGTAAACTGAGGCAGGAGCGAAGCTTAAGGGGACTAGGTGCACATCTATGTCTTGTCCAGTCTGGGCCTGCATGGAACATGCATGCATTGCCCTTCCCAAGAGCTCTCCTTCCTCCCACACGGGCAGAGGGCTCCTGGGAGCTCTGCACACCCTCTAGCAGGGACACCCCTCCTTGCTGATTCCACACATTCAGCCGAACCCACGTGCGTACATGGCTCCCTGCAGGCCACTCTGGAGAACACAGGGAATGAAACTGAGTCCCCACCGTGCACTTGCAGGATTGTGGGATGATTCCTCAGTCTTGGCCACTGAGGTGACTCTGTAGCTCAGCCTCTGCACCAAACTCCCAGGGATGGTCCCAGTCTTAGCCAAACGCTTTCCAGAACTTTCTAGGACTTTCTAGAATTGCAATTCCAGAGGTGGAAGGTCTTGGTGTCTGATCATTTGGGGAATCAGCCCACAAAGGAAGGTGTTTTCCCAGGTTTAGAGATGGGATCAGGCCTTCTAGTCTATGGTCATACTACCCTGAATGTGCTGGATCTCATCTGAATTCCGTGCTCTAGAGCTGAGGTTTGATCAGCGGCTTCCAGAAGTCGGGCTCCATGGACTTCTAGTGTTCCTCAAGATGTTCCATGAAAGTGGACTCCACTTAAGGAAATTTGAGAAACACTACAGACTCTTACTGTCTTTGGGGGAGTTATATATTATCTCATAAAAGACTCGAAGAAATCCTGTAGCAGAGAAGTTTGTTTAACACAGCATTTTCCTAACACACTTGATTACAGCATTCTTTTCTTGCAGAAGACACTGGGAGAACACTGGATTACATTCAGGACCTTCCAGTTCAATGCCCCAATATCTTGTTTTCTCTGGTCTGGTGGTGAGCTCTCACTCAATAGACCGATTTTTCATGTTTGCAATCTTAGAAGCCTTCCTTACCCCTCCCTCCCATAAAAACCTTAAACACTGGGGAAAAAATAAGTTTCTGGCCTTAATGGATGTAAACAGCTGGAACTGATGAATTCCAGAAGCAAATGTTCTTTTTTTCTGCAAGAACCTAAGAGAGAAAGAGACAGACAGACAGACAGAGACAGAGACAGAGAGAGAGAGAGAGGTGGGGGTAGGGGAGACCACAGAGGCTATGTAAATATAATTATTTCTAAGTAGAGTACCTTCAACATTTTCCATTAGGTAGCAGTGAGGTCACTGTAAGGCCAGCTGTCCAAATATGGGTACTGATTCCCCTGAGTCAGCAAAGCAAATAAAAGAATTTCTCTTTAGGGATAGAAATTTCTTGCCACACATTCAAATAAGTACCTCGGAGTGCATGGGGTATTATATTTAAGGTTGTGGCTTTCAAACTTCTTTTCAAACAGGAGAAACCCTTTTTTCAAAGAGAAATCTTATTCAGAAACCCCTTTGCACAGCCCCCCAGGCCAGCACCTGAGGCATCTTCAGGAAACCCAGAATCTAGCTGGGAAGCCTGTGGTCGAGGGCCCTGCTACTTTAAGTACAGTCCACAGACCAGAAACTTCTGCACACCCTGGTGAGCCTGCAGAGCCTTGGCCCCACCCTGACCTGCTGAATCTGAATCTGCATTCCCACACCATCTCTGGGGATTTGCATGTACATTAAAATTTAAGAAGCAGGTCTAAGGGATTTACTTCTGAATATTTCTTCCTCCGTTGGTTCATCCTAAGTACTTGGATGAAACTTCTTGAAAATTAGTCTGAAAATTTTAGGTTCCCAACCCATCTACGTCTTTAAGTAGGGTAATCCAGGATCGTCATGTTATTGGCTCCGTGCTTCTCGCCTGGAAAATCTAATCCTTCCCTTTCCCTTCGCAGAAACAGTGAGAGGAGAAGCAAGGTGCGTTTGGGATGACGCAGAGAGTAAAGCCGAGGCTATGAGCAGAGGACCCGGGTTTGAGTCTCTATATTCCTGCCTCTCCTCTGGTGATCTCGTACAGGCTAAAGTCTCTGCCTGTTTATCCTCATAGGTCTACAGGGGCGGGAGATGACCATGATGATGATGATAATGGTGGTGATGATGATGATGGTGATGATGATGATGGTGGTGGTGGTGATGATGGTGGTGGTGATGGTGGTGGTGATGATGATGGTGGTGGTGATGATGGTGGTGGTGGTGGTGATGATGATAGTGGTGGTGAAGATGATGGTGATGGTGATGGTGGTGGTGATGATGATGCTGGTAGTGATTATGGTGATGGTGGTGAAGATGGTGGTGGTGGTGATGATGGTGGAGGTAATGATGATGATGATAGCGGTGGTGGTGTTGGCAATTATGGTACTATTACCCATTAAATACATGGGTTGGCCAGAAGCACTAAGAATCATGAGGTACCTGGTAAGAGCTTTTATTCCCGAATCAGTAGGAGCTAGCAGCTAGCTCCATCCAGGGGCTTCACTTCAAGGAATGCACAAAGGAAAATCTCGGTCTATCAAACGGATAAAATAGGAGTAATAGAGAGTCACCACAGGTGATTTGCAAGTATTCCCACTTTTAAAGTGTGATGGAAAGAACGAATGCAATGTAAACTTTCTGATTTACATGGTCACATTTTTTGGACTTAGAAAAACCTGTTTCTGCTCGGACTGCTCTACTGATGAGCTCCATGACCTTAGACAAGTCCTTCGGGGCTTTTATCACACTTTCCTCGCCCGGGATTGGGTAGGAATCCTGCCCTGCCTAGTGTGTGGGAATCTAGGAGGAGGGCCAAGGGAGAGAGCGGGCATGCAAGGTCTGGAAGCTTCTAGAACTCACATTAAAAACGATCGGAAGCGCAGCCAGAGCCCTAAGCTTCCAGTCTCTGATTCCGCCTCTGCAGAACTGGAGAAGGGGAACAGGCAGAGGTGCTTTCCTGCTGGGCAGGGCTGTGGCAAGAAAGAAAGAGCTCAAAATAGGAACGTGCTCTCTGAAGAGCATAGTACAGGCAGGAAGTCTTACCCTGCCAGGGTTTCTCCCACGAACACGTTCTCTTTATTCTATGGGACACCAGCATGAGGTCACCTGCATGTCGAAACGAAACAAAGCCCCCGCCACTGGAGCCGAGGCTAGGAGGCAGCCAGGCCAGGGCATGGAGGGGTCCCTGGGGAGGTGGTTGCAGAACCTGAGCCAGGCGTCCTGTTGGGCCTGGGTGCAAGCATGGTCCACCCTGGGCTGACCCCAGGGATCCCGTGTGCCAGCTCCAAGGACAGCCCCTCAGCGGGGGCAGTGGGGGACGGTGCTGGCAGCCAGGAAGCTTTCTTCCATGGCGCTCTGAGGCTCTCAGCCTCTCTGGTTTCTTGGCACCATAAACTGCTTGATCTCTGTCCAGCGATTTGCTCCTATAAACAACAGAGGAGAAGAAAAAAAAAATAGAAAAGTTGTGAGAAACAGATACAGGGAATTAGGTCACCCTAGAAATTCTGAAACATCAGCAAAGCTCTTGTTTGGCATGATTCATTCCACGACCTCTGACCACAGCCAGGCCTTGAATGTGGAGGCAGAACTTAAGAGTGGGACCAAATGGAGCAGGTGGGAAGAAGGGGAAGGTGATCTGTGGCGCAGAGGTGGGGGAAGCACTGCCAGCCACTTTTGTTCTGATGCATGGGTCTGCTGGAATTGAGGGGCGGGAGGTCGGGGGTGCTGAACATTCTCTTGGATCCTGATGTAGTAGCTGAAGCGGGCTGGACCTCCTCATGCAATTCAGCATCGAGCTCTCCAACATACAGAGCACCGAGCCAAGATGTTTGCATGGGAACGCATGCCGCCCCCATCTTTGTGAACCTCATCATCACAATTCCGTTTCCTTGATCTTGATGCCAATGTGGTGTTTACCGGAGACCAAGTAGTCGCCGGAGATTTACCCAGCAATAACACCTCCACTGATGAAAGCAAGCCTTCCGCTTGGCGGCAGCCTGGAAGCCACTTAGAAGACTATTTTTATTCTCCATGAATCTCTCCATAGACAGTCACCCGTCGTGGGGAGCACATTTACACCGTGGGCAATGGAGTGCATTTTAATTGCGTTAATCAGAGTTGGGATAGGACTAAAGACAAAAGGCTCACTCTGTGCAAAATTAAAGACTGTTGCTTATGCTCAAGACCTGGTGGCTAGGGGAGCCTAGACAACAGGACTCCCTGTCTCCTGGGAGCCAAGAGCAGCAGGGAAAGGGATCTTGTTTGCCTTGAGAGAAAATGGAGTTAGCTGCTTGTTGCCTGGCTGCTGAGGGTATGGAAGGGGAGGGGGCTTATTGGTGGAAGTTGAATTTAACCTCAGGGGAAACAAAGGAAAAAGGAGTTGCGATGTTGTAGAATGGGCACTTGTCTTACGATTTGCTTGGGCTGGGCGCGGCGGCTCACGCCTATAATCCCAGCACTTTGGGAGGCCAAGATGGGTGGATCACAAGGTCAAGAGATTGAGACCATCCTGGTCAACATGGTGAAACCCCATCTCTACTAAAAATACAAAAAAAATGAGCTGGGCATGGTGGCGTACGCCTGTAGTCCTGGCTACTCGGGAGGCTGAGGCAGGAGAATTGCTTGAACCGAGGAGACTGAGGTTGTGGTAAGCCAGGATCGTGCCATTGTACTCCAGCCTGGGTAACAAGAGCAAAACTCCGTCTCAAAAAAAAAAAAAAAAAAAAAAAAAAAAGATTTGCTTGGAGGCAAGTTATTTAACCTTTCTATTTCTTCTTCTGTAAAATGGGCATAATGATATTTATCTACTCACATGAGGAAGGTGGAGTAAGAGAAGGGATGGAAACGTGTATTAGACCCATAAAGTAGGACAGATGATCGCCTTCTTCACTGTCTACCGCGTATCCTGTACTAGCTCCGAGATGGACTCTGTGCTCATGATTTTACAGTGTTTGCCTCTTTGCATGCTTACAGCAATGCTGAAAGGAAGGCGGTGATTGTCATCCCCATTTTGCAGATGAGGAAAGCAGGCAGGTTAATTTCACATGCCCAGGGGCCCATGGCTAGTACATGAGAAGCTGAGCTTTGAACATGGAGCTGCCTGGATGCATTTTTCACTTTAGGGAAGGACGTGTTCATTCTGTGCGTTTCTAGTGACTGTTGGGGATACATGCCCACGTGCCACAAAAACAGCAGCAGAGTCTACGGAATGCTGTCCTCTTCTGCAAAGCTCCTTGCCCTGCCTCCAGTGCCCTTCATCTGTGAGTGGTCAGAGGCTCTGATGTCGCTTCCTGTGCCAGTCCCCAGCCAAGGCAATGAGCTTGACTTGAAAAAGCCCTTCAAAAGCACAGTTCCAGGCTCGGCTAGACTTCAGACGGAGCTCAGAGGGACTTGGACCAGGCACTTCACTCGGTCTCTGCGCAACCTTCCCCTGGCGTGGAGCCAGTTTCCGGGGGGTGGGGGGTCTGCATTTCCGGAGAGGAGACTGCAAACCTACCTCACATCCATTCCAGGATCACTCACTCCCTTGGGCACAGTGACAATTCTTCAGTCCTTCCCAAAACGTTACTTAGCTTGAAGAGAGCCTCATCCCCATTGTCCAGGTAAGGACATCAGAAAGCCACCTCCATCCAGGCCCCTTTAAGTGAAACCTCCCTTTCCCCGTCTGTGAGATTTAGGGGACCAGATTCTCAAAGAGCAAGCTCAGCAGCAGGAACATGAGGACGGCCTCCAGCATCCAAGGCTCCTCTCCATGCCCTGTTCACCACCAGCCTAGTCTCCATCCCTACCAGCCATCCCACTGGAGATGAGCCAGCCTCCCTAAGCCTCCACTGCCTCACCTGAAAGGTGAGGATGCTCAGCTGTGGCAGGAAGCTGGGAAGGCGGGATGCTGCAGGTGCAGGGGCTGTCACCCCAGCAGGAAGATGGACTTTTTCATACTTGTCACCTTACGTTGCTGATTCTTCACCTGCATTTATAGACCCCACCCCCAGCCCCACCCCCAGCTTCCCCAATTCCTAGAGAGTCTGGAAAAGCTGGAATTCTTATCTGAAACTCTGTCAACATTTTTCCAGAGCCCTTGAAAGCAAAGGGCAAAGCCACCAGCAGGACCCCTGTGCTCCACGGCTGTAGGTGGGTGACTTCAGGATTGTTGAGTGCCTTCTGCATTACGGTTGGGAGAATGCAGAACACAAGAGAGGAGAGAGATTTGCCCACAAGTGAATGAGCTGAAAACTAAATCCAGGTGGACTCCAAAGCCCCAGTCGTTTGCTCAGTGCAGCTCCTATGGGCTGTGAAATTTGTCTATGTAATGAGTAGCATCTGGACCAAGTCATATTTGGGAGGTGATTGGCATTCCGTGACCCTGCAGTCTGCACCGCCACCTGAAGTAAAACAGGGTCTTCTTTCTCCTCCTCCTTCTCCTCTTCACTGCCCTCTTCTTCATTTTATTAAAGCACAATGATATAATTAATGCACAATAAACTACCCATTTTAAAATTAAAAAAATTTTTTTTAGAAATAGCATCTCACTCCATCACCCAGGCTGGAGTACAGTGGTGCCATCACAGCTCACTGCAGCCTCAAACTCCTGGACTCAAATGATCCTCCTGCCTCAGCCTCCTGAGCAGCTGGGACTACAGGTGTGCCACCACACCTGGGTAATTTTTTCAAACTTTTTTGGTAGAGATGGGGTCTCGCTGTGTTGCCCAGGATGTTTTCAAACTCTGGACCTCAAGTAATCCTCCCACCTCAGCCTCCCAAAGTGCTGGGATTACAAACACAAACCACTATGCTCAGCCAAACTATACCCATGTAAAGTGTTCAGTGTGCTGCCTTCAGGGACCCCTCCCAGTACATGAAGCTGGAAGGGCTTGTCCTTGCCCTGCCCCTGTCTGCACAGAGCATACAGTCCCGGAGGGGACCAGGGAGGACCAGAGATCTGGAAAGGACTTTTGGGGACCACACTTGGAGAACTCTCGTGAAGAAACTGCCCCCAAACCGAAGCCTACAAGGAAAGGGTAAGAAGAGAGGAAAGCGTGGCAGGCTCGGTGGCTCTCGCCTGTAATCCCAGCACTCTGGGAGGCAGAGTCGGGTGGATCACCTGAGGTCAGGAGTTCGAGACCAGCCTGGCCAACATCTCAAAACACTATCTCTACCAAAAATACAAAAATTAGCAGGGTGTGGCGGTAGGCACCTGTAATCCCAATATTTCGGGAGGCTAAGACAGGAGAATCACTCGAATCTGAGAGTTGGAGGTTGCAGTGAGCCAAGGTCATGCTACTGCACTCCAGCCTGGGTGACAGAATGAGACTCCGTCTCAAAAAAAAAGAATGGAAGAAAAGAGAGAAGGCTCATACACAAAGAAGAAAGGCACACATCACGTGGATTCAATTAAACTAGAACTTCATTCATTTTGGTGAAATCGTAAGTTAATTCCTGCCTTCTGGAGTATTTAATTAAAGGCAAATCCCATAGGCCACCTGTTGTTTTAACCATTTTTTTTTTTTTTTCCCATGGTGGAGTCACTAGGACCCTTTGGAGCGGGGAACATCGAGCAGTAACCGACCATTGGCTTCTCCTGCAGGAAATAGGGATTAACAGGAATGATCAACATCTTGTCTTCAGAACATCGTAAATTCTTCAGTATCACACCCAAAAAGCATTAGATTTACATCCTGAATTGGAACGCAGGCTACTTGGTAGGCTAGCTTAGATTTCCCGTGTGTGTTTTATTTTCTTTAGGGGGTCAAGAAAGAGAAAAGCAGACCGAGCTCTCCCTGATTCCGCTTCCTTCTGCGCAGTGTGGCTGTCAGCTGGTTTTCTTTGATTAAGTCATTATCTCCTCTCCCCCGGCTTCTTTGCTCAAGGGAGGGCCGTGGGTCGGGATTCTGTGCTTGTAGACCTGACATAGCACTTACGTGTATTTCTCAATTGTTATTCCAGCTTGTGCCTTGGGAGATAATTTGCCAACCTGGGGCATCCACGTGTGGTTCTGGGGCTGAAGTTTCCAGCTAGAAGGTGATCAGCCTGACAGCCACCCTCGGGACCAGGGGACCAGGACAACTGGGCACAGCACTGGTATTTGTATTGTTTCACTTCATATTGTCACTCTCATCTCATGATCAATCAGCAGCTACCAAAACCCCAATAACTGACCTAAATTCCAGTTAAATGACCCAGTCCGAGTTCCTGAGTGGGCTAGTCATTCTGCCAGGAGGATGCAAAGGCCATGTTTCTGTTTTGTTCTTACAATGAACTTCCAGACCCAGAGAAATCAGGCCTTCTGCAGGGGCTTTGCAGAAAAGAACTCCACCGGGCCGTTTGCCTCCAGTTCCAGAAACTTCCTCCACCACAGCTTTGCCAGGCCTCACTCGTTCAGGGTTATTATTTGTGCCCTGTCCTCATTCTACTACGTAGAGTCTTAACGATTGTCGCCATGGCCACTACCACCTGTAGTCTGTTGTTTACTCAACCTTAAAAAAACAAATTGACTGACGTTTTACTTAAATAGGCTTACTTAAAAATTTCCGATGAATATGCTAAATGTGAAAAGTGATGCCATTTGTGAGACCATTAAAAATGGAACAGAAATTCTAGAGATCGGCTGTTCGACATAGTGCCTAGAGTTAATCATATGTATGGTGTGCTTACAAAAATTGTTAAGAGTAGGCTAGGCACGGTGACTCATGCCTGTAATCCCAGCACTTTAGGAGGCTGAGGCGGATATATCACTTGAGATCAGGAGTTTGAGACCAGCCTGGCCAGTATGGTGAACCCTGTTTCTACTAAAAATACAAAATTAGCTGGGCATGGTGGAGGGTGTCTGTAGTCCCAGCTACTAGGGAGGCTGAGGCAGGAAAATGGCTTAAACCTGGGAAGCTGAGATTGTAGTGAGCTGAGATCACTCCACTGCATTCCAGCCTGGGCAACAGAGAGAGACTTGGTCTCAAAAAAAAAAATTTGTTAAGAGAGTAGTCGGGTGCGGTGGCTCACGGCTGTAATCCCAGTACTTTGGAAGGTCGAGGCGGGCAAATCACCTGAGGTCAGGAGTTTGACCAGCCTGGCTAACATGGAGAAACCTGGTCTCTACTAAAAATACAAAAAAAAAAAAAAAAAAAAAAATTAGCTGGGCATGGTGGCGGTTTCCTGTAATCCCAGCTACTGAGGAGGCTGAGGCAAGAGAATTTCTTGAACCTGGAAGTCAGAGGTTGCAATGAGCTGAGATCGTACCTTTGCACTCCAGCCTGGGTGACAGAGCAAGATTCTGTCTCAAAAAAAAAAAAGAGTACGCTTGTGTTAAATGTTCTTACCTCACAAGCAGAACAAGACGAAGCCCCCCCAAACAAGGACCGTTTTGGCTGTGATGGATGTTTATGACCTTGAGTATGATGATCTCGTGGGTGTATGTGTATGTCCACACTCAGCAAGTGGCACATAATAAATATGTGTAGTTCTTCAGTATGTCAGCACACCTCCGTCAAACTTTTTAAAAAGTGCAATAAAGACAAAACAATGTCATTCAAATGTAGCTGTTGCCGGCTGAAGCCTGGAGGCCCAGGACCTGTTCCTGCCAGTGATGAGGAAGGTTGGTCAGGGACACACTTGTGTGAGACAGAGGCTTTTCTCTGATGTCACCAGGGGGACTGGAAGAGAACCGAGAAGGGAGCTGCACCTCGTAAGGAACATGGCGTCCCTGGGGCCCACTTTCTACTCCTCATGCTGAGGATACTGGTCTCCCCAGCATCCCAATGCTTGCTGTCCTGGCCACTTGCTTCCCCATGTTGGATGCAGAGGTTGGTCAGGGTATAGGAGATGCCTGTTCACCACCAGGGCGTGCTCCCTGAGTGATCATCTGCCATCTGAGGGCACAGCTGAGCCTGTACCCTCCTGGCAGGGCCCAAGGCACTATAGAGGTTGTCCCTGGACAGACAAAGGTGCTGCCTCCTCTTCTGATCCCTCCCCATGGTGAGGAATTCTCTTCAAGCAAACACACCAGCTCTAAGGTTCTCAGCGTTCATGAATCTTAGCATCCACACCTCCTACTACCTAGTGTGTGTGTGTGTGTGTGTGTGTGTGTGTGCATGTGTGTGTGTTTGTGTTTTGTTTTGTTTTGTTTTTGAGACGGAGTCTCATTCTGTCGCCTAGGCTGGAGTGCAGTGGCATGATCTCAGCTCACTGCAACCTCCACCTCCTGGGTTCAAGCAGTTCTCCTGCCTCCCTCCTGAGTAGCTGGGACTACAGGCATATGCCACCATGCCCAGCTAATTTTTGCTTTTTTTTAGTAGAGACGCAGTTTCACCATGTTGGCCAGGCTGGTCTCGACCTCTTGACCTCATGATTCACCTGCCTCGGCCTCCCAAAGTGCTGGGATTACAGGCGTGAGCCACCATGCCTGGCCCTAAATGTGTTTTTTCACCAGAAGCATTCTGGAAACAGCTCAAGAACTCCAAGGTGAAGCTTTCTACTTGCCTGGTGGGAGCAAGTGGTCAGGGGACCGGCCGGCCTGGCATTCTGTGACCTGTCATTGTCTTGAGGCAGCACCTTTTCTGCCTCCCTGTCTCCAGCTGGCAGAGCGTGGGGGACCTCTGTCCTGGAGTTCCCAGTGCCTCCCCACCCACCCCACAGAGGCCCCGCAAGGCTGGCGGCTGTCCGGCCCCCTGAGAACTTCCTGAGTGAAAAGGTCCCCTTTGTGAGCACGTTTCCAATATCCCAGGTGGTTTCACACTCCATCAGGGACAACAAAAGTAACGTCACTACCACACGTAGGTCCACCCCCAGGTGACACCTCGCTGTGTCATGCTCAAATGGGAGGGAAGTTCAAACCCATGTCCTGGGCCTTTCAGAGTAGGAGATCCACAGAAAGGAAACTCACAAAGCTCAGCTCTGGGGCGGTCACAGAACCTCACAAATGTTCCCACAGCCCTTTACAGTGACACCCCTCCTTGATACTCAGGGGGTGTGTGCCTCCCGCAGGCTTGTTGAGAGGGTGAGGAGGTGACTCCCGAGACTGACTGAGTCAGGCCTGCACTCTGGCCGCGAATTCCCAAGCCCCTGCTCTCTCACTGAGGGGCACAGAAACTCACTCAGGCTGCAGGTCATGTTTCAGCTCTGAGTGACATGCTGACACTAGTCCCTTAGACTATAATGCCAAGCAATTAGACCAACTCCAAGTTTCCTTTCCAGCTGGTACTTTGCTAAGCTGACCTGGCCCGTGGGTCCCAGACTTGCCTCACAAAAGAGATGCCAGGCCAAGAATCACAGTTCCTTTTGATTGAACTTGAGACTTCGAAAATAAATAATAATGCCCTCCTTTTTTTTGGAGAGATGGGGTCTTGCTCTGTCTCCCAGGCTGGAGTGCAGTGTTGTGATCATAGCTCAGTGCAACCTCGAACTCCTGGGCCCAAGCTCTCTCACCTTAGCCTCCCGAATAGCTAGGACTGCAGATACGCACCACCATACCAGCTTATTTATTTTATTTTTTAATTTTTAGTTTTTGTAGAGATGGAGTTTTTTGTTGCCCAGGCTGGACTCTAACTCTTGGCCTCAAGCAATCCTCCTGCCTCAGCCTCCCAAAGTGCTGGGATTACAGACGCAAGATGCTGTACCTGGCCCAAAAATGCCTTTGCCATCAGTCTCGGGCCAGCTGCACGCTGAGGGCTCAGTGCGGGGCACTGGATGAATCCAGAAAATGTTGGTGTTGTGAAGTCTGCAGCAAGCACCAGGAGTCTGTAGAGTGCTCACCTTAGTCCACCAGAGCCACACTCTGCTCCATGCCACCCACCCTGGCGGTGACAATGCAGGCGGCAAGCTCAGCTGTCCAGCAGGTGCGGGGCAGACCCAGAGCAGCCTCCAGGCCGCCTGGAATGACTTGTGCTGACCTAGGACCTGGAGATGAGAAGCCCCGACATGCAACTGTTCTCATGTATAGTTGCAAGACTTTAATAAAGCAGCTCTTTGATACAAAACATAGTAATGGCTACTTGGATCTGTTTCAGTGTATCATGTCACCCTTTGCTTTTGGAGATGTTACAAAGCTGTTATGGACGCCATCCAGGGTCTGGTTTTACAAGTGTGTTGCTTAGAAGTGCAACTGTGTGTTGGCTCAGCTAATGTTCAAATCTTTGGAGGAGTTTAGTGGGGAGGAAGATTAAAGTGACTATAAAACCACAAACTATGTACAAAATGTATCATGGATTTTAATCTGAGAGCCGTTCTGTTTTTTTTTTTTTTTTTTTTTTTTCCTCTTGCCTCATACAGCTTGAGGCAGCGGTTTCTAGAAGAGTCTTTTGTTTGCATTTAAAGCTGCTCTGCAGAAACACTCTATTTTCAATGGTTCTGTGGGTCATAAAACAGAATGGTGGGTCCCCTGGGTGACGCAGGCGTGGGTTGAGGGCTGGAGCGCATGTTCCTCGTGGAGGAGTCCTCACCACAGACAGGAAGCTGCCTGGTGGGATGGGGGCGCACGGGCGACAGCCCAGAAACTTCAAATCATGGAGCTCCAGCCCCTCATATGTGCTCGGCGCATCTCCCTCCCTGGCTTCAAGTTAAAGAAATTTGGGTCCCAGGGTTTTGTTTTGCTTCGTTTCATCCTAAAAAGTGAGCCTTCCAGTGTGGCCTTTAGACATGAACTTCATAAACGATTTTGACCTTCTGGGTCTCCAGTTGCCTCAAACGGAATTTGGAGCATGGAGCACAGTATTGGGAGGCCACAAGGGTGGAAGCGTCAGTTTCCATTTGACGATGCCAACACGTCACGCCTCTGCACGTCCTCTCCTCTTTCTGTGCCGTGGGAGGTGAGGTTTTCCTACGTGATGTATCACTGCTGCACATCAGGCTGCGCGATGGGTCTTGCTTCACAGGCAGAAAGTCAGCTTTACCAAGCCAGACCCTGTCCCTTCCGTCTCCTTTTTATGCCCTAATGGTAAGAGGACTCAGTGCACAATCTGGATTGAATTAAAAGTCCAGGACCCAGTGTTCCCGCCTCAGACATCTGAGCCTGGAGGAGGAATGCGAGCACAGCCGCCAAGTGCCTGGGAGAAGAGTCGGTCCACACTTGCTGTTCAGCCTTCATTAGCAGACCCTACCCTGGAGGGCAACCTGCATGCTTTACAGGCCGCATGCCACAGCCTCAGCGGCTGCCCTCCTGCTCCATTTCCACCCTCCTGGGTTAACCTGGCCATCTAAGCCCTGCGGGACCCTTCAGTTCTAGTCCAAATTCCGTTCTCAGCTTGGCTTGGAGTTCAGAGTAAGTTCTGTCCTGAGCATGAAAACCACAAAAATCTCCATCCAGAGAGGGTTCAAAAATTTATTTACTCAGGAAATATCTCCTAGACATCGCAGTATGTTCAAAGACCTGCACACTGGGCCGAGAGTCAGCGCACCTGAGTCCAGTTCTACTTCCTACCTGCATTCATTTGCTAGGGCCGCATGACAAAGCCCCAGAGACAGGGTGTTCACCAACAGAAACTGATCATCTCACCATCCCGGAGGCCAGAAGTCCCCGATCAACCTGTTGCACCGTGGGTTCCTCCTGAGAGCCGTGAGGGAGCCGCTTCATGACACTGTCCTAGATTCTGGGACTTTGCTGGCGATCTTTGGTATTCCATGGCTTGTAGAAGCATCAACCCAACCTCTGCCTTCATGATCACATATTTTCCCTGCAAGCATGTCTATGTCTGTGTCCAAACTTCCCCTTCTTGTAAGGACACCAGTCATAGTCAGCCAGTCAATTGGACTTGGGCCCATCCTAATGACGTCATCTTAATTAATTACGTCTCAACAGTGACCCTGTTTCCAAATAAGGTCATGAGTTGAAGAACTGGAGGTTCAGACTTCAACACATGAACTTGGCGGATGCAATTACATAACACCACCCTATCTCTGAGGCCTTGGATGAGTGACTGAATATTTATTTTCTCCACCTGTGAGATTTTTGATCTTTAAGATTCTTTTCTAGTTCTTAAGCACAGTGATTTTTAAAGTCTTTAGAGTATAACGATCTATTTGATTTTCACTGTCAGTGGTCTCCAAACAATTCTTTTCATGGAATGTCAGTTTTAAAAACACTTTTATCGGCCAGGAACAGTGGCTCATGCCTGTAATCCCAGCACTCTGGGGGGCCAAGGCAGGCGGATCACCTGAGGTCAGGAGTTCGAGACCAGCCTGGCCAACATGGTGAAACCCTGTTTCTACTAAAAATGCAAAAATTAGCCAGGTATGGTGGTGGGTGCCTGTAATCCCAGCTACTTGGGAGGCTGAGGCAAGAGAATCACTTGAACCTGGGAGTCAGAGGTGGCAGTGA
Source organism: Saimiri boliviensis (assembly GCF_048565385.1). Classification (NCBI taxonomy): domain Eukaryota; kingdom Metazoa; phylum Chordata; class Mammalia; order Primates; family Cebidae; genus Saimiri; species Saimiri boliviensis. Next base: position 123,031,443 of record NC_133456.1, on the reverse strand, counting down.
GCCAAGATCATGCCATTGCACTGCAGCCTGGGCAACAGAGCAGGACTCCATCTCAAAAATAATAAATAAATAAAATTTTAAAAAATAAATAAAAATAAAAACACTTTATCCAGGCATTAAGAAATTTGTCATTTTTGTGCCTTTGACCATAGTTATTTGCATGAGTGATATTAAATATATTTAATGATGTGTCAGGGGTCTAGCTAATGAAATGGCCTCTGGTCATTTTGGCCACCCTGGGACATGTTGGAGTGCCTTGGTGTGTACTGGCCGAATCCCACTTCTGGTCCCTTCTGTATTTGCCTTAGCTCTCTTTTTAGACTTAATAGTCTTCCTCCAAAAATTAGTTTTTTTCTGATTTTAAAATAAATATGGAATTCTTATTTAAGGTTTTAAGGAATAAAATAAAAATCTAGGCTGGGTGTGGTGACTCGCACCTATAATCCCAGCACTTAGGGAGGCCGAGGCAAGTAGCTGGCTTGAGCCCAGGAGTTTGAGACCAACCTGGGCAACATGGCAAAACCCGTCTTTACTAAAAACACAAAAATTAGTCGGGCATGGTGATGGGCAGCTGTAGTCTCAGCTACTTGGGGGGTGAGGCCAGAGAATCACTTGAACTGCAGTGAGCCAAGATGGTGCCACTGCACTCCAGCCGGGGTGACTGACCAAGACTCCGTCTCAAAAAAAAAAAAAAAAATCTAGAATGACACTTTTTACTGATACATTTGGTATCGAAGTATTTTAATAGATATTCTTCTTTTTCTGTATTCTCTCCTAAATATTTGTGTAGACATTAAGTACTTTTCAAAACTTGATTTATATTTTTGCAAAATATTTTATTCTCTAGATGAGCCATTTCCATTTTTTAGTATTGCAAATCATGCTGTTGCTAATATTGTACTCAATCTTTCTGTTCCTCTCTAATTGCTTCCTGAGGTGAAGCTCTTTAGGGTGGATTATTGAACAACAGCTTATGCATAGTTTCATGTGTTTTATCAAACTGCCCTCCAGGAAAGTGAGGAAAATGAATACTGGTACCATTGACATCTGAAATTGTTTTTGTTTTTTTTTTTTAGGGATATTTTCTCTTTTCTTATTGATTTTTAAGAACTCTTGTTATATATAGTTAGGGTATTAAATCTCTTTCTAGCACACATGTTGAAAATATGAACTTCAAACTCCTCAAAGGGCCTGTGCCTACTCAGCTGTGTCTCTCCCACAATGTTGAGTTCTATGCCTTGTTCATGTAACACCCAACAAATATCCAAAGAATATAAAACAACAGCTCTTGCCATTAAGAGGCTTCTATTTTAGCCAGACAGATATAAACAAATACTAACACAAAATGAAATAAATACTATAATGGAGGCACCTGGCAGATGCTGTGTGGTCAGAGAAGAAAGTGTGACCCAGGGCTACCAGGAGATCCGGGGTCACCATGATGGGGGGTGATTTCACTTATGTCTTGGGTGTGATTTTTTTAACCAGAAAGGAAGACATTCTAGGCTGAAGAGTGAGTGTGAATAAAGCACTTGGCATGAACATGCCCGGCATGTTTGGGAAGGAGAGTAGTCCATGCCCACCTGATATCAAGAGGGTCTTGAAGCCTGCAGGGCTCTCTCTAGACAGAAGGGCCTGGGTGGAGCACACCTGCTTTGACTGCATTAGGTGAAGATGGTGCTGGCAGTGGTGAGAGGGGCATAGTAGAAGAGAGAGAACATTAACTTGCTTTAAAAGGAGCTTTGCTCACGCCTGTAATCCTAGCACTTTGAGAGGCCAAGGCGGGTGGATTGCCTGAGCTCAGGAGTTGGAGACCAGCCTGGGCAACACGGTGAAACCCCGTCTCTACTAAAATACAAAAAAATTAGCCAGGTGTGGTGGCACGTGCCTGTAGTCCCAGCTACTTAGGAGGCTGAGGCAGGAGAATTGCTTAAACCTGGGAAGCGGAGGTTGCAGTGAGCCGAGGTCGTGCCACTGCATTCCAGCCTGGGCGACAGAGCTAGACTCTGTCTTAAAAAAAAAAAGAGTTTTGTGGGTCAGGCACGGTGGCCCATGCCTGCAATTCCAGCACTTTGGGAGGCCAAGGCAGGCAAATCACTTGAGGTCAGGAGTTCAAGACCAACCTGGCCAACACAGCGAATCCCATCTCTACTAAAAAATACAAAATTAACCAGGAATGGTGGCACATGTAATCCTAGCTTCTGGGAAGGCTGAGGCAGGAGAATGGCTTCAACCTGGGAGGCAGAGGTTGCAGTGAGCGGAAATCACGCCACTGCACTCCAGCCTGGGCGATAGATGAAGACTCGTCTCAAAAAAAAAAAAAAAAGAAATTATTTTATTGTGATACAAACTACACTCCATGCAATTCATCTGGTTAAAGTACACAATTTAGTGGCTTTTTAGCATATTCACAGAGTCATGAGACCATCATCACATCAATCGATTTTAGAACACTTTCATCCCCCCAAAAAGAAATCTCGCAAGCAGCAGCCATCACCCGGCCCAGCCCCCCGTCTCCTCCCTCCCTAGGAGAAGCCGCTCCTCTCTCCCTCTCTATGGATTCCCCTATTCTGGACATGTCCTGTAAATGGAATCACACAACCTGTGGTCTTTTGTTTCTGGTTTTCTTCACTTCCCTAGTATTTCCCACATTTCTCCATGCTGTAGCGTGGATCAATGCTTCACTTCTGTCTATGGCTGTTTATTCCATTGCATGGATATGCCATATTTTGCTTATTCACCAGTTGATGGACATTTGGGTGGTTTCCACTTTGGGGCTGTTCTGAATTACGCTGCTGTGAACATCAGAGACACTGTCTCCAATTGAGGCTTGATTTTTTTTATCCATCAGCCACATGTGGTTCTCCGTGACGTGGCCCTGCAGTGTTCAGTGCTGTTCCCAAGGAGCCTCCTGGCATCATCTGAGCACCTCCTGACTTGCACCACAGCTGTCAGGGGCTCCTCTTGTGATCCTTCTGGGGGGCAGCCCCCAAGAAGCCTGTCATACTCCCCTGTCTCCAAACCACTTCAGCGTTATCTTGGGGATTCTTTGAAGAGGTGCTGGAAGAGGGCAGAGTCCTCTATCTAAAACGTCAAACCCTTTCTCCTTGAGACAGGCAAGTTGAGATATCTGTATGGAAAAAGAAAAAAAACAAAAACAAAAACAAAAAAAAACCAGCCTTGCTGAGTTACCCTGCTTGTTCTTGCCATACTTAAGAAAAAGAGAATCATTCAAATTAAAATCATTACCCAATAAATGCTTGAGGTGACAAGATACCTCATTTATCGTGACATGATTATTACGGGTTGTATCAAAATATTCCATATACGCTGGGTGTGATGGCTCATGCCTGTAACCCTAGCACTTTGGGAGGCTGAGGCAGGTGGATCACCTGAGGTCAGGAGTTCGAGACCACTCTGGCCAACACAGTGAAACCTTGTCTCTACCCAAAATACAAAAATTAGCTGGACATGGTGGCGGGCCCCTGTAATCTCAGCTACTCAGAGTCACTTGAGCCCAGGAGGCGGAGGTTGCAGTGAGCTGAGATTGCACCACTGCACTGAGCAACAGAATGAGATTCCCTTAAAAAAAAAAAAAAAAGAAGAAGAAGAAGAAGAAAGAGAAAGAAAAAGAAAAAAGAAAAGAAATTAACGCACAGCGCCAGTGTGCGACGACCCTGCACTGTCGCCTCTTCTGGGGTCGGGAGCCCTTGTGGGAAGGAGGCCCTGACTGCCTCTCAGGTGTCTCCTCCTTGCTGGGAGCCAGCTTACCTCCCTCCTTTATGTTGTCTGTCTCTGTCATATTCCTCTTCTCTCCCCACCAGAGCATGGTGACCAAGCAACAGGGCAGTGGATCCAAGCTCAGAGTTGGCTTGAATCTCCCATTTTCCAGCCATTGTGACCCTGAGACAGTTATCAAATCTCTCTGGGGTGGCACTTATGAACCCTAACCCTAAGTGAGAATGCTGATGCTGACCTCATTAGATCATGGCTAGTCCTGAGGAGGGCGCACCGCCAGGCACACAGAGGCAGGCGTGCTGTGTGCGTCCTCGCTTCTCTTGATTTCTCAGAGACAGCTAATTGATTACCCTGTCATCTGAATTTCCAGGGGACATTACCTTTCAGCTCGCTTGCATTATTGGCTATGGACCCTGCCGGCAGAAACCCCTCCTGCCTGGCTTCCCCATCTCCCTCAGCACCCCCAGCACGGCCTGTGCACCCTGCGGACACACAAGGAGCCCCTGCCACCAGGTGACAGATGACCTCCTTCTCCCCTGTCCCAGGGAGGGGGTCCCTGCTTAATGTCACCAAGGGCGGAGAGTACTCAGACATAATGATCAAAGCCACTGTCTGAATCAATTATTTTAACAGGATTCTAGGGGATCCGTGTTCTATCCTGCCTGCCTTTTAGAGTTAGCAGGGGAAAATTCTCTAATTCATCCGTTGTCATTTCACACTGCTTTGAGGAGAATGAAAATGACGAGCAGGCTGCGGTTCCCTTGGAATAAATAGTTCTTGTAAAGCCAAATTAAGTAAGGTGATTTGCAATATGGATTTTTTTCCCTCTGAGGTATGAGAACACGTTTCGTCAGCACATTTGGCCTCTGCCTCCAGCGATCCATTCCATGCACAACGCTCAGGTCCAGCCCCGTCTCAGGTTCAGGCTGGGGCCCTGCGTTTGTCTGTCTCCCAGGCCATTCAGGCTGGGAGAAGCGGGGCTCAGAGGGAGCTTTGAATGTGTGTTATTGGAGAGGGCCTCCTGGCTCACGCGCTTCTGGGGATGCAGCCTGAATGGAGCAAGAAAGGGGAGCTGGATTCAGCAGCCGCTGCCAGTCCCCCGAGGCCTGCGTCTCACCACAAGGCCTTGCACATAGTGAGTCTGAATCATCCCACTTCCCTGCTTGCCTGAGGGGGACCACAGTGATGTGACTGTGGGGGGACGCTCCAGACATGTCCACCCACCGTAATTGGCCTGGAGTCAAATCCAGTGGCCAAGTCTTCAACAAGAAGACCTGAGGCATAAAAGTCCTGCTTGGCTCTAATGGAAGGCCTCAGGCAGGTGCTCACACCTATAATCCCAACACTTTGGGAGGCTGAGGCGGGAGGAGCTCTTGAGGCCGTGAGTTCCAGACTAGCCTAGGCCACAGAGCAATACCCCATCTCTACAAAAATTAAAAATTTTAAAAGCAGCCATGTGTGGTGGTGCGCACCTGTATTCCTAACTATTTGGGAGGCTGAGGTGGGAGGACCCCTGGAGCCCAGGAGCTCGAGGCTGCAGTGAGCTATGACCATGCCCTTGCACTCCAGCCTAGACGGCAGAGTGAGACCCTGCATCACAAATAAATAAATACAGAAGTAAAGTAAGGCCCTCTGTAGCTACTGATGGAATCTGTGAACTCTAAAAAGCCAAGTCCTATACGGAGGTGAGCCAGAGGCCGTGGGCGCTCCACTCTTGGGACTGACCCCCATCTGTCTCCCCACCTCCCGTCTCTCTGAGCAGGGTGAGTCTGGGCTCCCAGCGCAGTATCAGTTCACTTACTTCTAGCATTACTGTATGCTGAGCTTTTGTTCCTGTCAGTCAGAATGGCAGATGCTTTTCTTTGCATTCATAGAAATGATCAATGGCACACACACAAGCATCATCACTACCATATCGGAAAAAGCTGTGACTTGGAGGAGTCAGGTTGGAGATATCTCATCAACCAGATGATTCAGGAGGCTCACCTGGCACCTCCTGGGCCTGTGTGGGTCTTGCAATAATCCTGTCCTCAGGATCCAAGGCACCCTACAAGCTAGAATATTTGTGGTACCTTTGAGTGAGGTCCCAGAAGCCTTCCTACCTCCTTGCCCTGCATTTGCTGCTGTCACAGACTGATCAACTGTGGCCAATAATTTTGCCCCCCTCATCCTTAGAGCTTTGTCAGAGACGCCAGGCATACTGGGTGTCGACAGGAACTTGGTCTTGTCCTGTGGATAGGAGACCAGGTTTATGGTCTGTCAACGGGTATACCATTGACACCAGAAGACAACGCTTGGTGGCTGGAGGTAGGGCTGGAATGATAGGTTCTTGCAGGGGAAAGGGAGTGGAACGGTGGGTTCTGGGGAGGAAACAAAGATATGTGAGAATAATGTGAAGACGCCTTTCTCCAGAACTTTAGTGGTCCATGCTGTGACTTTCCTCCCGGAGCTTGGCGGAGGCTCCAAACGGCATCTCTCCCCATCCCAGATACCTTGAGCAGCATCCCACCTGCTAGCTGCAAACCTGTGAGTGGGTTGTAGGGACAAACAGCATTTGCAGATGCAACATATGCCACCTCCAAAATCCAAAGCGACCCACTAGATACTTCACATGGAGCCCCCTCTTAGTGGCGAAGGGCAAATGTGCTCCAATCTGTCCTTTGTCTTACGGGAAATGTTCTCGTGGGAGATACACCAGACTAAAGGACGATGAAGCCTCAGCAATGCGAAAGGATCCTGCATATTTGTTTCTCCGGCATCCTCCGGCACACCTGTGTCTTATGAGGGTATTTGGAGTGCTCGTCACTTCCTGCTCACTGGGTCCAGTTAGCAAGATGTCACCCATGTGGTGGAGCCTCAGGATGTCCCGTGGGATATCAAGACACCCAAGGTCCCTTTGGCCTATGCTGTGTCAGAAAGATGGAGAGTTCACAGAGTTCTGATTTTGCTCTTCCTCACTGGTTATGACGGAAAAGAATGCAATTTGCCAGATGAGAGAGCAGCACACGAAGGGCCAGAGGCTGTGACACACGCAGCTTGACTGCAGGAGCCACTTGGTTGGCATCTGTAATGTTCACTGTTACCTGCTGTGACGAATCTGGTTTTCATGGGCCAAAGAGGGGCACTGAAGAGAAAAAATGGTGGGGACCAACAATTATGCACCTTTTATGCTTTTTATCACAGTACTAACCACTGAAGTTCCTCCTGAGACACTTCGGATTTACACAGGGTCAGAGGTTACCATGTAGCCACTCTACCATTGTGACGATTTTGCCATTGAGTGTAGCTATCCCAGTTCTACTCAGGGCAGGGAAAGTAACTACAGGGTGGCTAGCTGAATGCACCGGATACACGTCAGCCTGAGGCGGGGACTCCGTCTCTTGTCTGACCGCCGTGATTCCCCTCTGGTTGGCTCTCCTTTTTCCCTGGTATCAGCATCAGCCCAGACCCGATAGTCCAAGAGTCCTTGAAAGACTGAGTCCCTTTCCCCAGTGCACAGTTCCCTTGGCAAAAGTTCTTCTGGGGAAGGCTTAGGGGAATATTTATTGTTCATCTTAGGGGTGGAGGTGCAATGACCTATTTCAAGAGTACCTGGCCTCAACTTTAACTGTGGGCTTTGGGTCTGTGAACCAGCTCAGACCCAGAGACTTGGGAAGGGCTGGAATTTTTCCACTGTGTTAACCGATGTAAATTTCCTGACTGCCACCTCTCAGGCAACCCCCTAGGCAGCTATGCAGGTAGCTGACCTCAGAATACCAGAGCCTATTGGCTTGTGGGTCAAGTTACCCTGCCTGCCTCTGGCCTCACTGATCCAGGGGTTTACATTCCCCTCATTTCTGTCTTTCCAGGATCCTATCATGCCCCACCTGATATTGTTTGGATTCATGTCCCCGTCCAAATCGCAGGTCAGATTGTAATCCCCAATGTTAGAGAAGGTGTCTGGTGGGAGGTGACTGGATCATGGGCGCAGACTTCCCCCTTACTGTTCTCGTGATAGTGGGTGAGTTCTCATGATATCTGGTTGTTTAAAAGCCTGTAGGACCTCCCCCTTCACTCTCTCTTCTTCCTGCTCCCACCACGTAAGATGTGTGTGCTTCCCCTTCACTTTCTGCCATGACTGTAAGTTTCTTGAGGCCTCCTCAGCCATGCTGCCTGTACACTCTGCAGCACCGTGAGCCAATAAAACCTCTTTTCTCTATAAATTACCTAGTTTCAGGTAGTTCTTTATAGTAGTGTGAGGGCCAGGCATGATGGCTCACACCTGTAATCCCAGCACTTTGGGAAGTCGAGGCAGGTGGATCACCTGAGGTCAGGAGTTTGAGACCAGCCTGGCCAACATGGTGAAACCCTGTCTCTACTAAAAATACAAAATTAGCCAAGCATGGTGGTGTGAGCCTGTGGTCCCAGCTGCTTGGAAAGCTGAGGCAGGAGAATCGTTTGAAGTTGGAGGTAGAAACTGCAGTGAGCCGAGATCGTGCCCTTGCACTCCAGCCTGGGCAACAAGAGCGAAACTCCATCTCAACATACATACATACATACATACATACAGCAGTGTGAGAATGGGCAAATACACCACCCAACCATCTTCACCCCAAGCACCCATATATTCCTTATTGCTTTAGTGAAGGAAGCATCCTTTGGGCCTTCACAGGGAAAATGATCACATAAGGAATTAACTAGTTTAACTTAATAGTTGCATTCTAACCTGCCCACATTTCTGTGCCTTCCAACTTTTTCCTCAACATTATGCAAGGGCAACTCCAGCATCTCCACCTTGATTTCCAGCATCTACCATTGTCCCCAAACTTCAAGAGGTCTTTCTGAGCCAGGTGCAGTGGCTCACACCTATAATTCCAGTACTTTGAGAGGCCAAAACAGGAGGATCCCTTAAGCCTAAGAGTTCGAGACCTGCCTAGGCAACATAAAGAGACCCCATCTCTAGAAAAAAGAATTTTTTTGAGACGAAGTCTCGCTCTGAAGCCCAGGCTGGAGTGCAGTGGCATGATCTTGGCACACTGCAACCTCTGTCTCCTGGGCTCAAGGGATTCTCCTGCCTCAGCCTCCCAAGTAGCTGGGACTACAGGCACATGCCACCATGCCCAGTTAACTTTTTAAAATGTTTTATTTTATTTTTAGTAGAGATGAGGTTTCACCATGTTGGCCAGACTGGTCTCGAACTCCTAACCTCAGGCGATCCACCTGCCTCAGCCTCCCAAACTGCTGGGATTACAGGCATGAGCCACTGCACCCGGTGAAAGAAAAAGTTTTTTTTAAAAAAATTAGCTGGATGTGGTGGTGCACACTTGCAGTCCTAGCTACTCAAAAAGCTGAGGTAGGAGGATTTCCTGAGCCCATGAGGTCAAGGCTGCATCACTGCAATCCAGCCCAGGCTACAGAGCAAGACTCTCTCACACACAAAAAAAAAAAACAAACAAAAAGGAGGTGGGAAGGGAGGAGAATACTTCCTGACTTCCTGGCAGTATGACTGGCTCAGGTGTCTTTACCAGGAATTGAACCCAAGTCAATAAATTCACTTCTTTTTTTGACATTTATTCCATGTACTCAGTTTAGTTTCATTAAGAGCTTCTCCCATACCTGTTCCTCACATTCCTGCCAGATTTTTAATTCCTTTGGCATATACGCTATTTTCTCCTGATTCCCCATTTGGGCTGGGCTGAGACTTAAGCATAATTGTCATCCTGAAGGAAAAGAGTTGAGGTGAATCTTGAAAAGACAAAATGAATGACATCTTGTAAGCTACTAGTAAGTCAGCTGTTTTCCCCTAGCAGATGAGAACTTGGAACATTTGGGGGAGTTGGGTTCAAGACTTTGGGGATTATCTATCCATGTGTCCTCATTCCAAGTCTCAGGGTCCTACTTTTTTCCTACCAGTGTTCTGAATTTGACATGGGAGACAAAGGATTGTGGTTTGGCCAGTCTCATAATTAGATCACGGATCTAATTTTCAGCACATTCTGCCCTGCAGGCTTCCATAGTGTACTTTGAGTTAATACAATCTGCAGTTCATAACATTTTGGTCAACACAGACCACATATACAATGTTGCTCCCGTAACATTATAATATCATATTTCTACAGTATCTTTTCTTGGTTTAGATATTTAGATACACGAACACTTAACATTGTGTTACAACTGCCTACAGTATTCAGTACTATAACATGAGATACAAGTTTGCAGCCTCGGAGCAATAGGCTATACCATAGAACCTAGATGTGTAGTAGGCCATACCATCTAGGTGTGCATAAGTACACTGTTCAGTGTCTGCACCACAAAACTGCCTAAAAATCCATTTGTCAGACTTTATCCCTGTCATTAAGCAACACATGACTATAATTGGCTGTCCTAAACTTACCTGGTTAACAACACCTGGCTGACTTTACAATCCTTGTAATTACCATTATCTCTACATTGCTCAGATGCCACAGCTACCACATATCTCAATACTTTACCACCTTCCACCTGCACCTCATCCCAATCCACTACAGGTAAACATTGGAATAATTATGATGCTATTGCATATTTGATGTTATCACCACCGCTTACCACTTGGCCATCAATATAGGCAACTGATGCTCCTTTCTAGGAACTCAGGAGGGGTTCTCCAAACTGCCTGCCAGGAGACAAAGGACAGAAGTCTTTATCCATCAGTTTCTGTCCCCATTAGTTGAGAATGGGTCCCCACATTTCCAAGTCGCACATGTGTAAATGCCAAGCCGTTTTCTGTGAGCTAGTAAAAGCTCTGAGCCAGGAAGGCAGAGTGCACTGCAGGAGCCTGAGGTGGTGTTTCCAGTTGCCTCCTGGCAAAGCCAGTCAGAGTCCACCTGGAATTGGCCACTGCAGAAGGGCCAGGAGAATTTGACGTATGCACAGGGGTTGCCTGATACAACTCCATTAGCTTGAGCAAACAGACCATCACAAACAATTGTACTGTATTTGATTTGGGAATAGCTTTAGTATTTTCCTATAACTTTTGCCTTTAAAATTTTGCTTAGCTCAAGTTAATATCAGAATGAGATTGTATTCCCTAAATACACCCAGCCAGCCAGGAGGGGTGTTGGAAGGGAAGTCCAGCCCACTATTTGAAATGCTCTGCACAGAAATCCATATGTGATTGATTCATTTGTTCATTCAACACATAAGCACTGTTTCAGACACTAGCATTACAGCAGTGAAAGCAGTGAGAAAAACAGAAAAAAATTTTTCTGGGGAGCTTATAATATGGGTAATGATCAATAGTAGGCTAGACAGTGAAAAATGCTGTGGAGAGGTATTAAGGCAGGAAGAGGGTAGGAAGTTGAGGTGGGAGGGGATGAAGTTTTAAACAGGATGCTCAGGCAGGGTCTCCTGAGATGGTGACATCTGATAAAAGACTTGAAGGAGGGGAGCAAAACAGTTATCTGGAGACAGAGCATTCTGGGCAGAGTCACAGCAAATGAAAGAGCCGAGGGTGGAAGCCTGCCTGCCGGTGGAAGAGAGGCACAGTGGTCAGTGTCCAGAGTGGAGCAGGACAGTGGGCCAGAGGGTTGGCAGGGGCCATGGCCTATGGCACCTGAGAGCCACAGGAATGTCTCTGCTTTCATTTGGAGGGAGGGGGAAAGGTACACACTGGAGAGTCTGGAGGAAAGGAAAAGGTGATACTCAAAGAAAAGATATTCACTGTGTTAGGTTGGTGCAAAAGTAATTGCGGTCTTTGCCATTAAAATTAATTTTAATTAGGTTGATGCAAAAATAATTGCCGTCTTTGCCAACTTGAAAAGCCAGGAATTACTTCTGCACCAAACTAGTATATGAATTGTGTACACACTCACACATCAGCACGAACACACCCAGGTTCCCACTGGCTGAGTCTGGGACTCTGCAGGATCGACATCCGTGGACGTGGTAAACAAGCATAGCTACACACAGAGCAATACTGAGGGTCACCATCTGGGTGCTCCGACAATGATGAGATTTTGGTTAAGGATGAGACAGGGCTGATGGTGGAGAATCCAAGCCACAGAGGATGTTCCAAACTCCACATGGTCTATGAAAGGGGACCTCGATGCCCAGAGGCACAGAGGAAGCCCTGGCCACCCCGGCACTGGACACAGACACGGGGATTTTCGTCCTGCCCATGCTCGCCTGTCCTCGGCAGGAGGCGCCTCCACCCTCCAGTGTCCCACAGTGTGTCCAGCACAGGCTTTTAACTCGTAAACTCCACGCCACTGACAAGCATGGCAATAAAACTTCATTGTTCCTGATGGCAGTAGTCTGTTTTTCTAACCTTTGGCTTCCCTTTTTTCCTGGTACATTTATACATCTGGTTCTGGTAAAATAAAACGATTCACTCCGCTTACAACTGTACTTTTTGTACAGGGCTAAGTGCTCTTTCCCACACCCACTCCCAATCGGAGGCAGAAATGACAGAGCCTATTCCTGGAGACAGCCTTCTCTAGGCAGGACAGTGCCCTGCAGCCTCCAGAGGCCCTATCAGAGGTGACCTTTCCCTGGGCCCTGGCCTGAAAGTTCTCTGAGAGTCACCATCTAGGAAGGGACATTCCAGGCGGCCAAGCTGGTGCACAGGGTCCCCTTGCCAGTTTTATCAGGACCCTAGGTGGGACTCGATATGGAGAGATATTCCATGGGACAATGATGTGTTCTGAGAATGTGGGCTCATGATCATAGGCGGCTTTCACTGACTGTTTTCTGTGTGTCTTAATCCCTTCTCTGCTGCTGCAATGGAAGACCACAGACTAGATATTTTTTATTTTTATTTTTTTAATTTTTTTATTTTTTTATTTTTTTTATTTTATTTTTTTTTAATTGCATTTTAGGTTTTGGGGTACATGTGATGAACATGCAAGATTGTTGCATAGGTACACACTTGGCAGTGTGGTTTGCTGCCTTCCGTCCCCTCACCTGTATCTGTCATTTCTCCCCATGCTATCTCTTCCCACCTCCCCACCCGACTAGATATTTTTTAAAGAAAAATTGTGAGCCAGGAGTGGTGGCTCACATCTGTAATCCACGAACTTTAGGAGGTCAAGTGGGGAGGGTCACTTGTGACCAGGAGTTCAAGATCAGCCTCGGCAACTTAGTAAGATCATAGCTATACAGAAACATTTAAAAAATTAGCTGGGTGTGGTGTAGTCCAAGCTACTTAGGAGGCTGAGGCAGGAGGATCGCTTGAGCCCAGGAGTTTGAGGCTGCAGTGAGCTGTGATTGTGCCACTGCACTACAGCCTGGGTAACAGAGCAAGACCCTGTTTCTTAAAAAAAATTAAATTTAAATTTAAAAATAAAGAAAAGTAGGAACAACCTAAAGTTCCTACACCAAGAACTTAAAGACCAACCACTTGGTTGCTCAAAAAAGAAACCTTGAGGCTGGGAATGGTGGCTCACGCCTGTAATCCCAGCAGTTTGGGAAGCCAAAGCAGGAAGATAACCTGAGGTCAGGAGCTCGAGACCAGACTGGCCAGCTTGGTGAAACCCCGTCTCTACGAAAAAAAAAAAAAAAAAAAAAAGCTGGGTGTGGTGGTGGGCACCTGTAATCCCAGCTACTTGGGAGGCTGAGGCAGAAGAATCGCTTGAACCTGGGAGATGGAGGTTGCAGTGAGTGAGCTGAGATCACGCCATTGCACTCTAGCCTGGGTGACAAGAGCAAAACGTCATCTCAAAAAAAAAAATTAAAAAAAAACCTTGATGTTGTCCGGTGTTCCCCTCACATTCAAGCCTTGTTTCCACCTCCTCTGTCACATTCATCCCTGAGGGCTCTGCTTCAGCATGACTTCCTTTGAGAAGCCGCCCACCACTGGCCACTGACTCTGCTACACGCTGGGCTGACGCTCTGTCGTGTTCCGCCTCACTCATCCCCTTGTCACGACTGCTTCGCCACTTCCGCCCCTCCTTCCAGAGTATAAGTCCCATGAAGGCTAGGGTGCTGGCTGTCTTGTTTACTATTGTGTCCCCCAAAATGTCCCCCAAGCCCACAACAGTGCCTGGCACACCATGTTCCCTGACTGAAGAATAAGCACAGGAAAGCACAGATGTGATCCAGTCTTAAACCATATTCTCAAAGAATCCATGTGGCAAATGCAAACAACCCAACATTAAATGAGAAAAAGTTTGCAAAATTGTGTACACAGCCTGACATTAACATGAGTATACATGAATACATGCAAAAACCCAGACGAGAGGCACTACATTGTTAGTAGCGGTTAGACCTGGCCGTTTTCATTTTTTTTCTTTATACATGTATGTATTTTCCAGATATTTACAATAAACTTCCATTTCCTTCATAAGCGTGAAAACAGTGAGTTAAGAAAGGCAGAAACAGCAAAGGATCCAGGACTTCTGGAATGAACCATGATTTAAGTCCAAGGTCTGAATGGTCAGGCCATCCTGTGAAATATCCACATCTGGACTTGCCCATGATGGGTGTCTGTTACAGCTGTCATTTCCAGACCGGCTCTGCGCAATTGCCAGTGATTCCTCTAATAAGAGCTCCCTTCCTTTCTCATGGGGACCCATTAGGCTGAGCACAGCAGAGATGACAGGTAGGATTTCATAATGACATAAATTCCCTTCTTTTTTCTAACAGGAAAATTCAGGGTAAACAACCTTTTTCCCTATTGTCACCAGGGTCACATTCAGAGAAACAGCTTAGAGCCTCTTACAATAGGACTTGCTCCTCTGTCCACCTGAAGCACCTGTAACTGTTTGCAGTGACTGCTGAAGGTGTCAACATGAAGCTCCCAGGCTTGGGACCCAGCACACGGATAGGTGGTGCATGAGATGGGCCCAGAGAGGACAGATACCGTGGGAGTGGCATCTGCAGAAACTTGGTGACAGTGGTTCCAAGTCTTGATCTAGACCCTGGATTTCTTCTCTTGCTTTGATTTCTCCATTTTCCCATTAATCACATTGGAATATGCATGTGCCCCTCTGAGAGTTTCAAGGAGTGGTGGAATTTACAGCCCTGCCATTTGGGGATCCATCCCTCTACCCTCGGCCTGTGGGTCTCTCTTATGAGATCACTCTATGAGGAACAGAGTAGAGAGGAGAGGGATATTCTGCCTCAAGAAATGAGAAAAACCACAGAAGGGTGGAGCCTTAAAATTGCCATACACATGAAAAGCAGATTCATTCTATGCGGCTTCCCAGGACAGAACTCGGGCCAGTGGTTAAAGTTCTAGAAAGCCAGGATTCTGCTTCACCTAAAAAAAGGTTCTCCTAAGAACGAAAAGGCACCCACGAGGCTTTGTAAGGCAGTGCGGGTTCACCCATCCCAGAGAACGTTTCAGTGGGGCTGACCCATCGTAGGGCGTTTTTGGTAGAGGGGATGCCTGTGTGAAGTTGTCGGCTGGGCTGATAACCTTTGACTTTTCCTCCTAACTCCAAGGACCTGTGTTTCTGTCACTTGGCCTTTCTGCTTGTGCGATTGCTTGGATGCAGTTCATAACTCATCCTCAACACCATTTTACCTAGGCCCAGCCAGAGCTGCAATAGCCAGGGGCTTCCCTCTCTGCTCTCCTCCAATGGGGGACATTTGTCTTGCTCCATGTGATAGATGCCATCTATCACTACAGGACAAGCTCACAATGAGTCCCGCCTTCCAGGAGTAAAAGTCAGAACTCAAAATCCCAGGCTGCCTTGCAGGAAAGAAGCTGTCTTGTGGCCTAGGTCTATCTTTCACATGTTCCTGTGCAAGACTTGGATTTGGAAGTTAACAACGTGGAGAAAATGTGCGGGAGAGAATCTGCCTGGTGCATGAATTTCCTGTTTCGAGCAATGGCAGAGACATTGGCTTTTAGAAGTGGCAGCTGTTTCTCAGACGGTGCAAGGTCATATCCCAGGACTAAAAGTTATCATTAGGTCTAGCAGAAGTGCTATGTGTGACAAAGCAGGTTTGTGGCATTTTGTGCTTATGAGTGGCAGAGGGCAATACTGTTCCCTCAACAAGTTCTTTGAAGGCATTTGGGGATCACTCCTGGACCTTTAGCCTCCACTCTGACTCCCAGCTGCCCATGACTCTGTGAGCTTGCTCTGGTCTCCCAAGAGAATGGCCCAGTGCTCACCAGTCCCATTTGTCCCTGTGGTCAGGCACACACAGAGTGACACTGCCTTTCCCAGCCTTCCTTGCCCTTAGGGGTGGCAATTGACTGAGTCCCAACTAATGGAATGTGGAAAGAAGTGACAGACCTACATGCCTGGTCCCGAAAACCTCTCACACAATCCCCCACACTCTTATCACTCAGCAAGGCGCAGAGGATCCTCCGGGAGATGACAAGAGCCCTGGAGCCACGCAAAGACAGGAGAGTTGGCTCTTGCATCACTAACCTGGATGGTGATGAGAAAAGGAACAAACCTCGTATTGTCTTAAGCCCCCCTGAGTTTGCCGCTGTTATAGGGTTAGCCCATCTTGACTAGTACACTTAAATCCGTTTTCTGATGGACTAGCTAAAGTAGATTTCATTGTTTTGGACTAAGAACTCAGAGTGTTTCACTTCACAACGTGGTCTTCACGTTGATTTGGTAGTTGGATCTGCAGGTAGTCTGTGGTTCCCCGAGAATGGGAGGTACGGGGCTTGCCTTAGACCTCGAGTCTTAGTGCAGGAGGGAGGGGAGCCAGCAGGAGCCTGGGCCTGGCATTCCCGGCACCACAGACAGGCCCAGCCACAGAGGTCTCTCTGATGGAGAGTGGGTTCTCTGCTGCTCTGGTCATGGTGGGCATCTGTCTTCATCCCTGGCTCCCTGCTGGAAGTACAGGGAGGCCAGGCATGTTCTTCCTGGTGCCCCTGAATTCTGCACTGGGAATTCTGTCCCCTCCTTTTTATTATAAGGTGAAGTGTGGTGCCTCACACCTGTAATCCCAGCGTTTTGGGAGGTCAGGGTGGGAGGATCGCTTAAGGACAGGTATTCAAGACCAGCCTGGACAACAGAGTGAGACCCCACCTCTAGAAGAATCGTTTTATATTAGCCATGTGTGGCTGGTACCCAACCGTAGCCCCAGCTATTCAGGAGGCTGAGGCTGGAGAATCACTTGAGCTCAGAAATTTTAGGCTGCAGTGAACTATGATCACATTACTACACCAGCCTGGCAGCAGAGTGAGACCCCATCTCTGCAAAAATTAAAAATAAAAAAAAATAGCCGAGTGTGGTGGCACACACCTGTAGTCCCAGCTACTCAGTGAGCTGAGGCTGTAGGATCCCTCGAGCCCTGGAGTTTGAGGCTGTGCACGCTACTGCACTCCAGCCCGGGTGACAGATTGAGAGTCCATCTCTGAAAAGAAACAAAAGAAATAAAAAAGGTGAAGCAGGCCAGGCGCCGTGGCTCACGCTTGTAATCCCGACACTTTGGGAAGCCAAGGCTGGCGGATTGCCTAAAGTCAGGAGTTGGAGACCAGCCTGGCCAAAGTGGTGAAACCTCGTCTCTATTAAAATGCAAAAATTAGCTGGGCGTGGTGGCACGTGCCTGTAATCCCAGCTGCTTGGGAGGCTGAGGTAGGAGAATTGCTTGAACCTGGGAGGCAGAGGTTGCAGTGAGCCGAGATTGGGCCACTGCACTCCAGCTGGGGTACAGAGAGAGACTCCATCTCAAATAAATAAACAAACAAACAAACAAACAAATAGGTGAAACCAGCTCTGGGTCAGGAGCCCAGAGAGCTATTTCTGGAAGAAATGACCTTGCACCTGCTTGATGAGGCTTGAGCTAGTGCAGAAGATGCTTTCGGCATCTCTGGCCAGCTCACCCCTGATTCACCCCTCCCCACAGGGCAGTCCCATGGTAGCCAGTGAGTACCATGTGGCTAGCCCTCTGCTCTCAGTTGGCTGGACCAGAGCCGGGCATGTGATCTAAGCTGGACCAGCCCATATTTTGGGCCTGAATTCTGGAGATGCAGTTTCAGGCTGGGCTCCCCTGTTGAATAGAGCAGATGTAAACTGATAAACAGTGGGCAGGACCAGCTTCTGTCCCCTGTGAACTGAGAAACAGGTCTCCAGGCAGCCAGTGTGCCAGTGAAAACAAAGCACCAGGAATACAGAAGAAAAGGTGAAAGAAGGAGGAAGAACTTTCTGAGCCTGGAAATATCTCAGGCCCATGGGTCCATGAGCAAACACTGTCCACAGAACAGAATTTTCTAGTTTGCTTAAACTAGATTTTTAAGTCCATTTGTAAAATCAAAAATATAAAGACCTTGATGGACACAGGAAGAAGTACATCGGTTACCCTACATGCTGCCACCTCTGGGAAGCTCAGAACCTGCTGGCTCCAGCGGAACTGGGAAACCAAAAATTCTCATGCACAGCTGGGGAAACAGGCCACAGGAGCGACCTCTTGGGACGTGTCCCTAAGTGGAAAGGAGCTTCTGCAGCCTAACAGCCGCTTGTCATCTCAGAGCTAACGCAAAGAGCCCAGAGAGGTGGAGTGACTTCCCTGTGCCCCAACAGCCCATTGCCTTGGGGCTAGAACCCACGTTCTGGGGCCTCCCAACTGCAAGGCTGCCTAAAACCCCAAGCCTGAACTTTCACTTGGAATTAGCATCCCTTTCCCACATTCGGCCCCAGGGAGCAGTTGCCGGGAGGGAGCTATCGGGAGAAGTAAGCTTGAGTTGCTAGGCTGGCGAATGACGCGGCTAATTCTCCTCGCCCGGCTGGTCCCAGCGCCCTGGGACCCCGTGTCCCCGCGCACAAGTGCGCACTCCGGGGCCCAGCCCGGGAGCAGCTGCAGAGGCCGGGCGGCCCTGGGAAGATGCCTGGCGGGTTGTTGGGGGAGGGAGGAGAGGGTACTGGGCTCGGTGTCCCCACTCACCCACCCCTGCACCGCGGGGGACGACGCTGGGCGGCCCGGGGAGGGCCAGCCCCGCCGGGCCTTTCAGAGTTAATTAGCCTTCATGAATATGGATGCCACCGCCGACTGAAGACGGTTGAGAGGTCGTAGCCTGACCTCTGCCAGGCGTGCATAAAGAAAAGCCTACTTTTCTCAGCTCCGCTCCTAATTGAAAGCCCGAGGTGTCGCGCGCAGCGCGGAGGGTGTGATCGCGCGCCCGCTCCCTGCGCGCTCCGGGGACGGTGGCGGGGGCGTCCGGACGCGCTCGGGGACCCGCAGGTGTGTGCGGGCGGCCCAGCGCAGCGTCGCCGCGGCGGGATCCGAACTGAGGATTTATTCTGAAAGCTTTCCTTTTCCATGATGGTTTTCATTTCCTGTAATTTAGAGCTGGAAGCATTTATGGACTATCACATGGTTTTCGTTTACACAGGAAATCAGCTGCAGTTGTGAGAAGATACTGACTTACTTTTTTTTGTTTGTTTTTGAAATCCTCCTCTCCACATCCAAAGAAATTTTTTTTTTGTTTTAAAAGAGCTGGCAGCATGTTTTGAAATAGTTCTCCTTTTTGATCCAACCTCCCTGTTCTCCAAAGGGGACTGCAGTTTATTTCGGACACGTGGTAATCACTTTATGTGAAGAAAGCCCAGCACCGGGAGAGGCCTTTGGTTTTTTTCAAAGCAAATCGGAGAGCTCAGAGCGGGTGGGGGCGGGCAGGGGGCGCTCACAGCAGCGCCGGCAGCTTCCTTTCTGGGGTGGGAAAGATTTCTAGAGGATCTTAAAAGGAGCCCGCGAAGCAGGCCTCCTTTGGAGTTGAACTCACTTCCTCCCCGAGAAAGACAGCACTTACTGCTCCAGTTAACCCGCTGGGACCACTGCTTAAAACCCGCGAGTCGCAGCGCCGTCCCCCACCCAGGCATCACAGTAGAAGTGTCTTCTTCACCCAGCCCCACCCCATCACCCCAGAAATCATCAGAGAACCGCAGGGCTCTAGCGCAGAGATTGAGGCCGAGATGGAAGAGCTTGCAATTTGTTTTTTTTTCATCCGTTCTCCCGGGTTGCCACTGAGTTGAAGTCAGCACTCTCTTCTCTCTTTGCGGGGGGTGGTTCTAGTCAATTCCCACCCCCCACCCCCAGTTCTGAGGGCAACTAGACCGCCCTGGGCAATAGCACCACCGTGTGGTCAGCCTCCCTCTCCAAGCCCCTTCTCATCCCTTTGCTGGGATCCTCCCTGTCGCTAGTGTGGATTTAGCCGGGCTGGGATGGTCCCTGTCCCTTTTCTTCTCCTCCCTGGAATGAGCTGAACACACAGGGCACCAGACATTCTCCATTCATGCCATCTACTAGGACATTCTGCAATGACAGATCCGTTTCGTTGATTCAAGGCTTAGCTTCCGATTAAACAGAAGATGTCCTAGAAGAGACATCATTTAGGCACTGAACTTAGGGTGAACCAGTGTATTATCGTTTCCCAGGGATTGAGTGGGCTCCTAGAGAGAGGAGGCCCACCCTGAGACCAGAGAACAGGAGCCAGCACCATGGCCATCCTTCAAGCCAGGGGGTGCGGGGGGAGGTCATTTATTCGGTGGGCCTGGGAGGTGGTGGGGTGGTGGCTCCGGGAGGTGCGGTAGTGACAGAGTCCTATACACATTTCAGGGGTGTGGAGGGGCCCTTCTGAGAATGTCCAGTCCTCGCTGGGCCTCTAGGACCCAGGTGGCCCTCGATGGTCACTGACCTCAGCAGCCAAGACCCATTTGACAGAGTCTCAGGCAGCTGCACCGTGACCATCTTCCGCTCCTCTCCCCCAGCCCATAAAACCAGCAGCCATCTGTGTGAACATGAGCCCCATGTTTTTATGGGCTGTCTACTGGTGGCTGCAGATAAGCCAGGATGGAGGCTTACGGCCGCAGCTCTCTCAGCCGCCAATACGAAACTGTGTAATGTGACCTGTTCTCTGAAACCAAATATTTGCAGAGACAGCCGGCAGCCACCTGGCTACCACATCTTTTGACCAGGCAGGTCACTTATGCTGTGAAAGCGCTACCTGGGGATTTTTGTCAGCTTCCGAGGGGTCCGCAGGCCAAGCTCCTTTCCACGACGCAGGGAAGCTTCCCCCACTCCCCGGCACCCCCGGCCTCTCCTGCTGGCCCCCAGTTGGGGTGTGCAGATGAAATCTCAGTCCGGCCTGTGAGCAGAATGAAAGAAACCCTGTTCCCTTCTGCAGGGGCTCTGGTCTCTGTCTGAGGCCCTGGTTTCCTCCCAGGAAACTGCACTTACCTTCTGTTGCCTATTACCTAATTGATGAACTATTTGAGTCTGCGTGGAGCTACTTTGAGCTTCCTTGGCTTGGCCACTAGCTGAGCATTAAGGAAGTTGTGGAGAGAGTAACTTCATGCCCCGCGCAGTAATTCTGCGCATTTCCAGAAGGATCTTCTCTTTGTCAGGATCCCTCCCTCTGGCTCAGCAGCCCTTATTTTTTTTCTCCTCTCTCTTTCTCTGGAAATGTGGAGTTTATTGGTCTCTGTGGGGGGTTGGGGGGGGGAATGATCAAAAACGTAATTATTATAAGCTGCAACCCCTGGCCAACTGTTTGGGTTTCAGGGTGGTTCTCAGTGAGTCACTAGGGCACACCCTCTCTCTGCCCGGCTCCTCTGGGTCCCCCTGGCTTGGCCATCTGGAAAATGGGAGGATTTTTTTGAGGGAGGAGGACGTTTGAGGAAGAAAACAGATGCCTGGGAGCCTCTCTCTCTCTCCCTCTCCCAACCCCATAAACTTCTGAGAAGCTCCGTGTCTGGCCTAGCGTGGAACTGTCCGGCGGGACCTGGGTGGGCTGCAGGAGGAGGGTGCAACCCAGATGGCTGCTGTGCTGCCTCTCCTGGCAAAAACCTTCCCTGGAAGAGGGAGCAACCGAGGCCTTACCATACAGATGACTTTGCCATCCCAGACTCTATTTTAAATAGATCGACACTTCAATATGTATTTATTCTTGTTGTATTTACAATAAATAAATAAATAAATAAGCCCTGCTGGTGATATGCCAGGCAGAGATATACAATGATATTTAGCAGCAACTGTGTCATTCCGTGTTGTTGACAGTAAAATAAATTAACATAATAAACATAACTTGCTCAAAAACAGCAAAGGAAAAGCAGATGGTTAGCACATTTCCACAGGACCTGTTGGTCCAAGTTTGCAGGATGTTTAGACGTTTGTGCAGCCTGCAACAGATGCTCGCCTGGGCTCCCAGGCACTCCCACGTGATAGGCAGGGAGAGTTTCATGCCTCTGGCTGGGAGAGGGCCACCCCACTGCAGAGAAGGGTCCCTGGGAAAGGGAGCTGCTGTGTGCATTGCCGCCCCAGGCCGGGGCTCACTCAGGGTGAAGAGAGGCAGAGGCACCGGGCGGGCTTTCCCCCACGCAGAGCTGGAGCCTGCAAGAGCCCGGCCCATTAGCATTCATGGCCTGTCGCCTGCCCATCGCCCATCCTTTGTGTGCCTGGAACAAGGGAGCTTTCTTCCAGGGAGGATGGCGCCGAGGCACTCCGGATCCTGCAGGCGAGCTCCTCAGTGGCACTGGGGGGCAGTGGGCCTTGGCTCTCCCTTTCTTTCTTGTGCCCATAGCTCTGGAAAGAGAAGAACAAGTGATTTTTGCAAAAGATGCCCCGGTGCCTGGGAAGCAGAGGAGGGTGGTGGATTCCTTTGACTCTGCAGGTTGGGGTGGATGGAGCCTGCAGGTCCCTGACATCGAGACCGTGGGTCCCTGGCTCTACCAACCAGGCAAATAGGCCATATCATTAGCCTCCTGGGAAGGTGCATTTTTCCTCAGGGCAGAGGTGAAGGCTGGGGCCCCCAGCAATGGGCGATGGCATTTCAACCTGTCTTTCTCAAAGCAGGGCAGAAACAGGGACTCATGAGAAAGCTGATGTTAGGATTTCTACTCAGAAACCCACCTCGCTAACCCATGGCAGGAGGTGCTGAGGGCTTCCTGCCACCCTGCACCGAGATGCCAGGCCAGACCGCTGGAAAGGGCAGCCCTTCCTAGAGTTTGCATGCAGCCCCGAAAGCTCCTGGGAATTCCTTTGCTGCCTGAGCAGTGCTGTAGACAAAGCCCCTGTGGTCCATACTGGAGAGTTCAGATATAGGCTAGACCTGATTTTTGGTAGAAAGAAGCTTCTTCTTATTATTATTAGAGATGAAGTCTCACTCTGTCTGTCACCCAGGCTGGAGTGCAGTGATGCCATCTTAGCTCACTGCAGCCTCCCACATCTGAGTTCAAGCAGTGCTCCCAACTTCAGCCTCCCGAGTAGCTGGGATTATAGGTGCGTACCACCACACCTGGTTAATTAAAAAAAAAAAAAAATAGAGATGGGGTCTCACTCTGTTGCCCAGTCTGGTCTCGAGTACCTGGCTTCAAGAGGTCTTCCCACCTCAGCCTCCTGAATCTCCGGGATTACAGGTGCATACCACCATCCCCACCTACTAGAAAAGAGTTTAGAGTAGGAAACCCAGCTGGATATAAAGTAGCTGGAAAGACAGACGCCCTATTGTAGGACAAGTTAAGCTTCTGTAACTCCACCATGTTGCTGTTATGGCACAGTTACCCAGTCTGAGTCTGGGATCCTGGGTCTAGGTGTGCTTAGCACCATGCCTGCTCTGTGCCATATGCCCACTAAATGGCAGCGGGTGTTAATCCTGCCTGCAGCTTCCAAGACAGTTTCATGGGAAGGACAGCTTCCGCCTGGGTCCAGAGGATAATTAGGACCTGTCCAACTCTCTTAACATGCTACACTCAAGTCTCTCTGCCTTTTCTTGTGGAGCCTCCAGGTCCACTACCATAATAATCCATTAATGCATTAATGGATTCATCCATTCATGAAAGCGGAGCCCTTATGATTCCATTGCCTCTTAAAGGCCCCACCCCTCCATACTGCCAAATTGGGGATTAGGTTTCCACATGAGTTTTGGAGGGGCTGTTCAAACCATAGCAATCTTTTAAGGCTGTTGGCCTAACAAGTAATGCAACGTGCAGACATGCTGAGGAAGGATGGATCAGAACTTCTTTCCCCAACAGTCCTTCTCTCAGAGGAGCTTTTGAAAATCCTTTAGCATAAAAGGTTTGTTTTTGTTGCCTAACTCAGGAGATAGTCTCACCTGTTGGCAATTTAGTTATCAGTGGATTTGGTTCTAGAACTGCTAAAGGTCTAAATGTTGGTGTCCCCCTAAAATTCATATGCTGGAACCTAATACTCAATGTAATAGTATTAAATGCAATTTTGAAAAAAGGAAAAAAAAAAAAAACCTACAAGGGGCTACGACCTCATACTGATTAGAATGGCTAGCATAAAAACAAATAAAAAAGAAGTGTTGGTGAGAAAAAAAAAAAAAAAAAGAGGCAGGGCCTTTGGGGAAGTGATCACGTCATGAGGG
The DNA here is from genome assembly GCF_048565385.1 of Saimiri boliviensis. Lineage (NCBI taxonomy): Eukaryota > Metazoa > Chordata > Mammalia > Primates > Cebidae > Saimiri > Saimiri boliviensis. The sequence continues at coordinate 123,007,457 of NC_133456.1, read as the reverse complement.
CTCCACCTGCATGGGCGGGATTAGTTCCCTGATAAAAGAGGTTGAAGGGAGGTCCCTGGCTCCTCCGCCATGTGAGGACACAGCAAGACACACCATCTATGAAGCGGACAGCAAGGCCTCTCCAGACACCAGACCTGCCTGTGCCTTGGCCTGGGACTCCCCGGCCTCCAGAACGGCTAGCAATAAACTTGTGTTGTTTATAGACTACCCAGCTGCAGGTGCTTTGTTACAGCAGCCCAAACGGACTAGAGCAAGTCATTGGCCCTGTGGACGTGAGCAAGTCACTGAATCTCTCTAAACTTGTTTCTCCAGCAGCAAGTAAAGGAATATTTATTTCATTTTTTTCTGTGTCTTTATGGATAAAGGGAAGATATGTGAACATTTTGTGGGATGCTACTTTTGGGCAGCAGGATCTCATGTATTCTCCCAAGCTCACTGCCCTACTGAGGCGGCTGCCATTCTGCCTCTATATTACTCCTTTCCCATGGCAGTGGTGGAGATGGAGTAAGAGCTGGACAACAGAGATGGGGGCAGAACAAGTCCCCTCCCATGCCAGACTTAAGTGGCTGCAGAGAGATACACTATTCTCCCTCCCTCCTTTCCTTCCTTCCTTCCTTTCTTCTTTCTTTTTTTGTTTCTTAGAGATAGGGTCATGCTCTATTGCTCAGGATGGAGTGCAGTGGTCTGACCCTAGCTCACTGTAACCTTGAACTCCTGGGTTCAAGCGATTTTCCTATCTCAGCCTCCCAAGAGGCTAGGATTACAAGTCATAGCACCAATGCCCGTTAATGTTTTTGTTGTTTAATTCTTTGGTAGAGACAAGGTCTCACTATGTTGCCCAGGCTGCTCTTGAATGCCTGGCCTCAAACGATCCTCTCACGTCAGCCTCTCAAAGCACTGCAATTACAGGTGTGAGCCACTGCACCCAGCCTTGAGCTACACTTTTCCAGCATAATTCTTATTTTGTGGGGGCAGTGGGAGTGCCAATCTCTACAAAGTTCGTTCTGATGTTTAGAAACAAATGTTTCCAATTAATACTTATATACCCAAACAAGCAAAACCTCCCTGCTGGAACCAAACCCAGCAACAGCCTTAAAAACCCTGAAATTTCCAATTATCCCAAATCCTCTTGACTAGCAGAACACAGCCCTCTCAGCACTGTGTGTGTTGTGTGAGCGAATCATCCCAAAACTATTACAGACATCTCAGCCGGGCTGTGGCAGCTGCAGCACAGATGTTCGGCACAGCGGCGGGAGCGTTGCTCAGCCTCAGTAAACACCACCTCTGAGACCTACAACGTGAGAGTCGAGCTGGAAATGGTGCTAACAAGAGCCATGGCCATTTGCAGGGAAATGGAGTGAGACTCAGAGCTGAGAGGGGACCCTTCCCTCCCCAGGCAGGATGCCCACTTTCAGAGCACACTGTGATGGGAGCACTGAGGGCTGCCCAACCCGGGCTCAGATCTGAGTGCTCAATGGCCAGTTTGCTCTTGGAGAGGGATGCCCGGAGCCCAGAGCTGTACCTAAATCCCGCATTTTAGTTTGTGGTTCCCAAATCCTGAGCCCACCCCAGATTTAACTCCACAGGTGCTGGTTTCTGAAGCGGCTCATGCTGTCCTCAGCTCCAGATGTTGTGGGCTGGCCACAGCCAGTTTAAAAGGAGTAAGTCCTGGCCAGCCATGGTGGCTGACACCTGTAATCCCAGCAATTTAGGAGGCCACGGAAGGCAGATCACCTGAGGTCAGGAGTTCCAGACCAGACTGGGCAACATGGTGAAACCCTGTCTGTACTAAAAATGCAAAAGTTAGCTGGGCTTGGTGGTAGCCTGTAGTTCCAGCTACTTGTGAGGCTGAGGCACAAGCATCGATCACTCAAACCCAGGAGGCAGAGGTTGCAGTAAGCTGAGGTTGTGCCACTGCACTCCAGCCTCCTCCTCTGGGCCACTCAGGAGAGAACAGGGGATCGGGGCAGATGTGTTGGCCCCGGCTTCTTGTCCCTCTGATCTTTGACCAGATTCCCATATATGTATGTGCCTGCCTGTTTCCTTAGCACTCGCTGAGATACTTGTAGGCCCTATAGAGTTCTCAAGGTGTCACCTCCTGAGTTTTCAGAAGACAGGCCCAGCACCTGGAGCCCTGCCCCCTTGTCTGGGCAGGTGTGCTAAGCAGGTGATGGGTCCCCAAGGCGGCACCTGTTCCTTCCTCCTGAGCACTTCTGCCGCAGGTGAGGCATGCGCTGGGGATTCCAGGCTTTCAGGTTTATTAGATTAAATGAGATTATTACTGAGACTGGAGGCCAAGGCTGGGCCTGGGGGAGACTGAGACATGGGTTGGTTTAGGCCAGAAGCTTCCTCTCCTGGCTTCTACTGACTGCTCTGAAAAGACACCTGGGTATTGGAGCTGCCCTCCTGGCCCCTGCCTCACCCCAGGGCCTGGAGCTGCAGCGGACATTTTTGGTCCCTGGCGACATGCCAGCCTTAGCCAGGGCCCCCGTCCGCCTCTTATTCACATAAGTCCTGAGGGCAGCTAAGGGAACACGCCCTAACACAGGCATTTCCCCAAGCCTTTTAGGATTAATAACTGCCATTTAAAAATAATTAGAAGTGATTGATAATTAATTTCAGAAATCGCCCTTGCCAAATAACTCATTAAATGGAATCTCTCTGGTGCCAGTTCTGCTCACTGTCAGCCTTTCAGCACCTGGGAAAAGGATGCTGAGTTTGATCAAAGTTTCCTGTCGGAATCATCGCCATTGCCAGCTGCTTTTGTGATCCCAGGCCATCTGATGTCCCAGCAGAATCCACCCTGGTTCTCTGCAGGCTGCGATTGTGGGGTGAGGTGGGGGAGGGTTCTTGCAAGGAGTTTCGGGGAGTTTGTGTCTCTCCTTCAGGTACTCAAAGCAAAGCTGAGAAATTCTCAGCTGTGTAAAATGCTGATGTGAAAATAAAAATCCAAGCAGCCGGGGCATCTTCCCAATCCTTCAGCATCAGCCGATGGGTAAAGCGGCAGCTGATGCTCCCTGGGGGGCTCTGGGCTTCTGTCCTCTGGAAGTTTCTGGCACGACTGATGCTCTGAGGATGGACTTACACCACCAAGCATCTGTTGACTGAGCGAGTGAGAGTGTGAAATGGGGCTCCACGGAGCTCTGTGGGAGGCAGAAGGGCGTCACCTGAGGACCACCATTTTCTTCCTTCTCTTTCCAGCTTGGCCAGCGGTCAGTTCTGCTCGTGCCAGATACTGCTCTGCTGTGCCTCCTGGAAGCAAAGCCACTGTCACTAGCGAGATCCCAGAGACCCAAGGAGCTGTGACACAGACCCCCGCTTAGGCAGCTGGAGAAGTAAGATGTATGCCTACGTGAGGAATCAAAACAGCAAAAGCCCTCCACTGAGGACACGCATTGTGATATCCCGTGAGGGTTTGGGTCCTGGTAAAATTTCAAGAAAGGAAGAAAGCCCAGACTTTGTGATCTTGAGAGAGAGAGAGAACCGCCAACCAGAATAGTGACTGATGGACCTGACTGTGGTATGAAGGTAAAAGATAAAATGAATTTTTAAAAAAAGAGTGACCAAGACCCAGATCTGCATGTGCCCAGTTGGTCTTGCCACTGGGGCTCCAGGGGGTGCCCATTATTGGGGAAAGTGACTCAACCTAACAGACCCTGCTGTGACCCTTGAGGAACTGCGTACATGGAAGTCCCGATCAGGGGCCTGAGTGCTGCAGGCAGGCAGCAAAGAGCTGGGGAGCAGGTAACGAGAGAGGGCACCTGCTCTGGGCTAGGGTTTCCAGCTCCCGAGCTCTTTCCATAGGATGCCACGTGTGAAGCACCACATGTAGGTTGGCCCGGGGCTGGGGACCTTTGTGTGACCCTGCCACAAAGTCCTCTTCTCTGTCAGCACTCTGTAGTCTCACCTGATGTTTTTCTTGTAGCTCTCTGCATCTTTTTTTGGTTGAGACAGGGTCTTGCTGTCACCCAGGGTGGAGTGCAGTGATGCAATCATGACTCACTGCAGTCTCAAACTTCTAGGCTCATGTAATCCCCCTGCCTCCGCCTCTTGAATAGCTAGGGCCACAGCATGCACGCACCTCCCTGCTACCTGTGTGTGTGGTGTGTGTGTGTTTGTAGAGATGGGAGCCTTGCTGTGTTTTCTATCCTAGTCTGGAACTCCTGGTCTCAAGCGTTCCTTTCGCCTTGGTCTCTCCAAGTGCTGGGATTACAGGTGTGAGCCATCATGCCCAGCCCTGCACCCAATCTTATCTGCTCTTCTGTTCTTCTAAAGGCATGTGAGCTTCGGTGTCCAAGGCACTGCTTAGACATGCCGATGACACCAGGATTGGGAGGTCACAGCCTACGTGAATTCCACTGTGGAGTGGGGTGATCCTGTGCAGGAGACAGTCCCTGAATGCTGTTTTAGCCACCTTTGCCCAGATATTCCCTGTTGCACACTCTCCATTTGCCAGGAATTTGGTGATTTGCTTAAACTCTTCTTTTCAGTAATGGAACTAAACAGATTCTATTGCACTCAATCATAATTGCCTCGAGTTAAGCGATAAAAAAGTTTCACTGCTCTTCTACAGCTTAGATATTATAAAGAAAGTAAAACGGAGAGAGATCCAAGATGGCTGATCACTAGCAGCTCGGGATTGTAGCTCCCAGTGAAAACGCAAAGAACGAGAGGACGCCACACCTTCACATGAATTCTTGTTGCTCACGCACCAGGAGATTCCCAGCGGAGGAGCCCCATGGGTCGCCAGCGCGACTCTTGTGACCTGCGAGGCGGTTTTGCCGGCACCTCAGAGCGTCGGTTCTCGGTGCAGAGTCAGAAAAGCACCATCAATCTTAACGCCGCTGATTTGGTCGGTGCAGTGGGTTGCTCAGATTTCGGCGCTGAGAATCAATAAGTTGGACGTCCACTCAGAAACCCAATTACAAAGACGGTAATTATAAAGACCACAGATGGATAAATTTACAACGAAGGGAAGAAAACAGTCAAAAAAGGCTGAGAATACCCAAGATCAGAACGCCTCTCCCTCAGCAGGGGATCCCAGTTCCTCATCAGCAACGAAACAGGGCTTGATGGAGAACGAGTGTGTTCCAATTACAGAAGCAGGCTTCAAAACGTGGATAATAAGAAACTCCTGTGAATTAAAAGAACTTGTTCTAACACAATCTAAAGAAACTAAGAACTTTGAAAAAAGGTTTGACGAAATGTCATCAAGAATACAAAATTTAGAGAGGAAAATAAGTGAATTGATGGAGCTGAAAAACACAATACGAGAACTACGTGAAGTATGCACAAGTTTCAACAGCCGAATTGATCAAGCAGAAGAAAGGATATCAGAGGTCGAAGACCAACTCAATGAAATAAAACTAGAAGACAAGATTAGAGAAAAAAGGATAAAAAGAAATGAGCAAAGTCTCCAAGAAATATGGGACTATGTGAAAAGACCTAATCTACGCTTGATAGGTGTACCTGAATGTGACGAAGAGAATGAATCCAAGCTGGAAAATATGCTTCAGGATATTATGCAGGAAAATTTTCCCAACTTAGTAAGGCAGGATAATATTCAACTCCAGGTAATACAGAGAACACCACAAAGATATTCCTCAAGAAGAGCAACTCCAAGGCACATAATCGTCAGATTCACCAGGGTTGAAATGAAGGAGAAAATACTAAGGGCAGCCAGAGAGAAAGGTCAGGTTACCCACAAAGGGAAGCCTATCAGACTTACAGCAGATCTCTCAGCAGAAACCCTACAAGCCAGAAGAGAGTGGGGACCAATATTCAACATCCTTAAAGAAAAGAACTTTCAACCAAGAATTTCACATCCAGCCAAACTAAGCTTCATAAGTGAAGGAAAAATAAAGTTTTTTGTGAACAAGCAAGCACTCAGAGATTTCATCACCACCAGGCCTGCTTTACAAGAGCTTCTGAAAGAACCACTACACATAGAAAGGAACAAACAGTATCAGCCTTTCTAAAAAATACCAAAAAGTAAATAATATCAATATAATGAAGAATTTACATCAACTAATGGGCAAATGGCAGTATTAAACTCACATATATCATTATTAATTCTAAATTTAAATTGACTAAATTCCCCAATTCAAAGACAGACAGCCAATTTGGACAAAAAACTAAAACCAATCAGTATGCTGCATCCAGACCCATCTCACATTCAAGGATACACAAAGACTCAAAGGATGGAGAGAGATTTACCAACTAACCAGAGAGCAAAAATAAATAAATAAAAAGCAGAAGTTACAATTTTTGCCCCTGATAAAATAGTATTTAAAGCAACAAAGATCAAAAGAAGCAAAGAAGGACATTATATAATGATAAAAGAATCAATGCAACAACAAGAAGAGTTAAAGGTCCTAAATATATACGCACCCAATACAGGAATACCCAGACTTACAAGACTAATAAAGAGACTTAGACTCCCACACAATAATAGTGGGAGACTTCAACATTAATATTAGACAGATCAATGAGACAGAAAATTAACAACGATATCCAGGACTTGAACTCAGATCTGGAACAAGTAAACGTAATTAACATTTATAGAACTCTCCACTTTACACAAAATATACACTCTTATCAGTACCACATCATATCAACTTAGAAGTTTAAACGAAATGTTGGTTGGCTCCTTGTTTGTTACTCTCTTCCCTCATTTTCTTTCATGTCTCCATTATTGAGGACAATTGTGGGCATACCCATATTTGGACTGCATTCTAGCCCGGGCAACGGAGCAATACCCCCATTCTCTCTCCCTCTTCCTCTTTCTCTTTCTTCCTCTTCTTTATTCTTTTTCTTATTATTCTTTTTCTCTTTCTAAAAAAAAAAAAAAGAAAGAAAGAAAAAAAAAAAAAGAAAGTAAAACAAAGTGTGCCAATTTAAGCGCCTGGAACTAAGGTTCCTTTTGGGGACAAAAGCTGGAGCTGTCAAATATGCAGACGTCAGTGGCGGCTGTTTTTCCCTATTGTGTAAGTGTGACAGCCCCGGACTGTGGCCACAAAGGGAGGACAGAGCAGAACGAGGAGGCAGGGGAGCCACTCCTGCTAGCGAGCGGTCATGTTAAGAACTGGCCCACGAGTCTGGTCTTTATTTTGTCTTCATAATTTTTTCCTAAAATGAACAAATGGCCTGCTATAGAAATGTCAAGCATTTTCCAAATGACTTTTCAGGTGGAGCCCATCGAACTGCATTTCTGAGAAAGCACTTAAAACCGAACTTCAGAAGCAAATATCAGCATTTTGGACCCTCCTGAAGTGATTAAAGGTGCAGGTGGCAGCTGGTGTGGGGGAGGGGATGGGGCGGGAGCTGGCACAGGCCAGGAGGCAACACGGTTCATCATTCCCCCTAAAACGACCAGCACAGTTAATGAAGTTGGGGAGAGAAAGGCCATCAACTTGAAAACACACAATTTTACTTAAAATTAGGTGTGAGCTCCCATTATAACAGGTAAACAAACAATCCCAGGCTGCCACTGCTCAGGAACCCACCCCCCTGCCAGCTCTGTGCTAATGAAGCAGCGACCCTCTTGGGCTGCGGCAGATGAGCCCGTCTGCCACTCTCCCTGGGGTCGGTCTCCCAAATCTGAATGATGTCCAGGGACCTCGAGCTCCGACCGTTCTCTCTGATCTGGGTCTCAGATAGAGTGTGGGTGGAGCCCCAAAGCCGTCACCTGTCACCTTGGGTTGGGGAAGACCAAGGGTCCCAGCCTCCTGGAGTCTCTGTGCACACTTTCACCCCGGCGCCTCCATAGGCTGTCCTGTCCCCCGGGGGCACATCTTCCCTGGAACAAGGGACCACGCTGTAGATCCCATTTCAGGAAGAAACGTGGCCTCTCCCCTAATTGTTGGGGTGGAAGCAGAAAAGCAACCACAGGCCTTTTGTTTGCCAACAGAGAGGCTGAAGTTTGGTTCTCCCTGGTCGCATTTCAAAGAAGGCTAAAAAAACCACCCCTCATTTTGTGTAAAGTGCTGCCTTCACATTGTGAACATGGACGCTTTTATTTGTCTCTGCCCACTGGGTTCTCCACCCCACCTGCTTCTGAGGTGGTCGAATGGGAAAATTACTCATGTCCTGCTAATCAGTTCCAGGGCCAGGCACAGACGGTGAACGGGCCAGTTACCACAAGGGTGGAGGAGCGCCAACATGCTCCCTCCCCCAAAGGGCCATGAACTTGGGGCGGGCGGCTTCCAGTTAGGGCCTGGGCGGGAGCTGAGTGCCCTCTGGGGAGCTCTGATTCTGGGCTCAGTTGGGACTCATTCGAATGGGAGCCCCTAAAATAGCTTTCTACCTTGCCCTGCAATTGGTGGCCGAGATCCGATCTGGGGTAGGAGGAAGCTGTCTCTCGCCACTCCCATCAGATACTGGTGAGCACCACAGGACCCCCGTTGGTACATGACTCAGCTGGATTATGTGTTCAAAGGAGTTTTTGATTTATTAAAGTTTGAAAATGTAAAAAACGCGTCTGTCTTATGCTTTTAAGTCCAGCTGACAGTAAATCTAGAAAGTGGCAGCATTCATTTTGAATTTCAACTGATTGATCCCATGATGAGCTGTCATCTCACCCAGCTGGTCCATTTGAAAGGCTTGGAAGGCTTCATGGGTCCTACCTGGGATTCTTAGCTTTTTCCGCAATTCAGTCTGGGTGGTAACTCACCTCTCCGTCTCCCTTTCCGGCCGAATACCTCATCATCATAGGGGAAGATAAATGGCTTAGGAAACACTCAGGGTTCAAACGTGAAGTTAACCCAGTTGTAGAGACTGAGGCTTGGTTCTCAGAAACCTCCAGCTGCCACATGCGCTTCGACTACGTGGCCGATGAGTCCAGGGAAAAGTGTCTCTTTGACTACACCCGGCAGAACAAGTTGGGGAAAGCGCCTCTCTGTGTCTCCGTGTCTCTCCTCTCGGCTCATGCTCCATCTGGAAGGCAGGTTAAGGTGGACCCCAGGCACTGTACACCTTGTCCTCAGAAGCCCTGCAGCCCATCCAGGTACCCACGGCTGTCCATCACAGAGCTGACCTCAGGTCCGGCCCTGCCCTTGCTGGCCCCAGTCTCATCCAAGGCCTGGGTGGAAAGGGAGTTGACCCACTCACCAGGTGCCCCCCATCTTCTACTCAGCCACGGCCTTCTGAGCCTCCCCCTCCGACTCACATCTGTCATTTGGAACTCATCATCAGCACATAGCTAGTCTTTTACGGTTCCTCCAATCACATATGACACATTGTTGTGTTGATGGATACTTCCACGAAAAGTGATTTTTCAGGTATGACCTGGAAGAGAAATGTATTGCTGGAAAGTTAGGAAAGCTTTCGACTTTAAACACATACACACATCTCACGAACTTTTTCAATAATAGATGATTAAAGAAGTCCATGTCGAATTCTGAATGAGCGTCTTCCATGTTGTCCCTGGACTAGGAGCAAGGATCGCTGAAAACGATCAGGGGGGAATTGAGTTATAAGTTACAGGTGTCCAGGGCATCCCTGACCGTTTATGGCTCTGAATCCCACTAATAACACGGGGCTGGGGTTGAGCGGCCTTCGTCCGGCTTGTTGAAAACCAGTAGCTGTGTCAGACTCTGACTAGTTAATTTGAAAGTAGCCCTTTGGGATCAATATATTTAATTTCAAGACCTTAATTCATGAGAAAGTTTCTTCAATGAGGAACAGGCATGGGGCATCGAGCAGAGCAAAGAAAAGTGCCCACCAGGCCCGCTGCACCCACGCTGCGTCTTTAACAGCTCCGGGGCTGGGCCATCCTGCCCACGACAAAGCGCGTGGCCGCTTCCCTGTTTGGTTTGGTTTGTGTTGTGTGTCAGGGCGCAGGGGTTTCTGCTTTCACTCAAGCTGATTTATTTTCCTTTTCCTTGGTAATTGTGAAAAAACAAAATAAAACCTCCTGTGAGCCTTTTGGAACTTCTGGAAAGGTCCCTTTGCTGAGAACCACTGAATCTGAGAAGAGTTTTGAGCAGGGCTGGAAACCATTTTTCTGCAACCCTTTCTTTCCCAGGGTGTGTCTGGGTGCACGCGGGCTCCCCACGAGGCGAGGCGGAGGCTGTCCCTGGGCTGTCCGCGAATGGCACCACACCAGACTGGGTTTGTGGTGGCTGCAGGCACGAGAAAACATTGCTGATGGCAGGGAAGGACAGCGGCACCACCATGGGAACGAAACCCTCCTCCTTACCTCTAATTACAAAGAGGAGAAAGTCACTGAAAACAAACAAACAAACAAACAAAAAAAACGTTTAAAATGTCTTAATGTAAGAGTCACATATAATCCAAAGCTACCAAAGGCCAAGTGTTTAGGGCAGGCACCCCCAAACTTTTTACACAGGGGGCCAGTTCACTGTCCCTCAGACCGTTGGAGGGCCGCCACATGCTGTACTCCCCTCACTGACCACCAATGAAAGAGGTGCCCCTTCCTGAAATGCGGCGGGGGGCCGGATAAATGGCCTCAGGAGGCCGCATGCAGCCTGCGGGGCTGTAGTTTGGGGACGCCTGGTTTAGAGGGAAGCTTCTGACAGTTCACCCCACTCCAGGGGGATTTAAAGTGGTTGTGGTGAGGATTCTGTTCCAGATATGCATCCTGCCAACATGGTGGGCGTTCCCTTGGGTAGGGCCTCTTAAAAATGAGGGAGTGGTTGGGCACGGCGGCTCACGCCTGTAATCCCAGCACTTTGGGAGGCTGAGGTGGGCGGATCACCTGAGATCAGGAGTTCAAAATCAGCCTGGCCAACATGGCAAAACCCTGTCTCTACTAAATATACAAAAATTAGCTGGATGTGGTGGTGGGTGTCTATAAACCGAGCTACTCAGGAGGCTGAGGCAGGAGAATCACTGGAACCCGGGAGGCGGAGGATGCAGTGAGCCAAGATCACGACACTGTATTCCAGAGTGAGTGACAGAGCAAGACTGCATCTCGAAAAAATAAAAAAAAAATAAAAAAAAAATGAAGGAGTGATGGGTGCGGTGGCTCATGCCTGTAATCCCAGCACTTTGGGAGGCCAAGGCAGGAGAATTGCTTGAACCCAGGAGTTCCAGATTGGCCTGGTCAACATGGCAAAATCCAGGTTCAAATGTTTTTCCTGCCTCAGCCTCCTGAGTAGCTGGGATTACAGGCATGTGCCACCACGCCCAGTTAATTTTTGTGTTTTTAGTAGAGACGGAGTTTCACTATATTGGTCAGGTTGGTCTGGAACTTCTGACCTCAGGTGATCTGCCCACTTTATAAATTACCTAACTTCAGGTATTCCGTTATAGCAATGCATTTTGACGAATCCAGACACAAATCTCTTTCATGAGGTTTACGTTCTCATCACCCAATCCCCTCCCAAAGACCCCAATTTCTGATACCATCCCCCTGGGGGTTAGAAGGTAAGTATTTGAAGTTTGGGGAGACACATTCAGACCGTGGAACTACCATGGGAAGTTTTCTGGTGGGGTCTGGCACCGTGTGGGGACTGTCACATCTTTTTGTGAGACCGTGTCCTGTACATTTTTGTTGTTTCTCACCTTCACCTCTCAACCTCATAAGACCTGGTCCAGTCTTCTGCACACCCACTTCTAGAAAGCAGTTAAGGTGATTCGTAAGATAGAGAAAATACAGTGAGATGAGAGAAATAATTTTCAGAGTAAATAAATTCTAGTTCTTTCTAGATCTGAGGACCTAAGGTTGATTTTTACATGAGCCTTCTGCATAGAAATACACACATGGGAATGGGTGCAGCGGCTCATGCCTGTAACCCCAAAATTTTAGGATGCTGAGGCAGGTGGATCACTTGAGGTTGGCAGTTCAAGGCCTGCTTGGCCAAATGGTGAAACCCTGTCTCTACCAAAAAAATACAAGAATTAGCCAGGTATGGTGGCAGGTGTCTGTAGTCCCAACTACTCAGGAGGCTGAGGCAGCAGAATCACTTGAACCTGGGAGGCGGAGGCCGCACTGAGTCAAGATCACACCACTGCACTCTAGTCTGGGCAACAGAGGGAGAAGAAAGAAAGAAAGAAGGAAGAAAGGAAGGAAGGAAGGAAAAGAAAAGAAAGAAAGAGAGAAAGAAAGAAAGAAAGACAGGAGGGAGGGAGGGAGGGAGGGAAGAAGGGCAGACACACATGAGTGCATCAGAATCTCAGAAATCACCACTAAATATTCTTTTCCACATAACCCCAAACCAGCTGTTCCCCAAAAAACTATTGAAATAAAGAATTTTTAAAATGCAGTTAACAAAATAGCGTCAGAGTTTGAGACGATTGACTCTGATTTTGAAAGACGCTCTACCGTGGGGAAAATGCTGTCAGACAGCATCACATACCCCAGGGAGATCTTTCACGAAAGGAGGAGTCCGCCGACGTGGCAAACTTTATTATTGTGTCATTTTAAGAAATTGCCACAGCCACCCCAAACTTCAGCAACCCCACCCTGATTACTCAGCAGCCATCAACATCCAGACAAGACACCCCACCAGAAAGATGATTACAACTTGCTGAAGGATCCAATAATTGGGAGCATTTTTAGCAATAAATAAAGAAGATTCAGGGTCTGGCACTACGCCCTTGGTTGTACGGAGACGCACGTTTTTCTCCGGTTTCATGCATGCAACTCTTTTTCACTCACTGGATTATTTACATGGCACTTGCTGAGAGGTGTCCCCAGCTACATTTGTGTCCATCAAAGGGCATACCAAAACTTGGGCGGACAGGAGGTGTGCAATCCAGCCTTTGTCCTGATCAAGCCCCACCCTGAAAATAAAAGTTGCCCAGAAAGGTTACAGCAAAGGCTCTAATGTTTTCATTTCTCACTCCCTCATTGAGGGTCTTTTAAAATGTTTACAGTGTTTTATGGAATATCCAATTTCTGCACCAGTTAGGGACCTGGATTTCAAGTGCAGAAACTAACTCTGGTGAGTTTATAAAGAAAAGGCATTTAATGGGAAGATAGGAGGTGCCCGATAGCATCTGTGGGAGGCATTGAGAGCCACATTCTGGAAATAAGCAGCAATGGGGAGCTGGGGGGCAAGTTCACTCTGCAGGGACTTGGTCCTCTCGTGGTGTTCATCTCCAGCAGCGGGTCCTTGTTGTAGCCATCCTGGAGTCACCAAACTGCCATTTCCACAGCACTCTCTCAACTGGCTCAGCAGTGGGCTCATGCCTGCAAGAGGTAAGCCTGTGGTATCAGTCCATGCATTAAGAAACAAAGTTAGTGGCTGGGCACAGTGGCTCATGCCTATGATCTCAGCACTTTGGGAGGCCAAAGGCAGTCAGATCATTTGAGGTCAGGAGTTTGAGATCAGCCTGGCCAACATGGTGAAACCTTGTTTCTACTTAAAAAAAAAAAAAAAAAAAAAATAGGCAGGGCGTGGTGGCTCATGCCTATAATCTTAGCACGTTGGGAGGCTGAGGTGGGCTGATCACAAGGTCAGGAGATCAAGATTATCCTGGTTAACATGGTGAAACCCTGTCTCCACTAAAAATACAAAAAATTAGTCAGGCGTGGTGGTGCACGCCTGTAGTCCCAGCTATTCCGGAGGCTGAGACAGGAGAATGACTTGAATCTGGGAGGCAGAGGTTGCAGTGAGCTGGGATTGCACCACTGCACTCCAGTCTGAGTAACAGAGTGAGACTCTGTCTCAAAAACAAACAAACAAACAAAAAATTAGCCGGACATGGCGGCATGCACCTGTAATCCCAGCTAGCGATTTCAGGAGCGGAGGCAGCAGAATCACTTGAATCCAGAAGGTGGAGGTTGTAGTGAGCCAAGATCGCACTATTATACTCCAGCCTGGGCAACAAGAGCAAGACTCCATCTCACACACACAAAAAGCAAAGTTAGTGATTTAATTTTGTTTTCCTCTCACATAAACTGTCCAATTCTATTATAAGCAGCCACCTCACCCTAGAAACCCTGAAATCCTTCATGCTCGGCACGTCATTCTATGGCAGACTGAGCCCAGTCCCCCAAGCCCTGCCCTCAATAGGCACTTCAATTCAGATGACCTCAGGTCATAATTCAGCTAGCTATTTCCCCACTGGGCTTCAGAATCCTGTCTCAGCACAGTGGAAGTTCTCCGCCCTCAGCCACACAGCATTCCAGCTTTCCCCTGTAGTTGGTTACGGGAAGCCCACTCACAGTTAGCAATGTCTGTTTCGCTAGATTGTAAACTTCATGGGGGCAGGAATTGCATCAGTCTTGTTCATTAGTGTGGTGACATTGGCTAGAATATTGTGAGACAAGCAGCAGGTTGATCAATGTGTTGAATAAATGATTTCAATAGCATTCTGCATCACAGAACTATGCTTGGGAAATTATTTACTGGAATTCTAAAATGTTCTACCTACAGCCAAATCAAAGATCACACATATAGTTTATTTTTCTTTTCTTTCTTCTTCTTTTTTTTAGACAGATTCTCACTCTCACCCAGGTTGGAGTACAGTGGTGCGATCGTAGCTCGCCGCAACCTCTGCCTCAGGTTTAAGTGATTCTTGTGTTTCAGCCTCCTGAGTAGCTCTTACTACAGGTACATGCCACCATGCCCTGCTAATTTTTATATTTTTAGTAGAGACAGGGTTTCACCACGTTGGCCAGGTTGGTCTTGAACTCCTGACCTTAAGTGATCCACCCACCTCAGCCTCCCAAAATGCTGGGATTACAGGTGTGAGCCACTGAGCCCAACCTCAAAGAGTACAGATAAAGTTTTTTTCTTTTTTTTTTTTTCTTTTTTTTTTTTTAGACAGTCTCACTCTGTCACCCAGTCTGGAGTGCAGTGGTGCAATCTCAGCTCACTGCAACCCTGCCTCCCAGGCTCAAGTGATTCTCCTGTCTAAGCCTCCCAAGTAGCTAAGACTACAGGTGCATGCCAGCACGCCTGGCTAAATTTTATATTTTCAGTAGAGATGAGGTTTTACCATGTTGGCCAGGCTGGTATCAAACTCCTGACCTCAAGTGATCCTCCTGCCTCAACCTCCTAAAGTGCTGGGATTACAAACGTGAGCCACTGCACCTGGCATAGATACAGTTTCTAAGGGAGCAGTAGCATCACAGACAAGAATTTACCCATGATTTTCTGTTAAAGGCTGGATAGTAGCCCTCCCTAGCTGTAAGGTGTACACCCACCGTTGCTTCCAACTGGTGACTAAGGAAAAGGTGGGTTTGATTGCTTAAACCCCTCCATGCTAACTTTGGCAAGGAGGTCCCAAGATCTGGGTTTCTTCTCTCTTGTGGTCCTCAATGAAGTGGATTCAGGCATGGCCTGGGCCTGTTCACTCAGGCAGAAACTCTTCATGCTGAGTTGTGTCCACTGAGTGACCAACTGAAATCCCCAAAAGATTCAAGTCTGTGAGTATTTGATACAGCAATTACTTGCATGGCATTGCTTAGAAGCTTTTGTAGATAAACTTTTTGTAGACTGAAGCATTTTGTTGAGTCTTTGCTGAATGATTATTTACAAGGCATTGCTTAGAAATTATCCTAACAAAATTCCATTGGTTCTGAAGACACATTTATTTATCTACTACTAAGTACTAACGATACAAATTATGTTCACAGTAGTCGATTTGTTGGTGTTCAACATCTTCATTTGTGGGGCAATAGTGAGTCAAGTACTACCCAAGGGAAAGTTAGCCTATGTTAATGCATCGCCATAGAAAGCTGCTTATTGGGCAAAAGGATTGCAACCAAATTTGGAGAATCTCAGAAAGAGTTGACCCAAAGGGAATGATATAGTTAGGTTTTGTGTCCCCACCCAAATATCATCTTGAATTATAATCCCCATAATCCTGGTAATCCACATGGGTCAAGGGAGAGACCAGGCGGAGATAACTGGATCATGGGGACAGTCCCCCCATGCTGTTCTCGTGCTAGTGAGTTCTCAGGAGATCTGATGGTTTCACAAGTGGCTCCTCTCCCTTCGCTCAGCACTTCTTCTTCCTGCCCCCTTGTGTAGAAGGTGCCCTGCTTCCCCTTTGCCAACTGCCATGATGGTAAGTTTCCTGGGCCTCCCCAGCCATGCTGAACTGTGAGTCAATTAAACCTCTTTCCTTTACAAATTACCCAGTCTCGGGCAGTTCTTTTTATCAGTACAAAACCGGATGAATACAGGGACTTAGAGATCATCCACTCCAGGGTCTTCATTTAAGAGGAAACTGAGTGGCTCATGCCCGTAGTCCTAGCACTTTGGGAGTGCAAAGTGGGAAGATCAGTTGAGATCAGGAGTTTGAGAGCCGCCTAGGCAATAGTGAGACACTGTCTCTACAAAAACAAAAAATCAAAAAACTAGCCAAGGACAGTGGTGCACACATGTGGTCCCAGCTACTCGGGTGGCTGAGGCAAGAGGATCACTTGAGCCCAGGAGGTCAAGGCTGCAGTGAGCTGTGGTTACACCACTGCACTCCGGCGTGGGCAATGGAGCAAGACCCTATCTCCAAAAAAAAAAAGGGAAACTGAGACCCAGAGAATAGAATGCTGCTTACTGGCCTATGCTGGACTAGAACTTAAATTCACCACTTCTTAGAACTCTAAGACTATTATTGCAGGTTCTGGCCAAGGTAACTGGGAAATTAATGACATGAGCGGCCTCCTTGAAGCCCAGAGCCTGGAAAGTTCTCAAGCCTTTCTGACAGCTCCATGGTTCCTTCCCTTCAGACTTGCTCTTTACTTTACCGAAAGCCTTCTTCCATAACGCGCTAATGCTGCTTTCATTCTGAGGAGTCCCACAAGGCTCTCTAGACTTGGCTGGGCCCTCCTGCTGTACAGTCAGATTTCTGCATCTGGCAAAAACCCACCTGCTGTATGCGCCTGGTTCCCGAATGCCCCAGGATTGAGGAGGGGAGGAGCTCTTCCCCCAGAGTGGGCTGGAGGCAGTCAGTGGCCAGCCCTGCACAGCTGGGATTCATTCAGCAGGAGCCTGTGGCAGGCGGGCCCCACCCTAAGTGGAAACTTGTTCTCTGTCAAATACAAGCCAATGGCATCTGCCCCACACCTTCTTTACACGAAACGTTCTCTCGGTTTCTTTGGAAAGTAACTTTACACTAGCCCGTCCAAGCTGAGGCAAAGAGTTGAAATCTTAGCGAAGGCCCATTGGAAAGCAGGAACAAAAATGAAACAGCTCCAGATAGTATCCTTTTTGCCCATTCCAACACTGATTACACGGCCTCCAGCTGGAATGTGGAGCATGAACCGCGTAGCACACACTCAACAGCTGGAATTTATAAATGGACCCCATATTAACCCATTGATTCCAGGAGCTGGGATTTCCTGAACCCAAAGCAGTAATTTTTGCCTTTTTTTAACCTTTCCTTTCAATCTTTTTAGGAAGCAGGGAATGTGTGTGGGCAGAGAGGTCGATCTGAGTAGCAACAGATTACCTTTCCATGTGCTTTGTGCAGTGAACTTAGGAGCTCGTGAGAAAGGAAATGCAATTAGAACAGCCCACTTGTGGACTGCTCCTGGCTTGTAGAGGGAGGCCTCCGTGGTCCTAACTTTGCTTCTAGCCTTTGGAAAACAAAACCCTAAATAACATTGACCCTTATCACCCCTCCGTGAAGGGATGAAATAAACATGGGGATCTTGGCCTGGAGAGGTGGTGTTCCCACCTGCCTAGGAGGGGCACAGGGATGGAGGCACCAGGAGAGCAAAGCTCTCCTTTCAGATGGGCCCAACACAGGCCACAGCAGAGAAACAAGAGTGAGTAGGTGTATGAGCTGGGGGTGGGCTGTGGGGCGGGTGTTAGAATAGGCCAGAACACAGCAGGCAGACTCCTCAGCCCCTGCCTCCCTCGGCCTAATGTTCCTCTTGCCCACTCTTCAGAGAGCTGCGTGGCGCTCACCCCAGGAACTTGCTGATGGCGAGAGTATAAAAGGAAGCTAAATTTCAGCACGCTGGAAGGTGAATTCCCACTCTCACCAGTTAATCTGCTTCCACATCTGCTAAACAGCTGCAGCACCCCTGGCTCATGGGGCCCTGGGGAGGGTAAGTGAGGGAAGACACCAGACACTCCCAACCCAGCGTGGGCACATGGCCTAGGCCATGGCAGCACCCACAGCCAGGAAGGAACATGTATGTCTCCAGCGGAAAGTTCCCTACCCAAGCTCCCACCAGCTGCATACAGGTTGGTCAAATGGCTGGTGAACAATCCCATGGGCGCATCTCAGTAAGTTGCAAATGCGGCTGGGAGCTCCGTGGGCAGAGCCCTGCACACACAGGCACTGACGCCGTCTCTTTTGATGTCCCTGTACCTTTCCTGGCCTGCCTGCCTTTCCCCCTGTGGATCCCCGTCCCCGTCCAGGAGGTCCGAGGCCTCTGTTTTCAGCAAGTTCACCAGCTAAAAGGGACTGCCCGTGAAACACTGGTGACACTCCTCCAAAGCCCAGAAGAGCAGGTGAGGCTCCCAGGATGTGACAGCTTGCAGGTGGGGCCGCAGTACCGGCCTGGTAGAGTAGGAGGGTCGGGGAGGAATGGTTCTCTCGCAATGGATGGGGCCTTCCTAGACGCTTACCCAGGGTTTTTTAGGGTTGCAGTACCCCCCATGTATAAGAGGTCATAGGTATCTGGAGATAAGGACCAAGGGGAGTATGGTGAACCCCCACCTGCAAGCCTGGGATAAGGAGGAGGGAGAACTGCAGATTCCCTGGTGAGGGTGTGCGATCAGGGCCAGTGAGTTTAGAGAACGTTCCCTCTAAAACAGGAGCCCCGGGTGCTGAGGTGGAGGAGCACAGAAAGGAAGAAGAACAGTGTGCTGCCGTGCTTTATCTCCTGGACGATTATGCCCCGGGCAGCCGAGGGGGCAACTGGGAAACCCATCTTAAAAAAAAGATATGAGTCAGAAAAGGCAGGCAAGAAATCGCATGCTCTTCCCCTTAGATCTCTTTCATTTGCTTACAAGCACCTGACAGACAACCCGGATTTATTTAGAAGACCAGGAAGAGATATAAAAAGGCAGAAAAGCAGGCAGTAAACTAGCACCTCGGGCAGGCTTGACAGTGACACAGGAAATCAGAGACTGTCGCGGCTGCTGGGGGTCTTTGCTCCAGGTCTGCAGGGATGGACTCCATCTCTCCGTGGGGACACGAGATGGCAGAGGAGACTCCCCAGAAGATGGAAGGCCGACCACACCCAAATGCGGATAAATTAGGCACCGAGTCCACACCCGCCTCGTCACCAGCCTTAGCGCACGGCTGCAGGTAAAGCCTGTGAACTTGACACCGGCCCTGTTGGGAGAGCTGCTCTGATCGTGAACACAAAGGAAAAGTAGACAATATTGAATTTCTGATTAAGGCACTGCTGGATGCTCCTCAGGCCTGCTCTGATTTCTCATTGGCCGCGAATCATTTTTATGACTAGTGAACAAATAATTATGAGGTCCATCACATTGCTTCGCTAGCTCGGGCCTGCGGTGGTGGGAGGCGGGAGGTGGGAGTGGGAGGTGGGCTGGGCGGGCAGGCACTTTGCGCTCCGCGGTGGCTCTGGGGCTTCCCTACAAAGCCAGGCCAGGGAACACTGCGGATGCCGGCAGCCAGGGCCTTGGCTTCTCTCAGGCCTGGCTAGAGTGGGCAGGGTCTGGCTGAACAGGTAGAGGGATGATGACCTCCATGCTGCTCTGAGTGGCCTGTAATTGGCATGCAGCCTGCGTGTGCATCAGGGACAGCTGTGCCTATGTCGCCCAGTCCCACAGAGGAAGGCGCAGGCACCCAACCTGTTCTGGGAGGAGAAAACAAAAAGCCCTCGTCTGTACCAAGGAATCACCCATTTTTTCCTTAGCAGAAGCCAGGCTCTTCTCCTAGCAGGCGTCCAATCAATCTCTGAGGCCGCCTGCAGGCTCAGAGGCAGGGCCTCACGTGAGTCGCCTTTGGAGTGATAAGGGGCTGCTTGCTGTTTGATAAGCGGATGGGCAGGCCCCTTCCTAAATGGGCGTCTGTCGCAGCGTATTCCGGTCCTGCTGTCCCTCCGGCACTGTCACTAGACCCAAGGGCAGCAGAAGCCGCCGGGTATGCGCTGGGGACAGATAATGCCGATGCTGTGCTGCAGTCACGTTTAATTTTCGTTAGCTGTCACATCTCATGGGCCCTCAGCCTTGCGAAGGGCCTGCTGCCCGGGGAAGATCTCAGCCTGGCCTCCAGGGTCCCTCTTCTGGGCAACAAATGGCTCCAGCTCCTGACTCCTTCTTGGAGCCGAGAGCTTGCTGGGTGAAGTCAGAGGGGGGCCTGCCAGCCCGCCGCGTCACTGCGCCTTCCTCAGTATACAATTTCATCTGCAGAATGACTAAGGGGCAGCCAGAAACGAAGACAAGACCCAGGCAGGGGCTTTTAAAAGCCGACACAAGCTCCGTCGGCCTTGGCACTATCTCTCAAAAAGCAGAGCTTCCTGGTCCGTGCTCCCCCTTCCCGGCCTGCTTTTTTCTGCCTCTGGTTTTGTAATCTCTGTTCATTGCCAAGGCACTTTTCTCTGGATGTGACTTCATCGCGGACATAAGGCCCCATCAATTCGTCAAGTGGGGTCCAAGCCAGATAGTTTTCTGATCGACTGCATCCTCCAGCGGGCTCTGGCCCAGCTTGACACAAAACAGGCGTTTCGTTCCCCTCGCTCCCTGGCCGAGCCTGCGGCCCCCTCTGCTGGTGGCCTGTCTCTATGGCACGCAGGAAGTGCGTGCCCGTCGGGCCATCTGCACCTACAGGAGATGTAATCTCAGAGGTTTAATGCGCGGTTTTTTCTTGGCACTCTGAAATAACTGATGATGGAAAATAAATACAGAGAATTTGTCCAGTCGGTCCTACTTCATTTCCTAAGACTTGCTTTCCTAAGCTGAGCTACCAACATTCAAGCAGCCCGGGTCTGCCAGCCACTTCTGCAAGCGCGGGTTATGGGGGTGGGGGGGGGGCACAACTTCCCACAGGGTTCAAATGTGCTTTGTCCTTTTTGAGGTCGATTTTCTCTGCTTGTTTCTTTGACTCAGAGCTCTTCCAGAGATGCTGCCTGGAGCGTGGAGCCTGGTACCCAGCAACTGTAAACGCTTCTGGAAAAATGTGTTCACAACCCAGTGAATGGTCTGCGGCCACATGGGAAAAAGATCTAGTCTTCTGAAATATTGAAAAACAAAAAGGACATGCTGCTGTCTTCCAGCGCACTGGGAGAATCACCGATTTCTCTCAAAAGTTGTCCAACCCGGGACCTCACACGCAAACTGCCGTGACTTCCTGAACTCTGCTAGCGACTCACCGGCCTGTCCACACTGGAAATGTTGATAACAACTTCCCAAAACGCATGTTGGGTTGAAATTCTAACAGGTGAACTATGGGACCAGTGCATGCGCACCAAGCCACCACGTGAAGAATAAAAACAGACCAATGACCTGCACACTGCACGGGTGTTTTCGGTCTTGCCTCGGGGTGGATGTCCTGAGGAGTAGGCGTGTAAAAGCTGTGGCATCTCCTGCCTGCCTCTGGAAGTCCTGACTCCCCAAATAGTGGTTACAGCAAACACCCCTGCACCCTCATTCTCAGAACCCAGAAGAAGCCGAATCCAAGGCTTGGGTGCTTGTTGTCTTTGGAGAGCTTGTGAGAAAAGAACGATGGCTTCTGTGTAATTGGCCAGGCTTAAGGAGAAGTCATTGGCCACAGCTTCTGAGCAGAGCTGGATGCAGAGATGGACGTGGGGCAGGGCTTTGCGTGCAGCTGCCTGTCTGCGACCTTAATTGCCACCGAGCTTTGCGTATGCAACACCTTTCTTTGGTGACTCTGTTGTCAGAAATACTGGTGGGAACCAGGGAAGGCCCCTCCTTGAGGTCACAGGGGGACTCTGTTGTTCTAGATGAATTTCTTATACCAGAATTCATGTGCATCTACAGGGCAGGTCTCCAACACCCTCACACCCCCAACCTGGTAAGGCTCAGCCCTGCCCAGCCCTGCCCAGCCCTGCTGAGCCTTCAGAGCCTGACTTTGTCCTATATAAGCTTCAAGCTCCCCTGATGGCTCCCCAAGTCCAGGGTCCCCTGTCCTCGCACCCATCTGGCTTCATTTCCCCTCTTCCTCAGCAGACCACCCACTCTGTGCTCATCACACCCCTCTGTCCCCATCGCATCCCTCTGCCCGTCTTCATTGCACCTTGTTCCTTCAGCTGCAACACCTCACACAGTCTGCCCTCTGCTGTATCTTCCCTTCAGCATGCAGGATGCAGGCCACATTCCATCTCCTTCATTCAACCATCTTGTCTAGCCTGAATCTCATCACTAATGCCCCCTTTTCTGAACTCCTACAGCATTTATGCACAAGTAGAACCTGCTAGTATTTGGGCCTCTGCAACTCGGTAATAACTCCTTTGAGGAGAGGGAGGTGAGGTGGTGAGAGGGGCTAAGCCATCGGCTGGTGGGGGCTCTGTGGCTCTGGGGGTCCAGCCGTGGCCTCCCTGCTTCTCATCAGCTGTTGAACAAATCACCCCCGCTCAGTGGTTCTCAACTTGGGGGGCAGTATGTGCCCCTAGAAGACCAAAGAGACCAGAGACTTTCTGGTTGTCACAACTGGGATGGGGCTACTGGCTTTGGAGGCCAGGCGTGCTCTTAAACATCCTGCAATGCCAAGGATAGCTCCCTACAACAGAAGATTTTTCAGCCCCAAATGTCAATAGTGAGAACCCTGCCCCACCTTTTCTGCTGATCTCCTCACCTGTAAAAAGAAGAGTGTGAAAAAATAAACTGAGATAAAAATGTGTGAAAGCAGAGGAAAACTGTAAATGCTGTATCCACTGAGACGATTTATGTGAGAGCTCTTGCTCTCTACACCCGTGCAACAGTATTTCTTCATTGGTGAAGTCGGGTTGGTGGGATGATGGCGGGAACACCGAATGGAGGCTCATTGTCATTTGATCCTCAGAGAAACCCAGCTGCATTGGCACCAGCACGGGCCCTGCCTTCTTGCAGAGAAGACGGGCGTCGAGCCACGCAGAGAGCTCAAGGGCACATGCACTGGCAGGGTGGAGCAGGAGGGTATTGGTTCCCACTGTCACCACCTCAAGATAGTGCAGGGAGAAGCAACAGCAAATGTTGAAATGCTGTACACGCGTGGTTGCAGTTGCACACCTGTGATCCCCGTCCTGATAGCAGGATGTTGTACGTGCCTTGCAGATACAGTGAATGCCTGCAGATTGATTAAATATGAATCATGGCCAGGCACAGGGGCTCATGTCTGTAATCCCAGCACTTTGGGAGGCAGAGGTGTGTGTATCACTTGAGGCTTGAACTTCAAGAACAGCCTGGGCAACAAAGCAAGACGTCATCTCTAAAAACAATTTAAAACATTAGACGGGCATGGTGAGTATCTGCAGCCCAAGCTACTTGGGAGGCTGAGGTGGGAGGATCACTTGAATCCAAGAATTTGAGGTTGCAGTGAGCTGTGATTGCGCCATTGCACTCCAGCCTGGGCAGAAGAGTGAGACCCTGTCTTTTAAAAGGCACAGGGAATTACTATATTAAGTTAGGAGAGGCTGAAAACTGTGAGGCTGCTGTGTGGCCTGGGAGCCACATCACAAGAATCTAGTGCTGGGAAAGTACTAGATGTTGGGACAGGTCTCCATAGCCCCAGAGGAACCTGAGACCTTGTGAGAAGAGGTGACTTACAGCCTGGGTCCCGCCTGACTGCCATTCTTCAAGGGTGCTTTGCCCCCGTGAACTTTACCAGCACGCTGGGCACGAGTTCATGCGGCTGCTGAACAGAATCAGTGCAACTCGGGTCCAAGGATGCTTTCCTCCTGCTTCCAGCTGCAGCAGAGTGCACAGGCCACAGTGCTTACACCCCAGGGATGGGCCGAGAGCCTCCAGGACTGGGAGGTTCATAACACAACTCTGTCTCCTGCCGTGATGTCATGCTCTCCATTGAGCAAGATTTTAATTTCCAGGGAGAGCTTGCTAAGTTCACTGTCACGATGCTTGTCCGTGGGGCTGGAAGGCCCAGCCTCGATCAGCCACACAGCATCTACTGAACCACGGTTAACTGTTGTCTTTTTGTATTCAAGGGAGCGGGGGTTGGGGAGGTGAAATCATGGACCTGGCCAGCTTTGGGAACAAAGTTACTCATGGTCATTTATCATTTCCTCTTTGTTTTTTCATTTGGGAAGTGAGAGTTTAACTTGTATCTGAAGAGAATCTCTTTCCAAGCTCTTCCTCTGAAAATCATTCTGGGACTAGAAAGGGTTATTCCTATACCCTGGGCATTAAAGCTTTTAAGACTGATGACATTGACAAAATTCTCTGAGTGACACGCAGGAGGCAACATAATCCTTCTGGTAGGAAAAACATCAGTCCAATAAGCAGATAACATATTGCCTGCTCCTCTGTAAATAAAACAGGCCACATCAATTTCTCTTCTGCCTGTGAATGATGACCAATTTATCAAGTGTACACTGAATAATGACTTTCCATGGGGACAGCAGCTCTTAAGATAAAGTGTTACTGCTCTAGCTACATTATTATAAACAACATCCAATTTATGGAGTTGGGAAGCAGATGCATTTCTCAGTCATATGTCACTATTATCTAGAACGAGCCATAAAAATCTAGGCTGTCGTGTATTTTCTGGCTGCAAACTTCAAGCAATTAATAGTCCTATAAAGCAGTCTTGATCACAGCCCAATTTAGAAATTAGTTGTTCAATATGATGATTAAATTCTAGAGCTGGAACTTGCGATGGCCATCTGTGACAAATCTGATACTTTTCAGACGGAAGGAACTGTTTGAGACGCTGGGGGTTTTTGGTGAATTCCAAATGAGGCACCTTCACCTTAGGAGTGTGCTATGATCTGGCCCAGCCTTGCAGAGGAGGATGAGTCACCAGCATTTTCCTGCATCCAAATGCCATGGCTGGTCCCCAACCCTGAGTCGGTGTTAGGGAGGCGGCAGACACAGCAGACGCTCCCTTTGTCCTGATGGATGACAGGGTCTCCACACTGCTCTCCCTGCAAGGTCTTTTTTTTTTTTTATCTTAAGGTCTTCCTGTGTCACCCAGGCTGGAGTGCAGTGGCGCAATCACAGCTCACTGCAGCCTCAAACTTCTGGGGGTTCAAGTCATCCTCCCATCTCAGCCTCCCAAGTAGCTGGGACTATAGACGTGCACCACCACGCCTGGCTAATTTTGTGTGTGTGTGTGTGTGTGTGTGTGTGTGTGTGTATTTTTAGTAGAAACAGAGTTTTGCCATTTGCCCAGGCTGGTCTCGAACTCCTAGAGCTCACGTGATCCTCCCACCTTGGCCTCCCAAAGTGCTGGGATTACAGGCGTGAGCCACTGCACATGGCCAAGGTTTTTCATTACTACCTTGCCTTTCTCCCCAGCTCAGGGAAGCCATAGAAAGCTATAAATCTGCAGGACCTTAACTGGGAACTAGGAGACATAGGTTGTGGGAGAAAAAACCTTAGAGTAAGATTTGGAAATGTGACCCTCTGCAGTGTGAAGTCTATGCCACCAGGAACAGAGTGGAAGGAGTGACAAGCGCTGGGGACACTGTCGCTCGCTAATATGTTATTTTAAATATATGGGCAGGACCACGCTTCACACTGTCATCTATAATGCGTGAACAAAATTAGTTTTGTGGCCAGGCATGGTGGTTCACACTTGTAATCCCAGCACTTGTGGAGCCCAAAGTGGTGGATCACTTGAGCACAGGAGTTCAAGACCTGCCTGGGTAACATGGCAAAACTCCGTCTCTACAAAAAATACAAAAATGAACTGGACATGGTGGCACGCAACTGTAGCCCCAGCTACTTGTGGGGCTGAGGCAGGAGGATCACTTGAGCCTGGGAAGTGAGGCTGTGGTGAGCAGAGATCGCGCCACTGCACTCCAGCCTGGGTGACAGAGCTAGGCTCTGTCTCAAAAGAAAAAAAATGTTTGTTCTGTAATTTGATTGGCAAAACCTAATTCAGCATTCCATTTGCCTTCAAATAGGTGCATTTACCTCTGTGGTTATTTCAGAAGTGCTGTCTTTTGTGCATCTGTGGGCGCTCAGGACGGCGATGCAGTCTGAAGATAGATTTTACTTTATTGAACGTGTACTACCGCATTTAAAATTAAAGAGCCAAGCGAAAAGAAACCACCACTCACCGATGACAAGTGTCTGGCAAAATGGACGCGTGTGCATGCTCCTTGTGTAAGTACATTCTGTTATGAGACGTGGAAAAACAGTTTGGTAGTAAGTATCAAAACCTGTGTTGTGGGTGCTCATGCAATCCCAACACTTTGGGATGCTGAGGCAGGAGTTTGAGACCAGTATGGGCAACAGAGTGAGACCCTCTTTACAAAAAAGCCTAAAAATTAGCTAGATGTTGGCCAAGTGCGGTGGCTCATGCCTGTAATCCTAGCACTTTGGGAGGTCCAGATGGGTTAGATCATGAGGTCAGGAGATCGAGACCATCCTGGCCAACATGGTGAAACCCTGTCTCTACTAAAAAAATACAAAAATTAGGTGGGTGGTGGCGCGTGCCTGTGGTCCCAGCTGCTCAGGAGGCTGAGGTGCTAGATTCTCCTGAACCCAGAAGGCAGAGGTTGCAGTGAGCCAATCAGGCCACTGCACTTCCAGCCTGGTGACAGGGAGACACCGTCTCAAAAAAAAAGCTAGATGTCATGGCGTATACCTGTAGTTCCAGCTACTCAGGAGGCTGATGTGGGAGGATCCTTTGAGCCCAGGAGTACGAGGCTACAGTGAGCTATCATTGTACCACTGCACTCTAGCCCGGGTGACAGGGTGAGACTCTGTCTCTAAAAAACAAACAAAAAACCTTATCTCCATTGACTCAGCCATTTCCCTTCTAGGATTTATTCTAAGGAGAAAAGTGAAGAGTTGCTGAGTACAGCCCACTTGCACTGTCAAAAATCGTACAGAAAACACATGTCCAGCATAAGAGGACTGGTTAAGTAAGTACCGAGACATCCATGAAATGTAACGATACATGGCCCCACAAATCATGCTGTGCAATGTGTGTTGGATAGACTGCTCAATGTAAAAAGTCACTTAAAAGGCATTGTATCATGTGATCTCAATTTTACAAGGAAAGGATATATTGTATATGCTTGGAGGAAAAGAATCACCAAAACATTTTACACTGACCATCTCTGTGTGGTGAGAGAGGGACTGATCTTTAATTTTTCTCCTTTGTGCTTTCCCGAATATCCTACCATAAACACACGTTATGTTCGTTATCAGAGAAAAAGAAGCAATGGGATTGATGAGAAACTTCGCCAGGGAGGTTAGCGGAATTCTTATGAAGACTGTAATTTAGACAGGATATTGGACTGTTACATCATATTAGACTGTACGGTTCTGCAGTCCCGAGGGGATGGGAGGGGAACTTCTGTTTATGATCAGATGATCTTGGGGGAGTGCAGAGAAAGGAAAACCAGGGTCAGCTGAGCCCAGGGAATTTTCGAAAGAGCATCATTTATGATGATGACATCTTGGAAAGAAGATGTAAGAAGCGTACTGGATATGTTTTGATTTAGAAGTCACCATAAATTAGAGAGCAACAGTACACCTGGACAGCCCCTAACATCACTCTGAATCCTGGTAGCGTTCATTACATCTCTATCCATGCAAGATTAAGCGGTGATACCAATCCTAACTGCACCTCTGCTGCCTGTCATATGTCTTGCGCATTCAAAAAAGAGAAAGAAAAACAAGAAGGAACTACCTGTATCCTGGTCGAAGATTCCGTGAGACGCAGTCCTACACCCCCAAGTATCTCCAGACAGAAGCCATGGCAAGGATGGTGGAGCTTGTCCCCATCAAGATGGTTCCATTAATACCACTTCTTCTGTCGGTCACGCCCATCCACGTGTGTGTGTACCTGTGTGCCAGCTACAGTCCACCTGTGTGCATGTGTGTGTGCTGGCCACGGTCCAGAATGTGTGGGTGTTGCTTTGGCACCGGTCTGGGAATCCCAGGATGGGGCAGCGGTGGGGACCACTGCCTTCTTCCCTGTACCTTTAGAAACAGCTGTTTCCTCTTTTCATGCTGTGGCGTGTTCAATCCTCAGAATCATGAGTGTTGTTTAGGGGGACAAGTAATTATGTTACTCCTTCCCCACCCAAACTCCTCTTAGTATTTCTCACCAATGTGCCACTGGTATTAAAGTGTGGGATTGTTGCATGACATTGCCCCAACACTGAAGCCCTTTTAGGTTCCCTGGCCCTCCTGATGAACACAGTGGGACTCTTTCTGATCCTGTGATGACCCCAAATGCCCCTACCACTCTTTCAAAACCATGCAGGAGCCATGTTGAAATGACAGGTGTGGTACTCAAATTGAATTGGTTTCGCTTGAAGAGCCTTCAGACCCAACTTCTCTCCCAATCTGTGACCGCTCCTCCAGGTGCCCGAGAGTGACTGAGCATCACACATTTGTATGACAGCTTTCCTATTGGTGACTCGTAGCTTTGAAATACTTCATCCTTCCGACAATCTGTATCTGTCGATATCTGGAACGTGTGGCTTTGACCAATTTTGGGATGCCATAAATCTTAGAATATGAGAGGATGAATCAAGTCCCCAGTATTTTAAATTATTCATTCATTCGTTCGTTCATCAGTCAGAATTTGTTAAGGACACACTGTGTTAGGCACTGGGGCTCAACAGTGAGCAGAGAAATAAGTCAAGCAATCACATTAATAATATGTCATTGCAAACTGGGATGTGTGTTCTGAGGAAGGAAAAGAATAGATTAGAGGTGAGTTTGTTATAAAGGAACTGCCCAGACTGAGCAGTCAGAGATGGTTTTTCACCAAGTGATGTTTGAGTAAGGTCTCAAGGCCAAGCAGGGGCTGGCAAGCCGAAGGGGAGGTTATGGGGGCATTTGATCATTCTAGATGGAAGACAGAGCGTGCGCGATGGCCTGTCTGCAAGGGCTGCTGGGCCGTGGGAGGCACTGAAAGGAGCTTGTGCTGTGGAGCACAGAGAACCAGGGGCTTTGAATGAGGGCCTTATGGGCTTCATGGGGAATCGGGTTTTTTAAAAAGAGCAATGGGGAGCCCGTGGTGGGCTTTAAACGGAGGTGCTAGGGCCAGACATGCATTTTGGAAAGATGATTTTAAATGCATTGTGGGGATTATCTTGGAAGAGAATCTGACTAGACCCAAAGAGGAAACTTCCACCCTTGTCAGGGCAAGAGATGAACACAGTCTGGACTAAGGGGGTGGCAGTGGAGGCGGTGAACCATGGGCAGACTTAAGAGATCTCAAGGAGGTGAAATGGTTGGTGCTTGGAGATGCGTCGGTTTGGGTGATGAGAATAAAATAAATGATGAGGACGATTTTCAGTTTTCTTGCTTGGGCGACTTCTAGGATGGAGGTTGATGCCATGCGCTCAACAGGACCACAGAAGAGATCGATCACATGGCGCTGGCCGGGAGGGCTGGGAGGAAATCATGAGTCCACCTTTGGGCAATCTGGCCTTCAGGTGTCTTTGAGACCATTTAAGGAGAAGTCAAACAGGGACTTACCTTGGTGGAGGGAGGGGCAGGAACAGGGAGGAGATGAGAGAACGTAACGGCCATGGTGGACTTGCAGGTCTCTGTGAACCTTGATTTTCTGTCCTGTTGTCCTTTTCTGGATGGTTCTGCTAGATGGTGGGGTGGCTCTCCAGTGTGATAAGCAGCAAGTGAGGCTCAAGTCTCACGGGCAGGAGGAGAACGAGAACTAAAACTCTTCTTTAAAGATTGTGTCCAAAGTAAGATTAAAAGTATAATTGTCCCTCCACATCCACGGGGGGCTGCTTCCAGGACCTTCACAGATACCAAATTGCTTAAATGCTCACATCTCTGATAAAATGGTGTCCTATTTGCACACAACCTGTTCACGTCCTCTGTAAACTTTCAATCATCTCTAGATTACTTATGATACCTCATACAATGTAAATGCTGTGTAGATCACTGCTGTGCTATATGGTTTAGGGAATAATGACAAGAAAAAAGAAGTCTGTGCATGTTCAGTATGACACAAATATCCATTTTTTCCCAGAACATTTTCAAGCCACGGTTGATTGTATCCACAGATACAGAACCCTGAAAGCTGACTGTCATATGTCCTTTGGAAACCTGAAATAATGGCATCACCTGCTGACAATCTGGGGCCTTTCCATGAGCCAGCAATACTGACAAATTAGAGATTTAAATTTTTTTTTTAATATTTGGAAGCATTCTGACTCATTAAGACTCTCTGACATGACCTAATGGTCTGGCTTGTTGGGAAAGATAGCCTGGCCTTTCCTAATACGAGGTGAAGGCCTGTCTAGCTCCAAAGGAAGGCTCTTGGATGCTCCCTGATCACCTTTTGGCCCCTGCTTGGGCCATTCATTAATGAGATTGCACTGAGGAAGGAAAAGAATAGATTAGAGGAAATATCACATCTGTTTCCCTCACTTTCTGGGAGCCACTTCCTGGTCACTTTGAAGTTTAGGTGGTGGGGTATTTTCCAGCACCAATTATCTGATTCTCTAAACACCAATTGAGTGTTCAAAAATTTAATTCAGTTCCTGTGTTAGTTTGCTAAGGTTGATGGCCTCCAGTACCACACAGAAGCCCGCAAAAGACATAATCTTGTTCTTTTTTTTAGGGCTGCATAGTATTCCATAGTGCATATGCACCACATTTTCTTTATTCAGTCTATAACTGATGGGCATTTGGGTTGATTCTATGTCTTTGTTATTGTAAATAGTGCTGCAATGAACTTATTCGTGCACGTGGCAAACTAACACCGAATACCACATGTTCTCGCTTATATTCGGAGCTAATAATGAGAACATACAGAGGTATAGAAGGGAATAACACACAGTGGGGTCTATTGGAGGGTGGAGGAGGGAGCAGGAAAAATAACTAATGGCTACTAGGCTTAATGCCTGGATGATGAAATAATCTGTACAACCAACCTCCGGGACACACATTTATCTGTGTAGCAAAGCTGCATACCTGCACAGGTGTCCCTGAACTTAAAAGTTTTAAAACATTTAATTCAATTCTGACACTAACCATCGGGGATGAGCACAGACCACACAGGTTTTAGGCCTCAGTCCCACAAAACTGCACTTGGATCTGATGGGATTGCAAGTCCTGGACTTCTAGTGTTGAACTACCGGTTATAAACTGGGGGGTCCCAGGATGGTGGGTGGAGGGCAGGCAGGATGAGGTCCTTAACGGTCCTGAACAAAGCAGCTTCTGTTCCCGTGGAACTAGGGTTCAGGAGCCTCCTGGCACAAGAATGTGCTCACCAACCCAGGGACTCTCTGAGCCCCATCATTTAGGAGTTTTATGGGGTTTTGTTACACAAGCACAATGGATTATTAACTCAACCTGCAGCTCCTCTCCTCTCCCCAGAGCTTGGTTGGGGGGAGGGTAGCGGGGTGAAAGTTCCAGGTTTCTAAACAGTGTTTGGTCTTTCTGCAACCAGACCCCATCCTGAAGCCATCTGGGGAGTTGCCTCATTAGAACAGAAGTTGCTTCCTCTCACCCCCAGCCCTCAGGAAATTCCAAGGTTTTTAGGAGTTCCGTGTCAGGAACTGAGAAAGACTGAATATATATTATTGGTTTTTTTTTTTTTTTTTTTTTTTTTTTTTTTTTGAGATAAAGTCTTGCTCTGTTGCCCAGGCTGGAGTGCAATCTCAGCTAACTATAACCTCAGCCTCCCAGGCTCAAGGGATTCTCCCACCTCAGCCTCCCGAGTAGCTGGCACCACAGGTGTGCACAACCACACCCAGCTAATTTTGCTGATTTTTCATGGGCTCACCATGTTGCTCTGGATTGTTTTGAATTCCCGGGCTCAAGTGATTCATCCACCTTGGCTTCCCAGAGTGCTGGGATTACAGGCCTGAGCCACTGTGCCTGGCCTCTTTCTCATTACGGCACAGGTGGCCGGTCTGCTCTGGAGGTTCCCCCTGGGTAGGGCGCACCCATGGGAATCCTAGCAGTGATTTGCAGCCATACTCGGCAGCAGCTCTCTCTTGTCCTCAACGGAGCAGCACCTTCTGGCCAGCGCCCTGGCCTGCAGCAGCTGATCCTGTCCCTGTTCAGGGACTTAGCTTCCCCAGACTCTGTCCACAGCCATCGGCTGGTCAGAGAGTCCTGAATCTGGACAGCTCAGGACTTGCGTAGGGAGAGTGTAGGGGGAGGCAGGGGCCATATTCGTGCCGCATGGTCACATCTCTGGTCAACAGCTGTCTAACAGGAGTAGGAATGCTTCCGTTCCAGGAATAAGGGCGCTGCTCACGGTTCATCGAGCATCTGCTCAGAGCCAAACACTGGCACACACACGTAATCCTCAAGCCCTGGGGGGCGGCATGAGATCTCCCAGGCTGTAGGTGAGTCACTGGAGACCCTGGAGGTTTGAACACCTGCTCAAGGTCACAGAGTGATTAAGAGGCAGAGTCGGGATTCAAACCCGCGTCTGTCTGTTGGGAGCCAACGTCTGTGTCCTTTCTTGGTGCCTCCGTATTCACGTGATGGGGACAGAAACCACACCCAAGAGCTGATGATCCCTGGAGGTCAGCCAGACCCACGCAGCCGTGGTTGACTTACCCCATGAACTAAGTCAGGAGATGATAGCCCAGAAATCCCCAGGCGGTTTCACTCGCTGTGCGGGCGATCTGGGGGGCAGTCTGCAGCCTCCACAGATCAGACAAGACGCAGGGGATTTCCTCTGATTTGCTAGTTCTCCTGGTGTCTATGGGACCCTGTGTGGAGATGTATGGGTCTTCAGTGATGCAAAATTTCCAGCCAGGAGAGCACTGTATGTGAGAGACATGGCCAATCAGGACAGCTGGGGAGGCCTCCAGGTGAGAACCTGGTAGGTAGCCCACCAGCTGGTGTAGACAGGAGGGCTGGAAGTCCACCAGCCCTACTGTCCAATATCAAACACTTAACCTCAAGTCCCCTTGGCTCCCAAGGAGAAGGGTGGGCTGCCCAGTTCTCTCCTGTGTCTGCTTCTCAGGCTGCCCTTAATAGCATCGAACTCATTTCTTCAGCAGAAGAGACTGGTGAAGGGGAGGAACACAAACTGTCCCCCTGGGACAGCTCTGCTCCTTTTATTCAAATCCACAAAAGGGCTGGGAGCGGTGGCTCACGCCTGTAATCCCAGCACTTTGGGAGGCCAAGGCGGGTGGATCACTTGAGGTCAGGAGTTCAAGACCAGCCTGGCCAATATGGTGAAACCCTGTCTACTAAAAATACAAAAATTAGCTGGACACGGTGGCATACACCTGTAGCCTTAGCTACTCAGGAAGGTGTGGCAGGAGAATTGCTTGAACCTGGGAGGCGGAGGTTGCAGTGAGCCAAGACTGTGCCACTGCTCTCCAACCTGGATGACAGAGTGAGACTCCATCTCAAAAAAAAAAAAAAAAAAAAAAAATCCACAAGCGGCTCAACATTTGCTTAGATCTCAGCACCTCTGCAAAGCCTTCCTCAGCGCTCTGAACCCTCAGACCTCCCTCCCTTCTCTGAACCCTAACACTTCCTAGCTGCACCATTATCTGTTTTAGACACAAGGTGTTTAAGCAACCTCTCAGGGAGAAAAAAAATAAATCACCCGACGAGCATCCAACTTTAAAGTCCCTCCATCCCTCAAGTTCCTGTTTGACCTCTGTGGGAGGCTTCACATGCATTTCCACATCTTGGGAAATCATGTGTGCATGTCGTTCTGTGCTCTCCTTCTAGAAACCTGTATTTTGGAGGCATATTTCCATGTATGGACATCAGCTCCATGCCCGTTCCCAGCAGGCTCTGCAGTGGTCCTCCGTGCGCGTCTGGGGTTTGCTTAGTCATTACAGGAGTGCTGGGTACTTGGGCTGCTTCCAGCATGTGGCTATTATAAATAGCTGTGCTGCCTCCGTGGCTTTTGCATTGAATCACCCACTGCTAAGCTGTTTAACTGTTTCCTGCGGAGAGCGCTAGCTCAGTGAAGGTGGGGATGTGGTTTAACCTTTTGTATCCCCCTCACTGCCCACAGGAGTGCTGGGCTCCGAGAGGGGCTTTATAACAAACACAGTTAGCAATGGGCTGCACTCTTGCCATGTGCCAGATGCCGGGGTAAAGTGCCCCCCAACATATCATCTCATTTAATCCACATAGCAGCCCCGTGGTGCCACCGTGATTCTCATTTTATCAAGGAGAAAACGAGTTTATTGTGATCAGATGCTTTTCCCAGAGCTGCAGAGTCAGTAGAAGGTGGTGGGTGGAGCTGGCTAGGCCGCTGACTCCACACGCCCCTGCTCACCCTGTCTCAGGGAATGTCGCTGGGTCAGGCAGGTGGCTCCTGCAGCTCTTCCAGTGCACTCCTGACTGGTCCCAGGCTGAGGCTGGGCAGTCTTTTAAATGTATTTATATATTATTATTATTGTTATTTTTTGAAACGGAGTCTTGCTCCGTTGCTTAGGCTGAAGTGCAGTGGCGCGATCTTGGCTCACCGCAGCCTCCGCCTCCTAGATTCAAGCAATTCTCCTGCCTCAGCCTCCTGAGTAGCTGAGACTACAAGCAGGTGCCACTATGCCTGGTTAATTTTTGTATTTTTAATAGAGATGGGGTTTCACTATGTTGGCCAGGCTGATCTTGCATTCTGACCTCATGATCCGCCTGCCTTGGTCTTCCAAAGTGCTGGGATTACAGGTGTGAGCCACCACATCGGCCTTATTTATTTATTTACTTATTTATTGGCAGGATCTCACTCTGTCATCCAGGATAGAGTACAGTGGTGCAATCTTAGCTCCCTGCAGCCTCAACCTCCTGGGCTCAGGTGATCCTCCCACCTCAGCCTCCTGAGGAGCTGGGACTGCAGGTGTGCACCACTACACTTGGCTAAGTTTTAAGTAATTCATTGTACTCATGGCACTCTTTGCACTTCAGATATTTTAGAGGAAGGGGCCTGAGGATGCGCCCTCTGCCTAGGAGGCTTTAAGGGCCAGCGTCACATGGCCCTGTGGTGAAAGACAGCTGGCAGGGTGACAGCCTGCTAGGAAGAAAGGATGTAGCCCTGCCCCCTTTGCTTCTGAAACTCCTGCTGAGAGAGTTGGCTGCACGGGCCTAGTGGGGCTTGGGCAGCTGCCGTGGCTGAATCAGTCCTCTGTTGTCACCTGCTCAGTGCCGTGAAGTGGAAAAGCAGTCTCTGGCTTCCTCGTTCCTCCAACAAGCCCATCCTAATCACCCTCATCATGCTCTTTCCACACCCTGAGAAAAAATGGCCTCACAGCAGACGCTTGAAGACATCAGGACAGGAAAAGTCTTTCAGATGGCATCTGATTTGGC
Organism: Saimiri boliviensis; assembly: GCF_048565385.1. Classification (NCBI taxonomy): domain Eukaryota; kingdom Metazoa; phylum Chordata; class Mammalia; order Primates; family Cebidae; genus Saimiri; species Saimiri boliviensis. The sequence goes on along the minus strand of NC_133456.1, from coordinate 122,972,205 downwards.
CACGTGCCTGAAGACAGGTGAAAGTTAGTGGCCCCACTTCACAGGTGAGGCCACTGAGGTTCAGAGAAGTCAATTAATGGTGCAATCACGTTCACACATCCCAGCAGCGACCAAACATGTAACATTCATACACTGTGCAAGAGGAACCTACTGATTATCAAATGTCTTTTATTTGATTGTGATTCTTACTTTTTCTTTGAGACTGAGTCTCACTCTGTCACCCAGGCTGGAGTGCAGTGGTGTGATTATAACTCACTGCTGCCCTGAACTCCGGGGCTTAAGCGATCCTCCCACCTTGGCCTCCTGAGTAGCTGGGACCACAGGCATGCAACACTACACCCAACTAATTTTTGCAGGGATGGAGGAGAGGTCTCACTATGTTGCCTAGGTTGGTCTTGAACTCCTGGCCTCAATGATTCTCCTACCTGGGCCTCCCAAAGGGCTGAGATTACAGGCATCAGCCACCATGCCTTGCCCCAAATGTCTTTTGGTTTTCTTTTTCTTTTTTAAGGGAGAGTCTCCCTCTGTTGCCTAGGCTGGAGTGCAGTGGCGTGATTTTGGTTCACTGCAACGTCCGCCTCCTGGGTTTAAGCAATTCTCATGCCTCAGCCTTCCAAGTCCCTGAGACTACAGGCGTGCACCATGACACCTGGCTAACTTCTGTATTTTTAGTAGAGACAGGGTTTCCCCATATTGGCCAGGCTGGTATCAAATTTCTGGCCTCAAGTGGTCAGCCCGCCTAAGCCTCCCAAAGTGTTGGAATTACAGGTATGAGCTACTGTGCCCAGCCCTAAATGTCTTTTTATAAATAGCATAATTTTTCTAATTAAAAAAGTAGTACATTCCCATTTTAGAAACTATGGGAAGAATACAAAGACAGAAAAATAAAAACTGTAATAACTATGTGTGTTTTATTGTATATCATGCCAAAGTTTTCTTAAATATTTCCTTAGCTGGTCAATTCCAGTTTTCTGTTATTAGAAGTAATGGTGGGATTTGAGAGTAAAGCTTTTTCTGTATTTTGTGAGCTTCCATCATCTAGATTTTCCAGAAGTGGAAATACCAAGGCAAATGACATAAACATTTCCAGTTCTCATGGAGGGTGCTGTCCAGTTGCTTTTCAGAGGAGTCAAAGCCTTCTATACCCCTACTAACACTGCCTGTTCACCCCACCTTCTGCAATTTGAGCGCAAAATAGCTGAGTGTGGTGGTGCGCACCTGTGGTCCCAGCTACTCGAGAGGCTGAGGTGAGAGGATCGCTTGAGCCCAGGAGATGGAAGCTTCAGTAAGCCAAGATTGTACCGTGGCACTCGATCCTGGGTGACAGAGCAAGATCCTGTCTCAAACAACAACAACAAAACACATAAAGAATTGAAAAAGACTGCCCAGGGTGGGGTTTGCATGACAGACCACAAAACACTGTTATCAGAAGTGTGTTTACAAGCGTCTCTTAATTACTAGACAAAATGCTTATAACATTAAGTGAGAAAAGTAAGCTACAGAAATTTTTATGTAAATGAACAAAATTATGTGAAAAGTATATGCATGAAGAAGATTATATAATATACCCAAGTGTTGACATTAGGTTCTCTGCAGGTGATGAAATTAATGAAAAAAGTCTGTCAACATCTTCCGTCATGATTTCCTCTATGACGTCTATCTTTGTTAATCACTTACTTGTTAATAGCTAATGTATAGAGTATTTCCTCCACACGAGACTCTGCTAAGCACCCTACACATGTTAGCTCATCTAATGTTCCCAGCATTCCTGGGCTGGTCTTATTATTGCCTTTCTCTGCAGGCAAGAATCCTGAAAAACACAGAGAGGTGAAATGTGTTGCCCAAAGCTCGTAGCTCATAAGTGGTGAGAATTCAAAATTAGAGTCTGAGGCTGGGCATGGTGGCTCATGCCTGTAATCCCAGCTCTTTGAGAGGCCAAGGTGGGTGGATCACCTGAGGTTGGGAGTTCAAGACCAGCCTAACCAACATGGAGAAACCCCGTCTCTGCTAAAAGATACAAAAAATTAGCTGTGAGTGGTGGTGGGTGCCTGTAATCCCAGCTACTTGGGAGGCTGAGACAAGAGAATCACTTGAACCTGGAAGGCAGAGGTTTTGGTGAGCTGAGATCATGCCACTGCACTCCAGCCTGGGCAACAAGAGTGAAACTTCATCTCAAAAAAAAAAAAAAAAAAAAAAAATTAGAGTCTGACTCCTGTACCTGGGTTCCCACCACCTGTCCTGAATGCCAGGGGTCAGCTTGGGGGCAGGCCTGGGCCACTCTTCCTGAGGTGATCATCATTCCTGGTTCTGGGTGAGGAACCCATGAGGAATTTCCCGCTTGGCTGCACGACAAAGAACTCGAGGGGTAAACCTGCCAGGGCCGAACCAGCGAAAGCAGCATGCAACCTTCTTCTCTGCCAAATACATCCATCTCCACAAAGGGTTGAACCCTGTGGTTGGCCGAGCTCCCTGTGGGAGATTAAGAGAGAAGAAAAGATCGTTCTTTCCCTCAAAAGCTTACCAACTAGTTGCGGTGTGGCAGTAAATACACAGATGACTGTTCTCTAAAGTGGAATACAGGAAGGGCCATAGCAGAGGTGGGATTTGAGGGCCTTGGGCACTCAGAGCAGGACGTGACAACTGGAGGGTTCCATGGAGGAGGCACAAGTTAACCTCCCCAAAGGGTGAGGAGATGGCATGAGGGGACCCCAGGTAGAGGGCCTGGGGCAGCCCAAAGGATGGAAGGTGTTGGAGGAGCCGTGGGACATTCTGGTGGGAATGAGGAAGGTAGATCTGAAGGGCGGAGTTTGCCAACCTCAGGGTCTGCCCTTGGTGTGGGCTGCAGGACTGGAGGCTGTGCCCACTGTTCAGCAGGGGATGATGACAGAAGCCTGTGGGGATGGAGGGGGACCTTGACTTCAGGTGAGCAGTGAACAGGCTTGAACAAGGGAGATGGAGGTGACAATGGGAGCCAAAGGACAGATTCGTGTTTACAGAGGTGGAGTTTACACTACTAGATGACAGAGTGATGGAATTGTTCCTGGTGGGTGGACTCCCTACCTCCTCTTTCCATGGCCCCCAGGTCAGCCAGGTGCAGGGTCACTGGCTTGACTTCTGTTAAGTGTCCCGAGGTCATCGGTTCCCTCCAGCTCCACGGGCACCAGCCCATCGTGGCTTGTCTGCTTCACCGCATTCACCCGGCTTCCCTCACAGCCACCCTAACATCTTTCCCTCACTGTGGCCAGAATCAGGGGAATCTTGTGATTTGTCATCCGAACAAAGACACTTTTGTAGGTGGAAGGAGATGTGGGAGATAGTGACAGCAGGCAGAAGACATAAACCAGGACTGTCCTGAGCAAACCTGGACACATGGACTCCCTAGCCAGAGGGATCATCCACAAACTAAAGCTTGGGAGTTATCGCTCCTGTCCTTACAAGAAGAAAGAGCTGAGCTGAGCAAACAGAAAATCAATGACATTTTGGAAGAACCCAATCGAGTTTGCAGGGCAAACTACCATCCTGAAATCCTGAGAGACAGATAAATCCCGAGTCAGAGCCAAGATCTACTGACCTAGAATAGAAACCACTGGACTCATAAACTGGTAGAAACACTTAAGTGATCATCTTAATGAATCCTGGAGGCTTAGTGTGGACCAGTGTGAGAACAACAAAATCCTGGGGGCTGCAGTGTTGAAGGGGCCCTCACACTTTTTTGGGCTTTACCTAGAGGAACCGTATCAAGTTCTCATAGTAAAGATCCAAGATGGCCTCTTGAATGGAAGAGTAATTCCTGTGAAACATACCTAGAGTATTCTCCAGAACAAAGGCCTACCCTTCAAAGAAAAGGCTTCACTAGAGCTTTGTTCCCAAGCCGAGGGGAAAGGACGTCTCCCTCACCCACACTGTTCTGGCTTCCTTGCCTTACCTAAGGTGGGTGGAGGTATATACAAGAAGAAATACCTGGGGGTCACAGGCAAGGGTCACAGGCTCACTAAAAGCCTGAGATTTAATTGGAAGATGATAGAACTCTCCCCACTCTTCTACATATTACCACCAAACCAAGAATAGTCCATTGCAGCTGAAAGAGCTTTGAGACAGAGACTCTCTTTGAGGAGGAATATGTAGGGAAGCCTGAGGTCAACACACAAACAAGGACATTAGAGGAATTAAGAGCCTCTGGCACATTTAGTTACAGAAAACACTAAACAAAAAGACCAACTTCTAATCAGATTCTCATAAATCCTTACATAAAAGGTTCTATTTACCTCAGCTCCCATTACCTAATACAGCTTGTCCAGCTTTCAACAAAAACATACAGATTCCACCAAAATCAAGAAAAAAGTCACAAGAGACAAAGCAGTGATCTAAACCAGACTCAGCTATAACACAGATGTAAAAAATTAGCAGGCAAGGCACCTGAAGTAACTATGATTCATGTGTTAAGGTCTCTAATGGAAAAAGTAGATAACATGCAAGAATACATGGCTAATGTAAGCAGAGGGATGGAAAACAGAGAGAAAAATGAAAAGGAAATGCTAGAAATTAAAAAAAAAAAACCTAACAAATGAAAACTGTGATGGTTCATCAGTAGAATCAATATGGCTGAGGAAAGAATCAGTGAGCTTAAGAATGTTGAAAGAAACGTCTCAAACTGAAATATTGCAACAACAATAATAAAGAAACAACAAAAAACGTAGTGTCCAAGAACTGTGGGGCAATTACAAAAGCTGTAACATACACATAATTGGAATACCAGAAAGAGAAGAGAAAGAGAATGGAGCAGAACAAATACATGAAATAATAATGGCACAAGGCCTTCTATGCTAAATCACAGATCCAGAAAGTTCAGTGAAATTAAATTAGCTACCTTTGTGTTTGTTGCCTAATTCTAGCTTTAGTATCCTTTAGTCAATTTTCCACCCTTCGGCTTGAGTGATTTTTGTCAACAAAATATCAATCTTATTTTCTCATTTCAGACACTTCAATGGCTCCTTCTTGCTTAAAGGATAAAAATTCAAATTCCTTAGCATGGCAGAGAGATAGTTCACTATTTAATCCACTGTCCTGGCCAGTCTCAATGCCTGCCTCAGTCTCAAGGCTGGTTCCTCCCTGCTCTCAGCTGTTTGGAATTATTAGCAGTTCTGTGGAGAGGCCATCAAAAACCTTTGGAATCTGTGAGGCGCAGTGGCTCAGGCCTGTGATTCCATTGCTTTGAGAGGCTGAGGAAGGAGGACGGCTTGAGCTCACAAGTTCAAGACCAATGTGGGCAACATAGCAGGACTCTGTCTCTACAAATAATAATAATAAAATAGGCTGGGCATGATGGCTTATACCAATAATCCCAGCACTTTGGGAGGTTGAGGTGGGAGAATCAGTTGAGTCCAGAAGTTTGAGACCAGCCTGGGCAACACAGCAAGATCCCGTATCAACCAAAAAATTAAAAATAACTTAAAAAGAATTTCGAGCATGGTGTTACATGTATGGCTGTGGCCCCAGACTTTGGGAGACTGAGGTAAAAGAGTAGTTTGAGCCTGAGAAGTCAAGACTGAAGTCAGCCGTGATTACACCACTGCAATCCAGCCTGGGCAACAGAGGGAGACTGTCTTAAAAATAATAATAATAATTTTAAAGTGAGCTGGGAATGGTGGTGCATGCCTGTAGTCCCAGCTACTCAGGGGGCTGAGGCAGGAACATCACTGGAGCCTGGGAATTTGAGGCTGCAGTAAGCCATAATTTCATCACACTTGGGTAACAGAGCAAGACCCTGTCTCAAACAAACAAAACGAAACACCTTAATGCTGTCTTCTCCTGCTTTCTTCTGCTCACTTTTCCCCTTACCTCCCTCCCTGCACCTGGCGAACTCATAACCTTTGAGGCTTATGTTAAGCATCATTTCCTGTGGGATGCCTTCGTACCCTCCCACCTGAAGTCTGCGTTCAGTGCCCCTTTTATGGAATATAAATAAATAAGTATTGTATGACAGATTTGTCACACAATATTTTAACTGGCTATTTATTTATATCCCTCCCCTGATAGAATGTAACTCCCCAAGAGAAGTGTTAATTACCTAAAACTTGGAAGCGAGGCATAAAGATGATTACATGCCTATCCCTGTGCGTTATCCAGCACGCCCGCCTGCAGGTATCTGGCTCTCTAGGAAATATTGTCTTATCTGATTTACAGTTTATTGATCAGGCCTAGACTCTTAAAGTTCCATGTTAACTTATAGAAAACTGATAAACTACAGATGATTTTCATCCAGTAGAGGTGTAAAGGATTTCTGGCAAGTAGAAAATGACTGTGTGTGTTACAGTTTTATTACCTTGTAGGATGTTAATTAATTTTGAATGTCATTTTAAAATTGTATTCCATAACTCCTTTGTCTACTCTCTCCCTCTGTATACATAAGTATCTATGTGTCTGTGTATGTGTATATTTTTCCCTGGCTTCTTCAGAACTGTTACTATTCTGTCTGCCGTTATCGATTTAATGATTTCAACAAGTCATCGGCACATGCCAGGGCAGCTGAGGAAGTGTGATTGCTCAGCAAACTTTTTTTTTTTTTTGAGATGGAGACTTGCCCTGTCACCCAGGCTGGAGTGCAATGGTGCGATCTTGGCTCACTGCAACCTTCACCTCCTGGGTTCAAGTGATTCTCCTACCTCGGCCTCCCAAGTAGCTGGGATTACAGGCATGTGCCACCATGCCTGTATCTTTAGTAGAGACAGGGTTTCAACATGTTGGCCAGGCTGGTCTCGAACTCCTGACCTCGTAATTCTCTTGCCTTGGCCTCCCAAAGTCCTGGGATTACAGGTGGGAGCCACCTCACCTGGCCTGCTCAGCAAATTTTAAGCGAGAGCCTGTCTCAAGAAGTGTGGTCCAGTCAGCAGCTTCCAGGTGGAATGCCTTCTGGATTCACTACACCAGGGGTTCCCAACTCCCAGGCCATAGACTGACACAGGTGCATGCCCTCTTAGGACCTGCGCCACACAGCAGGAGGCGCGTGGCTGGCCCGTCAACAAGCAGCACCCCCTGACTCCGCCTCCTGTCACATCCGCGGCAGCATTAGCTTGTCATAGGAGCACGAACCCATTGTGAACTGCACATGAGAAGGATCTAGGTTGCACATTCCTTATGAGAATCTAAGGCCTGATGATCTGAGATGAAACAGTTTCCTCCTGAAACCACCCCCTACCCTCTCCCCGTCCGCGGACAAATTGTCTTCCACAAAACCAGTCCCAGGTGCCAAAAAGGTTGGGGATCACCACAGTACACCTTTAGTGCCAAGGACAGGCCCAGCCAGTGGCAGTCAGGGGGTCCTAGGCCTGACCATTTCTGACCACTTTCTTGAAGGGATAACTGCTGCCCTGGGGCTTCCATGGGGCTGATGAGACCTTCTCAGAGCTGCCCCTCACTCAGAGGCCCTTTCCTGCCCATTCTCCCTCCTTCCCCGTCTCCCTTCCTAGGGGCCAGCCCGGCAGCACCCTCCCAAGGCCCTCCCTGCCTTCTCCTGCTGCTTCTGTTCTCATCCCCAACAAATGTTCCTCCCAGTCAATGTCTTGCACGTCTAACTCCATCTTGGTGCCTGCTTCTTGAGGACCCCAAGTGACATGCACTTCCCATCTATCCATATGAAGGTTTTTTTTTTTTTCACTTTTTGAAAATTATGCTTTGCCAGAAAGTCAAAGATAGTTGTCTCTACCAATTCAGCCTGCATATCTAGTATAGCATTTAAATTAATATTTGCAGAATGAATGAATAAGAAAAAACCTGTTTTGCTTTCAGAGGCCATGTGCACAACAGAACCCACAGTCTTGGGTGGAGTGGAGCCAGGAGCTGAAGACAAACCCGGCCATGTTGCTGATTGTGCTTCGAAGCAACTGGAAAGGCCTGGAAATCCCCTTACGTGCTGAGTTGCCTGGGTGTCTTGCTCTTGAAAGTGTCCGTGTCTCCTACATGACTTAGCTTCTTCTCACTGAGTCCCTACCAGGGCAGAAAAGGGGCAGGCCCATGACAGAACATGAAGAAACTGCCCTAGGCAGAAGGGGTTCTGTGGCCTGCCAGGGCTGAGAGGCAGCCCGGGCTGGGGGTAAGGTCCGAGCACTGTGGTCTGACCCCCTGGACGCTGCCTCTGGGGCCCTGCGGCTGAGTTACCTCCCAGGCCAGGTGTGGGTGGAGGAGGGAAGTCGTGGCCCCAGCCACGGGCTGAATGGGAAGGGACACGGTTTCTTCAGGGCCTTGGAAAATAGGGCAGGAACCGGTATGCTAATTCAGAAATTCTCCCACAGCCTTGGCAGGTACAAAAATCTCTGAAAAACAGTATTTAAAATTATATTTCCAACCATGCCATTTTCTCTGCTTGGTAATTCAGGAAGTTGAATAGATGATTATGAATCATCCTCAAATGTGGCTAATTAAATATTTGATAAATAGAATTTAGCGCTTTTCATCTGCAGAGAGCTTTCCTGACATTAATTGAGCCAAAGAAAGGTATCACCTTCATTCTATAGATGGCGAAACTGGCAAAGGGAAGAGGTTTAAAGAAGCCAGCAAAATTCAAAAAGAAAATAAAAATGCGTGTGCATGCAGGCAGAGGGCAGGCGGAGCGGAGCCCAGCCTAAGAGGAACTGTGGTCCCCAGAATCCCCCCTTGGGTAAGGACATGTCACTGGGCAATTGATCACTGCTCGCATCAGGGCAGTGGGAAGGTTCCCAGGTCAGTCCGTTGTAGAGTTCAGGTTCCCTGAGCGGATGGAGCTGGAGTTGGCGCCTGGGGTGTTTGGGGGAAGTTGGGGGAAGGTCTCGGCCCGGTACCCCGGTACCGTTCCCCGTCCGGTGCCTGTGAGCGGAGGCTTCCCCTGCAGATCCTGACTGCCAGGCTGGAAGCGGCGCTGGAGTTGGAGCCGTGGCTGCTGCGGTGAGCGGCAGCGCCCCCTGCTGACCGCAGCCTTCCCTCGCGCGGCTGCCCCGCAGCAGGTGCAAAGGTGTCTCCATCGTGGCTTCCTATTTCCTTCCCTGGCCAGGCCCCGAATTTCCTTTCCTGGCTTCTCCAGCTGGAGGGAGGCAGCTGGCAGGTTATGTCAAACATGATAGAAATCTGTTGGAGAGACGTTCGGATATACAGCAAGCATCTCCCCCAAACCTATCAGCCATGGATAAAATTCGTGTTAAAGAGGAAAGTTCTTCCCAGGCAGGCCTCGCTGCTCAGCTTCCACTGGAATGGGGCTCTGGCCAGCGCTGGGAGGATGAGGAAGAGGTGAAGGTCCGCGGCCCTCCTCGGTAAAGGGCACAGCGGGTGCCTCTCGAGGCTGCCTGCGAGGAGGTGAAGAAATCACGCAGAGAAAGCAGCCGGTTTGGGCGCAGCCTGAGATTGCTCTCCTGCCTTTCCCTAAAGTCCCTCCTAAAGAAGAAGGTACTCTCGGGCCTCAGTTTACCTCCATTATTCGACAATCATCAGGTACAGGGGAATGCGGGCAGCCACATCCGGGTGCCCTCCTTACGGAGCCTCGCCACCCCCAGCTCTGCTGTCTTAGCCGAGTCCCGTCACTTTGTATGACTTAGTCTTTCGTTTATGACATGCTTAATCTGTCTCCCAGGGCCAAAGATTTTTTTAAGAGTCAACAATTAAAAAATAATAATAACTTAAAATAGCAATATAAGATTCTGAAACTTTCCGTATTTTCAATGCAATAGAACAATTTTGTTTTCCTAAGCAGCTTCTATGATCGGAGCAGCATTTGCTAGAGTTGCCTGTGGTCACTGAGGTCTACCAAAAAGCAGCACTCTCTGTAGGAAACCCAAGTCCGCCGTTTTCCACACATAATGCTTTTTGCTGGAGATTTCAGAAATATCTTTATATGGAGATCAGACAAGAGGAGGGTGTAATAGAGTCAGCACCTACAGTGGTTTCAACATCAAGGTCTGAGATAGGAGTGCTAGCGCTGGGCAGAGGCTGCTGTGAAGCCTGGCAGCCCTGGAAACCCCCTGGGTGCCAGTGAGGAGGGACGCCCTTGGCCTGGGATCCTGCGGACCAGAGGTGTCAAGTCGCAGGTACTGTTGCTGGGTCATCCCCACATCTGAAGAGCCCTTTGCCAGGGTTCCCTGGCCCGTCCATGTCCAAGTCCACTTCCCTCTGTGCACCCTCACCTCGGCCTCAAGGCCCTACTTTCTCCACCCTCATCCTGCCTGTGCCACATGTGGGAGACTGGACGTGCCTCTCCTCTCCCTCTCCTCCTTCCAGATCTTCTCTTTGGAGCTGATGGCTGAAGGACCCATGTCTAGTTGCAGTGAGAAATCCTGCCAGCCCTTCAGATTTGATTCAGAGGACACCTTCTCCCAGAAGCCACCCTGATTCCTTCCCCTCTCTCCCACCTTCAGCCCGAAGTCCCTCCTTTGGACACAACTAGTTTCCTTGGGCTGTTGTGACAAAGTACCGCAAACTAGGCTGCTTAAACAATAGAACTTTATTGCCTGGCAGCTCTGGAGGGTGGAAGTCTGAGATCAAGGTGTGGGCAGGGTTGGTTGGTTTCTTCTGAGGCTGCTCTTCTGGGCTTGCAGAGGCCGTCTTCTCCCCCGGCATTCCCTCTGTGCATGCCTGCCTCCACTTCCAAATTTTCCCTTGGTGTAAGGACACCAGGCATATCAGATGAGGTCCACCCTGAAAACCTCATTTAACTGAATTACCTGAGGATCTCTAAATAAGGTCACATTCTACGGTACTAGGGGTTAAGACTCCAATCTTTTCTGGGGGAGTGGGTGTGGGGGAGAAAGTGGGGCACAATTCCACTCAGAACAGATTCTTGTTGCATTGTTATTATTTTTAGAGACAGGTCTCACTGTGTCACCCAGGCTGGAGTGCAGTGTAGCAATCATAGCTGACTGCAGTCTTGAACTCCTGGGCTCAAGCGTTCTTCCCACTCAGTCTCCCAAGTAGTTTGGACTACAGGTGTGCCCACCATGACTGGCTAATTTTTACATTTTTTTTATAATAGAGATGGGGTCTCACTACGTTGCCCAGGCCGGTCTCAAACTCCTGCGCTCAAGCCATCCTCCTGCGTTGGCCTCCCAAAGTGCTGGTGTTACAGCGTGAGCCGCCACGCTCGGCCCTGCGTCATTATTTATGCATATGGTGAATTATCATTATCTCCCCTCCCCAGAATGCAGGCCCCTGGGGGATCAGAGCCTAGAATAGTCATATTTGTATTCTGTCGACCCTTAAATGAAGCACACACTCAATCACTGTCTGAATGAACAAGTAGTAAATGCAAGCATTCATGAATGAATGTGGGCCACTGCAGATAATTAGGGGTCTGGAATGTGCAACATGATACTAGAAATAGACTTCAGCAGATGCTGTAGCCTCATGGTAACTGTATGTGAATCTGCGGAAAGATCCCATCCAACCAAAAAAAAAAAAATCTTTCCCACTGGGACCTCAGATATCCTCACTGGCAAACGATGCTCCCTGCTCGATCTTTGCGGTTCCTGATTTTAATAACGGAATGGCCTCCTTCAGGAAGGAAGCACGGAGGGTGAGCGTGGAGGAAGAAAGGAGAGGTGGGGTCCTGCTGCGTCATCTTTAAGACGGACTCCGACACTCGCCGAGTCCTGCAATCCTAAATGCACTCCTCAGCTTTCTTCCGTATGCAGAAACCGCTGCTGAAAAATTAGGCTTGTTTTATTTTTCTTTGCTTCCATATGGGCTCCTGGTCAGTCATTGCTCAGTATTTCTTTTCTTTCCTTTCTTTCTTTGTTTTTGAGATAGGGTCTCACTTTGTTGTCCAGGCTGGAGTGCAATGGTGTGATCACAGCTCAGTCACTGCAGCTTCAACCTCTTGGGCTCAAACAATCCTCCCACCTCAGCCTCCCTAGTAGCTGGGACTACAGGCATGTGCCACCACACCTGGATAATGTTTTAAATTTTTGTAGAAACACGGCCTCACTATGTTGCCCAGGCTGGTCTCAAACTCCTGGGCTCAGTCCATCCTCCCACTTTGGCCTCCCAGACAGCTGGAATTACAGGCATGAGCCACTGCATCCGGCTAATATTTCTTTACCCTTATGCAGCTAGCAAATCGTGTTCGAGCACGGTGTTCAGATGGTAAAGCTGGACTAAATTCAGTGAGATTTAATTGTCAATTTCCAAATAATACAAAATCAGTTTCAATATATCCCTTAAGAAACTTCCAGAACCCCATGGCATCAGATGTGAAGAACAATCCCCACAGCTCTGCCGAGACTGTGAGGGTTCTGGGGCTGATGCGTCCTCTGCGCTGTCTGTCTTTCTACTGGCTTGCATTCGCTCTGCTCCTGTGGCCTCCTTTTCAATCTCAGCTGCATGACAGAAAAGCTCAGTAGAGGCCAGTTCCGTATTAGAAACGAGGGATGCTGGTCTGTTCACCTTTCTTCTCTATTAATCCCCAAGGATCAGCTTTGGACGCTGTGAGACCTGTGAGGCATTTCCACACAGGTGCAGTACTTACCGGTGGGAGGAACAGAAGCCTCCGACGCTTTCCCCTGGCAGGTCCATCTTTCTGATCTCATCCTCGGGGGCAATATCCACTGTCAGTCATCTGAAGCAGCCCAACAGCCTTTCTCTGGGGAGAACAAACGCGTGCGATGCAATGTATTTACTTTTCAAAAGGAGGAAGCCTTCTTCGGGCCAAATGCCGCTCCAATATAGTTCATTCTCTGTTATTTGCATTTGAATTACCTTGATGTTTCTGCATCTGAATTACCGTGATATTTTTGAAAATAGAGCACTGTACTTTAAGAGACAAGTCTTGCTCTGTTGCTCTGGGTGGAGTGCAATGTCAGGATCACAGCTTACTGCAGCCTCCCCCTCTTGGGTCCAAGTGATTCTCCTGCCTCAGCCTCCTGAGTAGCTGAGACTAAAGGTATGCCCACACCATGCCCAGCTAATTTTTAAACTTTTTGTACAGACAGGGTCTCACTATGTCGCCCAAACTGATCTTGAACTCCTGGCCTCAAGCGATTCTCCCTCCTCAGCCTCTCAAAGCACGGGTGTTACGGGCGTGAGCCACTGCGCCTGGACTTGCATGGAAATCTTCATTGACTTCTTGGTCATTGTTCCCCATTATTAGTGGCTACATAAGTTCAGAAAGGATTTGCACAGAGGCCTGTTTTGAAACTTCTGTGCTTTATTCTGGATCTGAGATCAAGAAAGTCCTCTGAAAATAATGCCAAATTCTCTCCGAAGTAGGTTACAGGTCCCTACCCTGGTGCAGTGGAAGGGTGGGGAGCTAAGTTCTGAAGTTTCCGGCAGATGTGCTGTGACCGTATGTGTTAAACTTAGGCTAACAGGGAATAGGGAAGGGCTGTAACAACTCATAGTAGGGCTACAGAATACCTTCAAACCCATGGATTTGTCTTTTAAGAACATATGCCTTTGTGAGGAGTTTTCTAATTCATTTTTAAGTTTTCTAGATGTCTTATCCACATACTTCTTGGTTTTTTTAAGGCACTGGGATTCTGAAATTGAAATGGAGATAGAGTTGAGGGGTAAAGAAGCTCTGTTGAGACCGGGCATGGTGGCTCACACCTGTAATCCCAGCACTTTGGGAGGCTGAGGTAGGCTGATCACCTGAGGTCAGGAGTTTGAGAACAGACTTGCCAACATGGTGAAACCCTGTCTCTACTAAAAATACAAAAAATTAGCCAGGCATGGTGGAGGGCGCCTGTAGTCCCAGCTACTCAGGAGACTGAAGCAGGAGAATTGCTTGAACCTGGCAGGCAGAGTACTGTGAGTCAAGATGGTGCCATTGCATTCCAGCTTGGGCAACAGGAGCAAGATTCCATCTGAAAAAAAAAAAAAAAAAGAACTTCTGTTGAGTATGATTTGCAAAAATATGTCTTCACTGAGTACTAGTTTTATGGGCAAATAGCTCTTTATTTAATCTTATGACCTTGTATAAAATCTTGCCCTAAATTCAAATGCATAGACATTAATATTTAATGACAAAATATTGGTGCTAAGTTATCATTTACCACCCCACCAAAAAAATTCCAGAAGGGAATGTGCTTGGAATTCAATGTGAAGCAATCAATTAATTGTTGTGTTTATTCTGATGATTTTATTTCCAAAAGCACAGGAAGAAAGTCCGGTATCACAAAATGATGTGCAATGTTTACAACAAGCATTAGAAATTGACATGTTTTTCTTCCGGTTATTTGAGAGTAAAATTGTAGATAATGCTAATGCTCCAAACCATCAAAAATGCAGAGCAAACTTTTTTGTATATAAACTGTACATAAAAACAAGGCACGATACGTTTTTGGGGAGATATTAAGGTAGAAAGGTTGATTCGCATAGATTCTCCAGAGTCCTGGCCATTATGTAGAAATTCTTTGTTCATTTTAGCACTGGAAGCAGTACTCGGAACAAGTCATACCTAACGCTGCAGGAAACTTTTCCAAACGTGTGTGAAGATACGTATTGGTGGCAGAGCTCATTCCACAGAAGCAACTCCAACTACCTTTTCATATTATTTTGACACCAAAACAAATCTCAAAAGTGAATGAATACGTATTGCTTTGCTAAATACATATTTGACTTATATGGTGTTTATATATATATATATATATATATATATTAGAATCCACAAACTATCAAAATAACACTTTATAAAGAGAACTGCTTCAAAAAAAAAAACTGCTTAAAAAAAAAAAAGGCATTGTCTAGCTGGAACAAGAAGGCAGTGCTGTCTACAGCAGCTGCGGCTTAAGTGCACGTATCAATACTTTGATTAATTCTGATAACCTGCTGAACGGTGGAAAGAAGTTTCCAAACAGTGTACTTGAACATTTACAAAATACACAACTCCAGCTCTGCCACTGTGGCGCTCACCCTATTCTTAGCAGACATCTTTGGGTGGGTTAAATAACTGAGCCTCGTTCCTTATGCTATAAGGTGTGGCTGATTTCACCCTCCTTCCTTCTGGTGTAGAGATGAGGATGAAGTAGCATAAGCACACGTTGTTCTGGGTGTTCTGGGAGTGCATGTGACAAAGAGAAGCTGCTTAATGAATACCGATGTAAAATCAAAAGGCTTCCTGGAAGGTGTGCCTTCTGCTGTTCAGCACAGCTGCCTCCTGCAAGGCTTACCTGGCTGGGGTGCGCTGTACAGATCTTCCTGCAGGAAGGGCATGGAACTGACCACAGAGGGGGCTCAGGCAGGGTACACGAACTCAGTGGCTACGAAATCCCCAGAGGAGCTGCAGAGGATGAACAGGCGAGGTGCGAAGTTAAAACTTCCAGGAGCTTTGAAAGAAAAGAGAACAAAGCTGAAGATACCATATGCATTAAATTCTAGATGAAGAACGAATGTAAAATATGAAATAATTCAAAGCATTGTGGAAACAGAATTTAACTGAGCTTCAAAGTACAGAAGACCTGTTAAATTCTCATAGTGAAAGAACTGGCCAGGCTTGGTGGCTGATGCCTGTAAATCCAGCACTTCAGAAGGCCGAGGCAGGCTGATCACTTAAGGCCAAAAGTTTAAGACCAGCCTGGCCAACCTGGTGAAACCCCATCTCTACTAAAAATACAAACATTAGCCAGGCGTGGTGGCACGTGCTTGTAGTCCCAGCTCCTCCGGAGGCTGAGGCATGAGAACCACTGGAACCCAGGAGGCAGAGTTTGCAGTGAGCAGAGATTGCACCACTGCACTCCAGCCTGGATGACAGAGCAAGACTCTGCAACAAAACAAACAAGCAAACAAAACCTGGAGTCTCTGGTTCTATATCACCGCAGTTTTTCCCAGCTCCAATTCCATTTCCAACATGACAACTGTATTAACGTGTGAAGGGAAAAAGAAAACTCATTTTAGCTCCTAAAAGTTCGGGGGTCGTATTTACTTGACTTTTTTGGCCACTCATTTGGTAAAGTATCTGTAACACGGGTTTTATAAATTATTCTAATAATTTCTTAAATTAGTTTCACTAAAAACAGCCTTTCCTACCATCCACTGTGGATCTGAACTGGTAACGTTTGTGTGTTTTTGAGAGGGCAAAATAAGAGCCGGGCGTGGTGGCTCGAGCCTGTAATCCCAGCACTTTGGGAGGCTGAGACAGGTGGATCACGAGGTCAAGAGATCGAGACCATCCCGGTCAACATGGTGAAACCCCATCTCTACTAAAAATACAAAACATTAGCTAGGCATGGTGGCGCGTGCCTGTAATCCCAGCTACTCAGGAGGCTGAGGCAGGAGAATTGCCTGAACCCAGGAGGCGGAGGTTGCGGTGAGCCGAGATCGCGCCATTGCACTCCAGCCTGGGTAACAAGAGCGAAACTCCGTCTCAAAAAAAAAAAAAAAAAAAAAAAGAGGGCAAAATAAAATAGGAACCATCAATGACTACATTATAAATACCTATAGTTAATTTGGAAGCCACTCAACTGAAATTTCTGCGAACGTAGCAAAAAAAAAAAAAAATGTTTAGCAATCCTATTCCTTTCATTAGCAATCCTATTCCTCAAAGTAGTGAAAATATGTTGCACCTGGGGAAAGGCCTGTTTCCAATAGATCGTAACAGTCTATGAAGACCTAGACAGTTCTTAGCGCCCAAGTACATTGTGTAAATATAATACATTCACAGTTGAATAAAACATCATGTCCTAACAGTCTACATAGACTTGAGCACATATACCCAAAATACAATTGTATTTCTTTTTAAAATTTTCTTTCTTTTTTTTTTTTTTTTTTGAGAGGGAGTTTTGCTCTTATTGCTCAGGCTGGAATGCAATGGCGCGATCTCGGCTCACCGCAACCTCCCCCTCTTGGGTTCAGGCAATTCTCCTGCCTCAGCCTCCCAAGTAGCTGGGATTACAGGCACGCGCCACCATGCCCAGCTAATTTTTGTATTTTTGGTAGAGACGGGGTTTCACCATGTTGACCAGGATGGTCTCGATCTCTTGACCTCGTGATCCACCCGCCTCGGCCTCCCAAAGT
This sequence comes from Saimiri boliviensis, assembly GCF_048565385.1. Taxonomy (NCBI): domain Eukaryota; kingdom Metazoa; phylum Chordata; class Mammalia; order Primates; family Cebidae; genus Saimiri; species Saimiri boliviensis. The sequence continues at coordinate 122,955,240 of NC_133456.1, read as the reverse complement.
GCTGGGATTACAGGCTTGAGCCACCACACCCGGCCAAAAGCATTTTTTTTTTTTTTTTTTTTTTTTTGAGATGATGTCTTGCTCTGGCACCAGGCTGGAGCACAGTGGCGCAATCTCAGCTCACTTCTCAGCTTACTGCAGCCTCCGCCTCCCGGTTCAAGTGATTCTTTCACCTCAGCCTCCCGAGTAGCTGGGACTACAAGCACGCACCACCATGCCCGGCTAATTTTTTTTTTTTTTTTTTTAGTAGAGACAGGGTTTCACCATGTTGGTCAGGATGGTTTGGATCTCTTACCTCACGATCCGCCCCTCCTCGGCTTCCCAAGTGCTGGGATTACAGGTGTGAGCCACCATGCCCGGCGTGAAAGTATTTTTATTTTAGTGACAAGGTGTTGCTCTGCTGCTCACGTAGAGCAGGGGGGTGCAGTGGTGTGACCATAGCTCACTACAGCCCTGAACTCCTGGGCTCAAGTGATTCTCCTGCCTCAGCCTCCTAAAGTGCTGGGACTACAGGTAGATGCCACTATATCGGGCTGATTTTTAAATTTTTTGTACAGATGGGGTTTTATTATGTTGTTCAGAGTCGTCTTAAACACCTGGCCTTAAGTGATCCTCCCACCTCGGCTTCCCAAAACTCAGGGATTACAGGTATATGCCTAGAATTTTATTTCTTTAAAGATATTTTACAAAACAGGCATTTCACTACTTTTCATTACAGTTTTCCTGCATGTATCTAAACGTAGTCCTATATACAAATTAATTTTTCATATCTGTATTCATTTTTAATTTTAACAATGTAAAGATTAAATTTTTAGTGGTAAGGACTTATGGGCTATTCTTTTCACTGCCTTGATCAGTTGCCTAAACTGTAATACAAAAATTAGCTGGATATGGAGGCAGGCGCCTGTAATCACTGCTACTTGGGAGGCTGAGGTAGAAAGAATTGCTTGAACCCAGGAGACGAAGGTTGCAGTGAGCCGAGATCGCACCACTGCACCCCAGCCCGGGCGACAGAGCGAGACGCTCTCTCAAAATAAATAAATAAATAAAGTGTGGACATGTTATCCCATCAAAGCGCTTTCAAGAGTGAGTTTGGTGCCGGGAGTGCTAGTTAGGAATAACAGAAAACAGAGGTATAAAGACTGCTCATGGTTAAGTATTCTCGCACCAGAGCCACCTCTGATTTATAGGAATTAAGCCTCTGTCACGCCCTAGGGAAGCCTGGCTCAGCATCCCTGGCACCAGGAGCATCTGTGTCCTGACCCTGCTGGGTGCGAGCAGCCCTCCCCTGCAGACACTGGGCCAGGACACTGACGGTAGCAGGCTGGCTGGCATCTGCCACGCGGAGGCTGTACCATCTGCACAGCTGCTGCTTTTTGCTGACCTTCTCCCCAGAAGTGCTCCCTGAGCTCTGACTCAGTCTTGTTTGCAGGTGTGGCCCTTGTGGGTGCAAGTGATGGAGGAGCCAGACTAGTGTCACCAAGGGGCCAGAGCTTCCGCATTGGCTACGGAGTGACCGCAGGTGCCGTCGGGCTGTGCTTCCCAGGGCTGGAGGGACGGTCTGGAATCTGAATGTTCCCTGCTCTATCCTAATTCTCTAAAGCTGAGTCTGCTGGAAAGAAGGGGGGGGCGGGGAGGAGGGAGGGAAGAAAGGAAGAAAGAAAGGAAATACCTGGTGACAGAGGGAGACCCTGTCAAGGAAGGGGAAGGGAGGGGAGGGAGGAGAGGAGAGGGAAGAGGAGTCCCTCCTACTGGGGGTCTTTGTCCGCCACCCCACTACTCCCTGGAAGGAGACACAGGAGCTGCCTGGGCGCTGGAAGATCCCAATCCTGCTGTTTAACGAGCCCCTGCAATTTGGTGTGCTCGGCAGCCAGCCTCAAGTCGCCTTGCTGCTGGTTCAACCCTGACCTGCTCCCTGATCTGGTGACTGAGCTCCTCGGCCCCTCTTTGTAGCCAAACTCACGGCTCCCCACATCCTGTGCTGGAGCCCCCCTCTGACTCCCTGCCCAGAAAGTGGGTTAACAGCACGGTCGGGTTTGGAAAGAGGGCGCCTGGATGTGAGTGTCCAGCTCAGCTCTCTGCTAGCTGTGTGGCTTCAGGCAGGTTCCTTGATCTTACTGTCCTGGTCCTCATCTGAGAAATTAGCATCACAACAGAACAAGTCTCAGGGAGCCCCGGAGGCCCTCAGCTAGAGGCAGGTAAAGACCCAGCATCGTGCCCCAGGAGGCGGGGGGAACCTCTGGGCCACAACCGGGCTCTGCACAGCACACAGCCCCAGCACACAGCCCCACCGCCTGGTGCTCAGCAAGGTCTCCTGCTGGCTGTTCCTGCACTTGCCCTACGTCATTGATACCACGTGCGTCTTGGAGACAGGACCTGAAATATTTACTTGGTCCCTACAAAAAGTGTCTCCCATAGAGTAGGTGCTCAGGAAATGCCAGCTGATACATAGACACGTCTTATATCAATCAGGAAAGAAATCATGTGGTTCTGCACCTGCAGGTGTCTGATCAGCCTGCGCCTCCCGTGGCCCCGGGGCAGGTGCACGTGCACGTGCACAGCACGGGGGCTGTAAAGAGGCCGAAAGACTCTTCTGAGTTGACGTCACAGAGCTGTGACCTGCATGCTGTCCTAAGTGGGAGGGGTGAGGAGCGCTGCGGGAAGGCTCCTCCTTGGCAAGGACATGGATGGTTTCTCCAGAGTTCACCTGACTCCCCCGTCTCCAGCTTCAAGCATCCAGGTGAGTGTTTTGGAATCGGGCACATCACCAACAGGAACCCAGGAGAGTTTAGACTCTGCATGTATAAACCAGACCCACCAAGGCCACCCGTGCACTCAGCCTTGGGAGAAACAGCCTCTTTTGAAATCAACCTTGTGTGCGTGTATTTACTACAATGAACAGCACCATTTGGTTCCAGTTTTAAATCACAAAGATATACTCTACTTAATGACTTTAATTGAAGCAGCACACAGGCACATGAGAAATATCATTCAGAGGCCGGCCAATCATTGCTTTCCCAGAACAGCTCTGGGGACAGGGGGACAGGGACAGGGAGGGAGAGGAGCCAGGAAGCCTTGACGTGCAAGTCAATTTCTACAGGTGAACACCAGCGGCCTCGGCAAGGCTAGGCTGTTAGGGATTTGGCCTGACTTCTTTTTCCCTCTGTGGTTTACTAAGTGGCTCTCAAGGACGGATGACTGGAGTGCCCCACTGCACGTGCGCACACAGCAGAGGCACAGCAGGGCGTGCTGGGGAAGCTGGCTCCCACAGAGTTGCCGGCCAGCCTCTTTCAGCTGGAAGAAACCACGAGCGCTCACTAACCTGCCGTGCTCACCATGAACTTCCACTTGACCACATAGGCGTCCCCTTCGTGGAACTGCCCGATGCTGTTTGGGGAGCCTGCTGTAGTCGAATTCCAGGATGTGCCAGACATCCACAGAGACACTGGTGATCTCAAACTGCCTCCTGTCGTGCCCTTCCACCAGGCCATAGCTGCGGCCGACATTCACCCCGTCCAGGATGGTGCCCGCTGTCGTCTGGGGCATGGACACCATCCGCGTCACGTCATACGGCTTGACATCGGCCCTGGGGTCTTCCTACAGGGGAACATGGAGGTTGTCTGTTTCCACAGCCATACCTTGTCACACTCAACACTGCTTCAACTGTTCATGGGACAGCATAAAAATACAGCTTCCACACTCTGTCCCAGGATGCTTAACTGCAGTGAGGGAAAGGCTACAGTTCCAGGAAGACTCTGGGAGGTCTGAACACCCATGGCCACAACAGCACATGGATGCCCGAGAACAGGCGCAAACCAGACTCCTCACCTCCCGGAGTCGGGTTAGAACTGGAGGCCAGTCTGCTGTTCTACTCGTGAGTCCGGGGAAGGCTTCCTAGGTTTAAGGGGGTGTGTGTGTTTGTGTTTATTTTAATTAAAAAAGTATTTTAGTTGACACATTTTTATGTGTACAATTTGATGTGCTGATACAGGCATCTGTTTTATGGGGAGGGGGTGAGGGAAGGAGGCAGCAGAGGGAGGGTTGGGGGATGTTGGCCAACAGCACAAAGTGACAATCAGAGCGAGGAACGAGCTGCTTCTCTATGGCACGATAGGCAACTGTCCCCAACACTGCATTGCACATTTCAGCACAGCTAGAAGAGAGGATTGGAATGTTCTCACCACAAAGAAATGATAAATCTGAGGTGACGGTCTTGCAAACTACCTGATTTGGTCATTTTACATCAAGGCCACTTTTGCTGGGACCCGAACCAAGCCCCAAGGTTGAGACCTGGTCGCCGGGATACCTTGTGCTGGGCAAGCTCCCCGGGGTTCTTCTCCTGCAGTCGCTTCAGTTCTGTCCAATCCAGAAACTTCTCTTTGAACAAAATCGTCTCATTGTGTTCAGTAAGTCTCCCAAATATCGCCCACTCGGGCCGCCCCTGTCCTTTTCTGCAGGGTGGGGGTGGGGGGGTTGGGAGAATAAACAGGAAAAGAACCAAGGTTAAGCCAAGTTAAACCAAGGAATCTAAAACACAGCGGCTACTGGAGAAAACCTCAAAGCACATAAGTGGTATATAGAACAGATGGTTTGTTTTCCTGCATTTTACCAAATTTTGTTATTTTAGTCTGAAGTCTTGCAAAGCCTTGTGTCCATGGAGTTTTACATGTGCCTGAATATGACATTAACCATGTCAGGACTAGACTTTCCTTACATTCTAGCAAGTTCTTTTTTTTTTTTTTTTTTTTTTTTCTGAGATAAGGTCTTGCTCTGTCGCCCAGGCTGAAGTGCCGTCGCACAATCGTAGCTCACTGCAGCCTCAAACTCCCGGGCTGGAGTGAACCTCCTGCCTCAGCCTCTGGAAATGCTGGAACTGCAGTTATGTGCCACCATGCCTGGCTAATTTTTTAGTAGAGACCAGGTCTCACTACATTGCCCAGGCTGTCTGACACTTCTGGCTTCAAGCAGCCCTCCCACCGCAGCCTCCCAAAGTGCTGGGACTACAGACGTGGGCCCCTGTCTCTGGCCACATTCTAGCAAATATTTCTCCTTAGGATACTCTGGGGTGGCATGCTGGGTGGGGATTTCAGCAGTGGCAGGAGCTGCAGGCAAATCTTACTCATCATCTGATCTATGCCACCCAGTCACCTGCAGACACTCACCAAGTTTCCCTTCAATTAATTAACAGATGTAGGGAAGAGGCAGCTCCCTGCCCCCAATTCTCTACTATTTTATGTCATGTTTCAGCTAAGGTCTCCAGAGTACAGAGATTCTCCTGTCACTAAAATGGACACACTCATAGATCACAAAGTGCGTTTTTGCACACTTATTTCTAGGTCACTGGCCAGGGCAGCAGCTGGGGGGAACAGAGAAAGACAGGAAAGACAGCAGCACAGCCCCACCTGGAGCTCTTGTGCGGGTTTGGGATTTCAGATTCTGTGCCGTACCCAAGAACACAGGTAATTTAGAAAAAGGTAGAGCTGACGGCCGTAATCCCAGAACTCTGGGAAGCCGGGGCGGGAGGATCACCTGAGGTTAGGAGTTCAAGACCATCCCTGCCAACATAGTGGAATTCTTTAATTTCTAATCTATTATAATGGCACACATAGTTTAAAAGCACTACTTATTTTGGTCTGATAGTTAAAAAAAACAACAATCCTTTGCCTGTAAGAATTCTTTGTTTCATAAGCATAATTTTAGAGTTTTTGCGTATTCTATTGAATTGCCAAAATGACTTTAAAGAGTCCAGTACATGCAGGAAAGACTAAAACCGCAGTCATTAATGTAATGCCATCGCCTCCCCTCTTCCCTTCCCGAAAGGGGTAAAGGCACCCACACCATCTGCTGCCAGGTAAATCCTGGAATTCCCAGGCGATGCTGGGAAGGTGTGAATTAGAAGAAGCATGTTGCTTCTGCCCCTTCACATGGGTGGCTGAATTCCAGATCTGGGGACGCCTTTCAGATCCGCATGTGATCTGTGTAAACAATTGCTGTTCATCTGCCCCGGCAGCACCTGGAGTGCCGCAGGTGGGAACTTGCAGCATCTCCTGCTCACTTCAAAAAACCAACTATCACATAAACCTCTTGCAGGAGACGACAGCATCCGTATTTCTGCAGTAGCTGGATAAAAGTGAAAGAAGTTTTCCGTCTGTGAATATTCACGGTCCACTGCATATAATCGTTTATGAAAAGTGAACCCTATAAAGAGCGCGAGTAGAGGACTGCGGTGAGAACAGAGGGATCGAATGGAATCTGCCATCCCGGGCGGCGGCGGGAGTACCTGGGGATGAGCGGATTGCATTCTCCAGGATCCAGTGGGTTGATGTCACAGTTCTCATAGTCAAACGTTCCATTCCATAAGTGCTTTGCCAGCTGAAATGCTATTTTTCGTTGTGCTAACGTGACTTCTTTCCCGTGCCACACGTAAACTTCACTACCAAAATCAAACACCAGCACCTGGGAGAAATGGCGCAAAAGAGCTTGTTAACTTCAAGAATGTGCAATAGTTGAATGAGGGTCTCTGTTGACAGCGAGTCAAACGCAGGAAGACAGAAATCCTAATGGGGCGACCAGTACAGACACAAAAAGGCCATGAGATCTCAGCGGGCACTGCCCCACCAAGCCAGCCTCTGCCCCGGGGGCATGATCCCTCCTCCCAGTGCCCTAAGTGGCCGAGATAATGTTCCCTCCTCTTGTGAAGCACAAGAGTTGTGTCGGCGCATCTTCCTGTGCTCTTTCCTTCTTCCCCCCACCCTTTCCTCCCTCTCTCATGTGCTCACTCATTCACTTAATATATACACAGAGGCTCCTTCGCACACCGGGCGCTCAGGGTGCAATGGTGTCTTCTCTCCTGCACACAATTCCAAGATCCTTAAGGGCAGGGATCAGATCATAGCAATACACACAGGAGGGGTTGATTACTAAGTGTTTGCTGAATGAATATCTGAACGTAGTGCTATTTCTATTTTCATGGTTCGTTTTATTCTTTCTCTTAGAATGACTTCTCCCTTCATTTCCAGCAATTCAAATTTTGCTTAACTCTAAACTCAGCTCAATTTCACTTTCTATGTAAAATTATTCCTGAAGATTTCTTTTTCTGTGACCTTTTTCCCATGTAAATGCCATACATAGCACACAGCCACCCTCGCTCCAGATGACATTCCTCCTAACACTCTTACGCCCGGTCACACGGAAGGGCCTTGTGTGTCTTCCACCTTCTCGACACTTAGCACGTTGAATGGGACTGGAAACGTATGTGATTAACCAATATTTACTGGCGTGACAGGACAAAAGCAGCACATTAATTGGCAAATCCACAAATTATACATACATGCATCTATTATTCCTCAAACTAAGGACTGAAGAATATTTTATCATAATGTTTATGCAAAGTGCAAGAGACAGGGCTAAGTAATATTTACATTTTGCTTAAGACATAAAAGTCTTCAATGA